>NW_005841990.1:2664592-2689436 GCF_000455745.1 Alligator sinensis
CCAGACTGCTATTACCTGTTTATAGCTCTCTGACAGAACCTTACCACTAAACTCCAATGGAGCTTACATAGTCTCTTTTACTTATACAAGGGGGTCCACTTACAGCATTTCCAATGAGTTTGGAGTATCTGTACTTCTGTAAATCCTTCTACATCTCAGTTAAGAGCATTTCTATAATGTAGACCAGCTAGGAATGTCCTGGCTGATATGATCCTATGAGCAATTTCATCATTGTTGTCTTTATAGAATGTAGAACAAGTATATTTTCATGTGTACATCACAGATGCACAAGTATTTGGAGAATATTATGCCTTTGAAAGACATTTGTTGAAGACTGTTAGGAGCACAAGAAAATGGAGAAAAGCAGAGATTCCCATGGCTGGAGTTTGTTTTCTGTTAAAAACAGATTAGTACTGCTCTAAAAACAGTTCAAAATGTAAAGGCTACATATCTCCAGGTAACTAGAGAAGATGTAGCATGCAGGAGACTTCAAACAGGGACTGTTTGGTATCAGGGCAAGAATGCAGCTGTGATGGAGTTTTTCAGGTTCCAAAAAGAGTCAACAGGATGCCAGAGGTGGAAGAAATGATCATTCATTTAGGGCAAATTGTTAACTTAGAAACGGTATTTAAAGTTTTGTCTTTGGGACTTGCCTTATAAGTATAGATATGTGTGTTAGAAAGGTTCAAGATGGGCAGCAGGGGTTAATTGTTTTCTAAAGAGTTTGGGTCTCGTGCACAAAGTTTCTCTCAGCCTTGGAAGCAAATAGGCTGTCTAACACATACAAGGCCAATGGCTGGACACAGCCTAAGAATTGAGGGGGCAAGCCATAACACAAGATCACAGCGTTCAAGGCAGACAGGTTGTTCAACACAACAAGGACACATAGTCTAGAAAACAGCCTGGGAACCAAGGGAGTATATACCATACTGCCCATAACATTGCCTTCTCCCTCCCCTCCCCGCAAACAAGGTCCCTGGGTCCTAAATCTAGAGCCAACAATCACCCTTTATATATGCTTTCCAGAATAAAAATAATTATTTTGAAATATTTGCATCCTGACATTAAGTTAGTGGGTACTGATTGCAAGGTCCTGTAATATTGCCATAACAAAGTAAGTAGTAGACACTAGGTCAACAAACTGTGATACTGCATGATGATGTAAAGGAACAATGTCACTACACCCAAAATAAATTGATTCACAAACTGTCCTACAAGCTTACAGTGGCTTGAAGATTCTTGGCTGGGTCCCTGAAAATTGTTACTGTGTCAAATATTGGAATGTATAGCAACTTTATTTGATCAAAACAGTAAAAGTCTTATGCACCTATTGCCACCAGGGAAAGATAAAGAGTGAAGTATTCTTTGAAGGTCTTGACCAGGAGTGTGTGGATTTTCATACATAGAAATGTGAACTAGGTACCTAATTCTGAATGATTTTCTATGAGAGGTTAGTAGCTCTCATTTCTCCCTTGGAAATTTCCCTCTTGATCTTGGAAAGACAGCCTTTAAAATTGTGAATGAGTTAGGTCTTTATGTAACAACTGTTTATCTGATGTATTTATATGATTCAAATTACTATGATACCAGAGTTCTTCACAAACTTTTATGTATTAATCCTCACAGTATCCTGGTGAAGTAAAGAAATACTAATATCCCTATTTTATAGGCAAGGAAACGAGACAGACTCATAGAAGCATAGGATCACAGACATTTAGGGTTGGAAGGGACCTCAGGAGGTCATCTAGTCCAACCCCCTGCTCAAAGCAGGACCAGCCCCAACTAGATCATCCCAGCCAAGGCTTTGTCTACCTGGGTCTTAAAAACCTCCAAGGATGGAGATTCCACAACCTCTCTAGATAGCCTGTTCCAACGCTTTATCACCATCCTAGTGAGAAAGCTTTTCCTAATATCTAACCTAAACTTCCCTTTCTGCAACTTGAGACCGTTGCTACTTGTTCTGTTATCTGCCACCACTGAGAACAGTATAACTCCATCTTCTTTGTTTAGATTATGGTTTGTATGGGGTGGCTTGGATAGGGACGATCCTGCCTCAGAGAGGGGCTTGGACTAGCAGGTCCCTTCTAGGCCTACTTTTCTATGACTATGACTCCATATCAACTATCCCACCAAGTCTCTGTCATTCCAATCATATCATCATTCAGTGACTGTGCAAAGATTTCCAATTCTTCCTACTTGTTTCTCAGTCTCTGTGTATTCATGTACAGACACCTGAGGCAACTAGCTCATTGCCCTACTTTATCAGGAGGAATGAGAAGGCCTCCCCTGTTACCCACTCCTGGTTGCGTTTCTTCCAGGTCACCCACTTTTCTACTTACCTTTGGTTTTTTGTCTCCATTCCTTGGTGAAACTAGTTTAAAGCTCTCCTCACTAGGGTAGCAAGCCTGTCTACAAAGATGCTCTTCCCTTTCCTCATCAGGTAAATCCCATTTCTTCCTAGCAATCCATCTTCTTGGAACAAGATCCTCTGGTTGAAGAATCTAAAGCCCTGCTGGGCCACACCATTTGCACAGCCATGTATTGATCTGCAAGATGTGTCCACTCCTTTCCAGGCCCTTCTTCTTGACCAGAAGGATCAAGAAGAACATCACCTGGACCCCTGTCCCCCTCACCCATGTAACCAGAGCCCTGTAGTCCATTTTAGAAGAGAAATTCTTTGAATCAATTGTCCCTCCAGCCAAAGATCCTTTTTAATGTTCACTCTTCTTTAAGAGAGTGATACTGAGCATGTTCTGTGTGATGCTGAATTCCAACAACTTTTATGTAAATCAGAGGCTGATGTAGATTGCAGAAAGCCCTATACCCCAGATGGGTGCTCAGGCCATGAGGCTATGAACCCTCTGTTTAACATACAACAGTGATGATGGGAGAAAACCGAGTCTTGGTGTCAAACTAAGGTTTATGCTGGCTTCTGTCAGCATTCATCCTGATCTGGATCCCTGTGGTGAAAATAAATCTGATGTACTCAGTTTAGGGCAATTAAATAGGTAAGTCTTATCACATGGTAGCCTTTCAGTCTATGTAGGGCTTGGGGCAGGAAGGAGATTAAATTTCTAATCCTTCAATTTTATCAAAACAAAACAGGAAAATTATCTCCATCAACTATTCCACTTCTGGGCTCTCTCAGAGTTTACGAAGTCCCCAGAACCCATCAATGGAAAATTGGCATCTTTGCCACCCATGCTTGTACATCTGTTACTCTGTTTCTTTTGCAATCTCTAACCACTGTTACAAATCTGGAATGAGCATGCACCTAGAAGGAAACAGTAAGAAAAATGACTTACCATCTCCTGACTGTTACTTGGAAACTTTTGCACATGTAACCAGAGAGGACGTTAAAAATGATCGTGGGTTTGTTTTACAGATTTCAAAAGTGAAGAAAGAAATTGAGTCACCACCAAGAGAAGAAAAACAACCTAGGAGGAAAAGACCACCTAGTACTGATGAGGGGCCAGACACCTGCCTTTAATTGAGTGCCTAAAGAAAACAGCATAAGCATGCCGTTTAATTTGTAATGAGTTCTGACTTGACTTGACATAAGCTGTGTACACAGCCATGTGTGCTGTTAGTTGAATGTCATAATGTCATTCTTATTTGATACCTTTGTGCCAGAGTGGGTTAACATGTACATGGAACTTAAGCAACACTAAAATGAGAAAAAGTGTTGAAGCTACACAACAAAAAAGTATAGGAAAGGGCCTGAATGAATGCATTACACTGAGTTCTTTTAATTGCCTTTGATACCCAGCTAGCTGCTCCCTCATTCTTCTCAATAGTCTTGAAAAATGATACAGACTAGGCCTGTGCAAAGCTGTGAGTATTCGCTTCGGATTTGGGTTCGGCTGATTCAGGGGACATTTATTCAATTTGGTGATTTGAATAACTGTCCCAAAACAATTCAGCCGAATTCAGCTGCTTCTGAATCACACAGACCCATCCCCTGCCCACTCTCCCAGCCCCGCAATGGCTGCCTACCCCACCCCAGCTCCCAGCCGTTTGAAGAAAAAAAAAGGGCCAACTCACCAGGTGCTGCCCAGCGGGGGAGGCGATCCTCACTTCCCCCCACTATCCTATGCCATGTGAGGGACTCTGCCACAAGCCCTCCGACCACCTCCACTGTCCCAACCCACACATGGCTGCCCTGCCCACCCCAGCTCTGGCCCTTTAAGAAAAAAACACAAAAAAAACCCTGCACTCACTGGTTCCTGCCCAGCAGGGGGATGATCCCCATTGCCCCCCACTGCCCCATGCTGTGGGGGATTGCTCTGCACAAGCACCCCAAAGCCCCAAGGCCACTGCAGGAGCTGGTGAGTTTGAGGGAGTGGTTGTTTTTTTGTCTTAAAGGACTGGAGCTGGGGTGGGCAGGGCAGCTGTGAGGGGGCTGGAAGAGTGGGGGTGTGTGGGGCTCATGTCAGAGCCCCCATGCAGTGGGGGGCAGTGGGGATCACCCCCTACTGCTCACCACCCAGCGAGAGGGGCTTTTTTTCAAAACACCGGGAGCAGAGGCGGATGGGGAAGTCATGGGGGGACTGAGGGAGTGAGGGGGGGTTGGAGGGCTTGTGGGACAGTGTGGGACAGTGGGGGGCAGTGGGAATCACTCCCCTGCCTGGCAGCAGGGGGAGCATGCAGGGGATGGGGCCTGCCAGGGGTCCCCCCATGGCCCCTGCCTCCTTCAGCTTCTCCTCCCCTGCCCCCTACTTACCAGCTTGGAGTCCAGCTCCAGCTCCCTGCTGCAGCAACTGGGGACTGTCTGAATCATTGAAGCTTTCTGAATCTTTTCCAAATCAATTCAGAGAGCTTCCAATTGATTCAGACCTTTTTATTGGTCCCCTGATTCGATTCAGGTTTGGAGATTTGGCCACCGAATTGGGCTGAGTCTCCTCTAAATCGAATCACCACCTGAAGCTTCACATAGACCTAATGCAGACAACAATACTAATGAGTCATAGATCTATCTCTCAGTTCCTGAGCTGTCTGTCTTCACACTCTTACACGTCATGACCTAGCTGTCTGATAGCTTCTTGGTGCATCTCAACTTAACATTAACTAGGCTAAAACTGAATCACTCGTTTTCTCTCCTACTTTCTGTTCTTGTCAACAGAACCATCATTCTTGCTGCCATCCCAGAAAAAGGGAGTTATCTTTGACTCTCCTTACTTTCATTTCAGCCACTCAGTCCTCTGACCAAACAGACCTTTCAACATCTTCCCAATCATTTTAAAACATGGTCTTTTACTACTATCCATGCATCTTTTCCCTTGGCCCTCATTATCTCCTCTTTTGACTATCACAACAGTCTTGTCTCCTCATGTATATGTATGTAGATACATACATGTACACCTTCACCCATGAAATCAGTGGCTATAAAAATATTTTTCCTTGGTTGTCATTCTGTCTGTCAGCCTTGGTCCTCTAAGTCTCTCCATTGTCTTTCGCTTTTCTACCTAATCAGCTTCTTTATCTTTTTCTCCCTTACCTATTTTACCACTTCTACCACAGTTTGTGTCCCTTTAACATTGCCCTCTTTCTTTATGCTAGTCAATAATAATATTATTTTGTCTTTATATATGCTCTTTGTTAAGATTCACTTTTGCCATGATGTTTTTGCAAAACTGTTAGCTGATGGAGGGCAGCTGACATCTATTCTATTTCTTTATATGTACACTAGCCAATTGCCCATCAGGAATGATGGGCGGGGAGTGTGTGGGGACAGAGCCCCATGCCCCACCCCCATCCAGGCCCACTTCCTCCTTTACCTCCTGCTGCTTGGAGTCTGGGCCCACTCCACCCCTCCCTGCCACAGTGGCAGGGGGAGGAGAGGAGTGGGCCAGGGCCTACTGAGGGGGAGGACTGGGTTTGAGGGTGGGGAGAAGCTGCAGGGAGCTGCAGGGAGCAGTGGGGCTGGGCCAACCCAGGGCAGTGGCAGGGGAACAGGAGGAGCAGGCTCAGAGCCGACAGGGGGGAGGAAGGTGGGTGTGGGAGGAGTGAGCCCAAAGAAGTGGGGAGGGGTGGTCCAAGGTCAGAGCCGTGGCTTAGCCCCACCCGTCACATCCCAACCCTGCTCTTCCCTGCGCCGCCATCTCCATTACCTGAAAGGAGTAAGGGGGTGGATGGGGGGCAAGGCCAGCTCCGGTGGCCTGTTCTCCGCCTTCCACTCCATCTTTGCCACCTGCAGGGAGCAGGGCAGGTGGGGGGGTGAGGCCAGCGCTCTGTCTGCTCCTTTGCCTCTGCCTCCAGGAAGCAAGCCTTGTCCACCTCCCCAATCCCCTGTATCCCTACCATCATGGCAACACTCCATCAGCCACCTGATCCTGTTAGAACACTTGTTTGCACTCTGACTGGCTGTTTGTCAGCCAATCAAAGCATGAATAAAGCATTACAGACAAACAGACAGACTTAGGCTTTTATAATATTAGAATGCTATACAGAAACATAATTTTTTTTTATTTTGAGCCATCACGTTCTGAATCTACTCTGTTCTCCTATCAGTGTCACTCTGTTCTGCCCTCCAACATGCCCTCCTTTTTGTTTGTTGCAACCATTTAGCAATGCCCTCATGAGAAACCACAGTCCATTAGTTTGTAACAATCTGATTAGAAAATACTGTGGGCTTTGAATAACTACAGTTCATTACAATGAAAACAGCTGTAATTCTTCAGAAAGGAGAGAGGGGACCTCAAATATGAACTGCTCCAAGAAGAATCCTGTAAGCAAAGAAGCATAAGGAGGTAACTACAATAGCCTTTATTCTTTTAATCTTAAGTATCTTTTGTAAAACCACAACCTAGGAAAAGGGGTAGTTTTAACTTGTTAAAGTTATATCTGGATGGTGATTTGTGTGGCTGTCATTGCCTTGCTACAGCCATATTAATGGTGATGATACCACCTACTTACAATCCATTTGTATTACTTTGTTGTAATTACATGGTTTATGGTTTAAGGGAAGGAAGGGACCATCTTTGTTCTTGCTGTATAAGGGTTCTTGCTGTATTCTTGCAGTTTTGGCTGCAATCTTGTTGAAACTGTAATGCAAAAACAAAACAAAGCCTCATTTAGAGTCCCTCAGTGTAAGATCAGCTTGAGTGAGGACCATAGTTATCTATCTTAAGTATAGATGCCTGCTAGTAGCCACATGTAAGTAAACTGGTGTTATGTTGCTTCAAGAGCCTGTTGCTGTTATGGGAAGGGTTATCTGAGTACAAGGTACAGAAAATATTCTCAGGGCAACTGTTGCTAATAAGAGGTTGTTTCTCTTACTGGGTTTTGCTACAAACAAGTGGTGACTACAGTTTATGGTTGAACATTAACTAAAAAGACAAAACACCAATCCCTCAGAAATGTGAGAGTTAACTGGTAGAACAGTGTAACTAAACTACCAACTGTGGGCCCCAGTCTTTCAATTAGATCTGTGTGGGAGAATGCCTCTGTTTGTGCAGAACTCCACTGAAGTCAAAGCAATTACTCTTGCTATATATGTAGGTGTAAATTGGAGCGGAGTTCATATAAGGCTACTGTTGAACATATTTCCATATGAAAGAAGAAATGCAACCTTAGGTTTCGAGTTTGCTTTGTATTTTCAGGCTGCTGTCTCATAACAGTAATTACTTTTCAAACTATCTTCAGTGCGCTTGAGATGAGAGGCACAAACAGGTCTTTCATCATTCCCCTTATTATACAGGAGTAATCTTTATATCACCCACCCAGTGATAATATTAATAGCCATGATAAAAACTCAGTATAATGAGAAGTGCCTTCCAACAAAGGACAGTAAATCATGCAGTGCAATCTATTTAAAATAGCTGTTCTGAATCCTTTCATTATATTTCTGTCAACCAACAGCACTGCAAGTTGGATATCAGAGTGACCACTCAGTGCAGGATGCCATGAAAAGGCAGAAAACTGGGCTCTGCATTCTGGCAGGTTAAGATTGCTTAATCTTTCAGAACTGGCCAGCCTTGCATAGAGGGATCTGCTTACCATGGCCATTATGAGAGAACAAACACCAAGGCTTTCAGATAGACTTCTTCAGGCAAATGTTGCCAAGCCCCAGGCCCTTCTCATGTTACAGGCATTAAAAGATGATGTAAAATGGAATGTTTGATGACCTTAGATTTTCTGGAGCTCCCATAAGGTCATTCCCCTTTAAAGAGAAACCATCAATTTAAAAGTCACGTGCTATTAGAGGTTAAACCTAAGATTACTGTAATTGAAAGATATTAAAAGAAATTTATGGTGTAACAGAGACAAACCGGTCTTTCATCATTCCCATTATTATACAGGGATAATCTTTATATCATGTACTCGTTGATACTATGAATAGCATTAATGAACAGCATGATAAAAGCTCAGTATAAGGAGAAGTGCCTTCCAACTAATTATAATAAACCATGCAACATAATTCAGTGTAATACAATGCAGTGCAATCTTATCTACCTACCTTCTTACCTTTCCTGATCTGTTCATGCCAATGTCTGAAAATGAGGCAATATAACTCTGTGAGAGTAGCCCTGAACTTCCAGATATGGATAAACATTATATCTGAATAAAGGTGCTATGTTCACTGCATCTGCACACACAATCCCCTAGGTACCCTATATGAAAGCTGTTTTGGTAATAAGCAGAGGGAAATATTCCTGTCTTATGAAAAAGGTCAATACTTTTTAAACAGATCCAGAGGTTTCCCCTTTCTTACAAGACCCAGATGAGAAATCATGTTCTCAGGTTTCCCAGATAAGTTTGTACCTTCACAAAATCTGTTGACTTTTATTACTAATTTCAGATGGAAATCGTAAAATTTCAGTTTATCCAAGCAAGGGATGAAAGCTGTAACTAGGCAAAAAGAATTACATCTATTTTAAACAGTAATTCAATCAAAAACAAAATAGAAGCATTTTTCTCATTCAACATGTACAAGCTGCCAGATACTGAGGCACTCAAGATAAAGGAGGTTTCACCCTTTAGATGGAAGAAGTAGGCCCATGGTTTCCAGCCATATTGTGGTCATAATATACTCCCTCTTTGTTCAGTGAACTAAATTATGTGATTATATGAACTACATGCAAATAACTAGGTTAAAAATGATAAGAAGATCAAATATCCATGTTAAAGCTGAAGAGAGTGCTAGTCAATGAGAGTAAGGCCATTAGAGTCTAACCCTCAACTTTTAATGATAGTAAAAGTGAAACTCACTGGTAACAATGACAAGAAAATGGCAATGGCATTTAGCATCCTCTAAGTGATGGTTTTGTGAAATGCTATATCACTGTTTTATACCCTGGAATATACAGTGGTATACAATGGGTGTGTCTACATGAGATGCTTACTATGAGGTAACCTAATAACACTATACTGGTGTTGTCAAAACCCATGCTGGTCAAAAACCATGCTAATATGCTACTGCACAGTGTTATTAAGCTACTGCACAGTAAGCATTACAAAAAACCCATGCACCAGCACTACTGCACAGTGACTGTAGTTATTGTGCATTTAGTTAGTACTTCATTAAGTACTAAACTAAATGGGCAGTAACTACTGCACATTAATGAATGTGTAAACACACCCAGTATAAGATTGCTTTGATTTCAGATTTAACCCAGTACTATAAATGGGGGTGGGGTGGCCTGGGACGCAGCCCTGGGTACCACCCTTGTGAAGGGCTTGCAAGAGTGTGTGCTGCTACAATCAGCATAGCAGGAGCCAGCACTGCCCCATGTGTTGCAGCTGCCCCAGGTACGGTGCTTCCATGCTGTGCCTCTAATTTAATAGAAGGTAGGCTAGATTTGCACCCTATAGACTCACAAAGCTATATCTAGATATATAGATATATCTAGATATATAAAAATCAGACTGAAGTAGATATATAGAACAAATATATAGCTCAAGTTTTAATGGGCTGAAAGCTGGTGCTATTTATCTACTTAGGTTAGTCTATCAGGTTCAAATCTATCCTGCCTTCTACTTGACTTCAGACTAACACAGCTAACTACATCCCACTGTTTTAACCTATTAGTTTAAATGTCTAGAGCTTTTATGAGAAGCAAATACTTTTTTGTTACCTGTGTAACAGAAATACAGATGATAAAAGCCCTATGAGGAGAGACGCCAAGCCCTATGAGGAGAGACTGGGGAACCTGGACCTCTTCAGCCTCCGCAAGAGAAGGTTGAGAGGCGACCTTGTGGCTGCCTATAAGTTCATCACGGGGGCACAGAAGGGAATTGGTGAGGTTTTATTCACCAAGGCGCCCCCGAGGGTTACAAGAAATAATGGCCACAAGCTAGCAGAGAGCAGATTTAGACTAAACATTAGGAAGAACTTCTTCACAGTTAGAGTGGCCAAGGTCTGGAACGGGCTCCCAAGGGAGGTGGTGCTCTCCCCTACCCTGGGGGTCTTCAAGAGGAGGTTAGATAAGCATCTAGCTGGGGTCATCTGAACCCAGCACTCTTTTCTGCCTATGCAGGGGGTCGGACTCGATGATCTATGGAGGTCCCTTCCGACCCTAGCATCTATGAATCTATGAAAAGGATCAGACACTTTTCTTAAGACTTCATAGTAAAAAAAATATTCTGACAGCCTTCGACTTGAGCTATCCTGTGACTATCGTGATTGGTTAGCAATTGTATGCATTGCTTTTGAATTATTCATTTTCATTAGGATACTACTATTTACATTAAATTTCACTTAGCAAAGCATTTGAACAGATGATAAAGAATGCCTCCATTATTTTGTTTTACAATCTGTTTTACAATTATTTTTAATAGAATTTTTGAGTCCCTGCTTCGCTTTCTTATTGCGGCCTTTTTCTTTTTTATTACAAGTAAGAGTACTCTCTTTTTCAGAGATTAGTTTACCAGCCAGTGACCCTTCTTTGTTAGGGCCACCTGTCTAACAAAAGAGGTTTCTTACTGCAAGCGCTGGTAGCAGGACAGAAGTTACAAAACAAGAGAATCACGGGGTCCCATTACCTAACCGTTTGCAATTTCAGTTAATTTTAAATCACCCAGGTTTTCAGTGTTGCTAATTTTGATCACTCTTGTTCCCATCCAGAGGGCACTAAATCCAAATCTAATCAAACAGCAGAGGGTTCTCAAGCTTAAAATGCAATGCAGCTCTCTTATTAGTTAATTGGCTGGATCTGGAAAATACCTTTAATTGACAGAAAAGTAAGGAAAGTAATTCTTGTTCATTTACTTTATCTTTTTCCTATAGTAAATGAGTAAAAGCCAAACAAGAAAGAAGAATAAATTAGGAAGCTTTCAGTAACCACAAACCATTATTTATTTTTTTTTTCCATCTTAATTTTTCACCACAGGACAAAATAAAAAATGGTTTGTGTTGGCTTTTAGAATGAAAGCTCTAAAATTTGCAGACTCACTGTTTTCAGAAACTTTCCTTGCTTTAGTATTTCAGGAGAGGCATATTCAATGGAATAGTTGGATGGTATTGAATGAGAGACTTTCAGAAATTTAATTATGGTTCTTGCCACAAAATAGTCAGATTGAATGTCCAAATCGGGCTCCCTTCTACTCAGTTACAGCCTACTTTACAAAAGGCAGTGAAGATAGGAATTGTAACTTAAGTGCTATGGAAAATAAAATATAAAATGGTGTAAGCTTTAAAAGAGCCTCATCCTTGTTTAACTAGTCCCATGCTTTAGTGTCCCAGCTTGTGGTTACATTAATCTGGTGTATATTGGTACAATGGGAGGAAGTTGATCTAACAGTGAGAGTTACCAATGTTTATGATTTTAACATCGCTTAAACAATATGTGGTGAGTTTGGAAGACCTGCATTCTCCTGTGAATTCATAACATTCAAAGATTTCATTACAAAAAATTTCCTGCCCTTGCGCTTGCAGAGAAAATCTTGGAAGCGTGATGCATGGGCATTGCCACAGTTCAGAAAACGGAAGGCAACCAGAAAGATTCCAAGATGCATTAGAGTCATAAAGTCAATGGACCAGAAGGGACCTGTAAGATCATCAAGTCAGTCCCCTGCCTTAGGCAGAAGCTTAATGAGCTCAAACTAGCTCAACGAGGTGCTTATCCAGCCTCCTCTTGAACACCCCCAAAGATGGTGACTGCACCACCTCTGCCGGGAGTGTGTCCCAGGTTCTAGTTAACCTTACGGAGAATTTCTTCCTAATGCCCAGCCTAAATCTTCCCTCTATTAGTCTGTGACCACTGGTCCTCATCCTCCCAAGGGGTGACTTCCTGAAGAGTTGCTCCCTGAGATCTTGGTGTTCCCCCTGACATACTTGTAGGCGGCTATCAAATCACTGGAGCTGGAAACCCCAGCAGGCAGCCTGTATCCCCCCTCACTTCTCCATGGGCTCTGCTCCAGCTGTGCCACCAATTGGGAAAGGGAAGCTGAGCTCCATACTCTACTCTGCTGCAGCAATTGCTGCCTCCTGCGGGCAGCAGCTGGGGCTCAGGAGCTGCTGCAGTGGCTGTGGACCTGGATCCCTGGTGCCATAGTCCTGACAGCTGGGTGGGGAGGGGACTCTGGCAGGGCCGGGAGGGGTAAGGGGTGCTGTGGCTGAGGAGTGAGGGGCACCAGCAGGGCTGGAGGGGACTGTGGGTGGGGAGTGAGAGACAGTATCAGGACCAGGTGGTTGTGTGTGGAGAGTGAGGGCACCAGCAGGGCTGGGGGGTTATGCCTCGGGAATTAGGGGCCTGGACCTGTGTCCTAGTGTGTGAAGGGGACAGGAGGAGCTCTGATTTTCCATGATAAAAAACACAAAATCAAAAAACAAAATCTATAGATACTTGGAAATTATTTTATTATAGTGATTAAGGCACTGGTAGGCTTCCAAATTGTTTTAAAATTGTAAATATATCAGTAAAACATTGTGTTTAATTGATCCCTATATATAGTGGCATTTCATTTTAATCATGTATTTTGTGTTTTTTAATCAGAGAATTCACTATTGTTATCAGAGAATTTATGATTTTTAAACATAAAAAACCAGGATCCCTGGCCAACAGTAACATCAGTATAAGTTAAACTGGGATCACATCTCAGGCATACAATGGAAGTGGTACGTGCAGGGTTAGACATCATGGGACAGACATTTAAAAAGCCTGAGCCTGAATTGATTCAATCTTTGCAGGTTAGTCTAACCTGGCTAGGTTGAACTGGTTTGTAACCAGACAAGCATTCTCTCTGGACAGAGGAAATTCAGACACATGTCTGCAGTGGCTCAGGCTAGAAGCAGGGGAGACCGGGGGGAGTACTAGAGCAGTCCTCCCTTCCTTCTACAGTGCTGAGCTGAGGGGGGGGCGTTGCCAGGCCCTGGCAGGACCTCTGATTAAGGAGGTCTGCCTGCTCCTTCCCAGGCTTTTCCCCACTGGCTGCTCAAGGGGTAGGAGCATTGCTGACCCCAGACCCCTGCTAGCACTCTGAGGCAAGGCGGGTGTGCAGTGCTTGCACCTGTTGGTGATACGAAGCTTTTCAATCTCCCTCTCCCCACTTCTTTATACTGTCTGCAGCAAACTGACGGGCGAGCAAGCCAGCAGGGAGCTAATATCAGTGTTTATCACCCCATCAGCAAAGCAATAGCCTCTGTGCGTTAGTTCAATATCTTTTTAAACTGCTTACCAGCTGATCTGTTAATTAGCTCCAAAAACCCTAAGTGGTCACTGTTGTATCTGCTTGTTCCAGTGAAATTGGAAACATTCACACAAAGAGACACCTCTCTGCATTAGCTAGCATACCACATGTCTAGGGTCTGTGGGGCTGGGGTCCAAGCTGTGGGAGATGGGGCGGGGGGGAGATCCCTGTTTGTCCAGCAAGAGGTTGTGGGGGGGGCGGGGGGGTAGGGCAGGGGGAAGCCAAGCTGACCCTGCTGTGCCTGCAGTCTCTGCTGGAGCTGCAGCCAGGGAGCAGAGAGGAGGGGCCATCCCAGAGAGCATGCCAGGATGCTGGGGCAGTCTGGTTTATTTTAAACCAGCAAGGGGTCTGGGACAGACATTGTACGAACTGGTTTGACCCAAATCAGTTAAGTCTGATACTACATTCAACCACATTTATCTCAAACCAGTTTCAGCCATTTTGGAACTGGTTTATGTGCACTGAAAGTCTGTTCTGTTACAGGTTTAAACCAGTTTCTGACCACTTAAACTGGTTTATATGTAATGTCTGTCCCTAACCCATGGGGTTGATAATTCAAAGTGCTAAATGTTATCCATTGCCACTCTCACTAGTTTAAGACCTGTGAGGATTTTTTAAGTGTGTTTGACTTCTACACATTTTTTTAACTTCTCAGCTACAAGGGAAGTGGCCTCAGTGATCCTGAGAGATGAAAAGGATTAATAAAAGGAGCTATAAAAGATCAAATCTCAAAGTCCAAAATTATTTTAAAATGTGATGCATGCTGCATAAATCCTTATTTACGGAGGTCAGTATGAGGAAAGAACGGGTGAACAGTTTATTGGCAAGGAAGGAAGTTGTTTAAGAGACTGAGTCCCCACCCCTAAAATAAAATTTAGAAAAACACAGCTGATCTGAGTGAAAAGAGAACAACAGCTCCACTTCATTGACCTTTCTGAAAGGTTTTTATGAATTTCTTTAAGAAAGCACAGAAACACAAACCCACCACAGTGAATGAATGTGTTAGAGAACTTGTACATGAAGGTCTCTACAATCCTAAAGACTTACTTCACTTTCTGTGTGATTGATTAGACTGCAAATAAGACAGTAATGTGCATAGAGTTTCCAGATGTTACTCTACAAGATAACTGGTTGTTTTGGGGATTGGTTACTTCTGCAGGAGGGGAAATCTTGGAAGGAAGAGTCATGTATAATTTTGTTTCATTGAGCCAATAAACATCACTGGAATGCTGGTTGATATTGGCTAGGCTCCATTATGAGGAGGTCTACAACAATATTACATACATTTGCCTCACCAGTGGAGGGTGTAACGTTGTGTAGAAGGCCACAGGAGAAATGGAAAGGAAACACAAGGGATAACAAGCTAGACTATTTGGTGTAAGTAAGGGTGAGGAAAGAAAAGGATACAAAATAATAGAAAGGTAGAAGCAAAGAAAATGGCATATTTCTTATATTTCTCTTCACCATTTCAAAGCATTTCTCTTTAATAACTAAAATACCCATTCTGAGTGATGATGTTTTGCAAATTAGCAAATGAACCAAATGCAATAAAAGAAAACAGCTATATTTTTCATGGTATGGAGTGCATGTTAGGGAACTACATAAACAAATGCTTAAGTTTCTACTCAAGATCATACTCAGAGCTTCAATCCCATTGATGTTATACTACTAGCTAGTGGGAGTTCATGCCTTGACAAGTTCTGGGCCACAATTGGATGTCATTATGACATTGTAGTGTAGGACCTGCTCATGGGGATTAGTGCAGAGGTGAGTTTTCCAGAGGTTTTGGTTGAATGAGCCTGTGGCTTGCCAAGGTTTCTTTCACTAAATTTAACCAGGTATTATAATAATTCACACAGTAAAAGAAGATAATTGATATAGTTTCCATAGAGATAGGAAAATAGGATCATAGGCTGGAATGGGCTTCACAAGAACAATTAGTCCAGCCCCCTGCTCAAGGCAGGATCATCCCTGACTAAAACAGCCTAGCCAAGCATCTATCCAGACTGCTCTTGAAAATTTCCAAGCATGATGATTCCACAGTTTCTCTAGGTAGCTTGTCCCAATGCTTGACCGGCATGCATCATCGGAAAGTTCCTTCTTACCTCCAACCTAAGTATCCTCTGCGGCTGCTTGAGGACATTGCTCCTATTCCTGACCCCTACAGCCACAGAGAAAAATCCATCTCCATCCACTCTAAAATCACCCTTAAGGCATTTGAAGACTGTTCTCAAATCACTCCTCAGTCTTGTCTTCTCCAGACTAAGTAGCCCTAGCCTTTTTACCCTTTCCTCATAAGTTTTGCTTTCTGGGTCCCTGATCTTTTTTGTTGCTCTCTGCTGGACTCTTTCTAATTTGTCTACATCTTTCTTGAAGGGTGGGCCCCAAAATGAACACAGTACTCCAGGTGAGACTTCACCAGTGCTGAATAAAGCAGAAGAATCACTTTCCTTGATTTGCAATTGCCACTCCTATCAATACAACTCAATATGTTGTTGGCCATTTTTTCCCCAATAACAGCATACTGTTGGCTCATATTCAGTTTATGGTCCACCATAACCCCCAGGCCCTTCCTTGCAGTCTAGTCATTCATTCTCCTATCTCTATTTATGCATACAGTTATTCCACCCCAAATGTAGAACTTTGCACTTGTCCTTGTGGATCTCATCTGAATGATTATGGGCCATTTCTTCAGCTAATACAGGTCATTCAGGATCCTAACCCTGACCTCCAGAGTATCTACAACTTCACCCAACTTGGTTTCGTGTGCAAATTTGTTAAGCGTGCATCTAAAGCCAAATCATTAATGAAGATATTAAACAATACCAGAGGTAGGACAGACCTCTGAGGAAAGCCCATGTCATATTGCCTCCCAATGAGACATAGAGCCATTGAGGATTACTCATTGAGCAAGATGATCCAGCCAGTTATACACGTACCTTACAGCACTTTCATCTAGTTGGTATTTCCTTAGCTTGTTAATGAAGATGTCATTGCAGACAGTGACAGAAGCCCTGCTAAAGTTAAGATAAACCATATCCACTGCATCCACAGAGCCTGTCACTTTATCATAGAAGGAAATCAAGTTGGTCAGACATGACTTGCTGTTAGTGAATCCAGGCTGGCTCTTCCTGATCACCTTTTTTTTCCTCTAACTGTTTCAAAATGGACTCCTTGAGGACCCGCTCCATGATCTTTCCAGGTACCAGGTAAGGCTGACTGGTCTGTGATTCTCCAGATCCTCCTCCTTCTCTTCCTTAATGTTGGGCACTATATTTGCCCTTTTCCAATCACCCAACTGCCAAGAATTCACAAAGAGACAGCCAATGGGCTGAAATTACCTCAGCAAATTCCTTCAGTTATCTAGGGTGCATCCTATCCCATCTAGCTTCTCTAAGTAACCCCTAATTTTTTCCTCTGCTATTCTAGGCTGTTTGTCTCCTTCCCTCCCCTCCCCCTTTCTATCTGCTTCCAACTACACTCTTCTGGTAGCTGCCCCTATTTGGGAAGACTGAGGAAAAAAAGACATTAGATACTTCAGGTTTTTCTGCATCATCCATAACTAGCTTGCCTTCTGTATGCTATAAGGGACTGTTGGTTTCTTGGAATAGATCCAACATGTTTTCCTTGATGAAGACTGACAAAATTGTTCAAGTTGGAAAGATTGACTTTTCATTGAAGAATACAAAACCCTGGAAAAAAAAAGTTTTTGGCAGCTATAAACCAAAAACATATGGCTGGAAGACTTCTAGAAAGCAGGAACTATTTTAATTTGCAGCTAAAAATACTTGGTTTTTCAAATAGAAGGGTTTTGTTTTTGTTTTTTTAAGAACTGTGAATGCTTTTCAGGACTGGCAGAAGATAGGGCAGGGTAAATTGATTTGTGAACCAATTGATCTCTGTGGTGCCACCCTACCCTATCTTTCAAACTACTGCTTTTTCTCACTTTTTCAGGAATTCTTTCTTTTGGTCAAACACCTAATTTTCCTAAGAAAAATGTTTTGATGGAAAATGTTTGCCTAGCTATAGTTTCGTGTAACTTAGCACTGACACACATAAGTATCTTATACAATTTTGCATATATATCAGATTCATTTATTGGGTATTTTTCCCCACAGCTCAAAAGTATCATTGCAAATTAGGTGAGTCCCAGGTTCATTCCTTTAGGTAGTATAGCATCTCCTTCAAGGACAGCTGATTTGTCTGCTTTGATTTGTCTAACACAGTTCTGTGTTAGAGGTGGGAGAGTGACCTTCAAGCCAAAATTACCTTTATGCTTGTTGCTGTTTTAATTCAATATAAATGCAAAGGTCCAGTCTTACAAGATGCTGTATTGCTGATCAGTGTTGTATATTGACTCTTCCAAGGATTTCAGTGGAGCAACATATGCAAAAAGATAATTTCAGGGTTGGTTCCAAAGCACTTGGATACCACAAGCTGCAGAACATTCCTAAAAAAAAAACAGGGATGCCCTCAGTTCCATTAATTCAATGGGACAGCAGACAATCCAGAGTGCTTGGGTAGTATGTGCTTGGCTTCATATTGATTCAACAAGCTACTAATAGTCTCAGATCTCACAGATTTCAGTGGTGCTTAAAAAGGATGTAGTGCCATGTTGAACTGAGACCCAAGCCTTTACAGGGCTTGAAGAGAAAAAAGGGGTAGCATGTGCTGGCTTCAGAATTTCAGTTTCAATCCATCCCAGATCCTGCTTCACTAAGTGACTCCTTTTGGATCTTGGAATTAAAGGCAGTATCAAAATAAAACCTCAGTTTATATGAGAAGAAAAGCATTCCTTTGAAACTGTGTCAAATGTCATATAAGACTGCCAGTGCATTTTAGGAAGGACAGGTGAGAACTTAGAAACATTCTTTCCGTAATGCCTTTTGCCATGGTATCCTATCCGACTTTATCTACTGTGCAATTACATGGTGGGGGAAAAAGTTCAAATAACACTGAAATTTTGACTTAAACTGAAAAAGCAAAACTGTTTTCAGTTAAGGATATTCTATCTCTGCTTCACTTTGCTGTGGAAGGAAATGTGCAAGATACTCTATGCTAAATGTATGTGCCAAACATGACGGCTGATATCTCCATTCTGCCTTATAACTTTCGTACATGCTCAGCACTTCTTGAGATGAGACTGGTATGTTACAACCTAAGTGATATAGAGTGAGGGAAGGATGCCATAGCAGATTTGGAATTTTCTACTTCCTTTCCGGTTTGTTTAAAACCCTTTTAAATCAATACAATCAAAATACAATCTTTTTTTCTTTAAAAAAAAGCCATGTTATTAATTAATTTATTATGAAATAACTTGTTAATATTAAGGTATATTACAGATTAAAACTGTTAAAAGGTCCCAAGTTTATCTGTAATACCACATAGTTAACAATGAACCACATCCATGGGCCTCCACAAACACAGAAGTCCTACTTCTGATTTCGCTGAGTCCTGTTTTGGCCGACATTGGACCATGGCCTGGGGCAAAGCAGCCTGCGTGGGGGCCCTTCTACCTGTCCCCTGGAACACTGATGCCGGGGGGGACAACGGCTCACCAGACATGGTGGGAGGGGCGGCGGCCTGAACAGGCAAAGACACCTGTTAGCACCTCTCAGGTAACTGGCATATTTGGTTATCCAGCACCCCCCATTCTCCATGGGTGCTGGATAACAGAGCTTTTGCTGTACTACGCTCCTGAAGAGTATTAGTTTCCTGCACCTTAGTAGACAGTGGCCGCATCTACACGAGATGCTGACTGCACAGTAGCTTGTTACTACTGCACAATAGCTTGTTACTACTGTGCAGTAGCATTGCACAGCACGAAGCATAACGCAATGCTACTGTGCAGTAATAACAAGGTGCTGTGCAGTTAGCATCACCAAAAAGTTGTTCGGGAATGCTGCTATGCAGTAACACCGATTACTGTGCAGTAGTTTAGTACTTGTGTATGCAAGTACTAATGATTGTGCAGTAACAACATCATAGGAGAGTTCATTTTCCAAGTTCATCCAGTTGCATTATAAATCAGACAATTTACTGGTGGGACAATATCAGTGTAAGCAAAGGGTAGCCAGTATATAGGATTGGTCAGATGGTTGCTGGTGCTAGTTTGGATCTTTCACTGTCCTGTGCTGGAGAAACCAGATACAGTGATTCCCATATGGTAGCTATCCAATTTCAATGGCCAAAGCTTACCACCTGCTCAAAGGGATCTGTGGATAGAGTGAAACTCATTGAGAGCTGTCAAAAGGCCTAACACCCCCTGAAATCCCATTGGCCCCCAGAACTTTGATTTCTTGTGCCAGTTCTTCAGCCAGCATAAACACAGATCTCAATAGAGTTGCAACAATTGGACAGAGACCCAAAAGAGAGAATCACTTTTTCCAGCCCTCTCTACACAATTAAATTTTATCCAGAATTAATACCAATATATATGTAGTATTCAGTATCTTTCAGCTATGAAAAATAAGAACCAAGGTCTTATAATGGATTTGAAGACTACGTAGTGGGAGGCCAAGATAATACAACTGGAATCAGTGATTTTTTTTCATGATTATTCATAGCCATTCACTGAAAACATCCTGTATAATTTTTATTTTATTTTCAAGTGAAAAAACTAACACTTCTTAGATTTGTTAAGCATATCCTGTCCTGTTGTGCTCTTTCTTTCTTCTTTCTCTCATACACACACTAGGATGCTAATGAGAACTATAAGTGTGTCCAGGGAAGTGGGGGACTTATGGAATGCTTATTTTTAAATTAAGTAGCCCCTGATTCAGCAAAGCATGTAAGCACTTAGGTGCCTTGTTTTGCTGAACTAGAGCCTCAAAGACAAAATGTCCTTAGTCTACAATAAAATGTGTACTTTTCTGGTCAATATGTCTGTTACCAAAATGTCGAGAGCCATTCCAAAGGATCAAACAGTGTCTATAGGATTTCTTCAAATTCCTGACAGATATTTTTGGGGCAGTGTAATAATATCTCTAGGAATTTTCAAACCTCTACTTCCTTATGTCTGTCAGCAAGTAGCCCATGCACAAAAGCCCTTTGGTACATGCAAACATGTGATGAAATAGGGCATTTGAATTTCTGCCTCTTTCAGTCATGCCTCCGTATGCAGCTGCATTCATTCTACCCATAGTCGATGCAAGAACAATCCGACAAAGCTGCTAAAACAAAAAGTATCTTGGTCAGATTGAACTAGAAGTGAGAATGAAAGAAGACTAACCACAAATCTGAATTAGTTCTGCCAAGCTGGGTACGCAGACAGAGTGTTATGTTACTGAAGTACAGTGAAGCCATGAAGCTGGATAGTAGACAGATAATGGGAAAGTTCAAATTTTATAGACGTCTTTCATTACTGAATCAAGTACCTTATTTCCTATGTAACTGACTACTTCTAAATGTAGAAATATTCGAACTATTCTCCTGAATTTATCTCCAATTCCAGCTTGATACAGGCTGTCTTAAAAGAGAATCCTTTGAAAAGAGAATTTCTGTGAGGAGTTTATATTAGCTCCTTTTTGAATGAAAAGCCATTCTACCTGCTATCTGGCACAAAGTCTATGTGCATAATTAAAAGCAGATATTTCAAAGACTGTTAGTACCCAGCAGGGTCTTGAATATTGAGACTGGTGAAGAGTTCCACTGCATCAAGACAGTGTTTTTCATCCTTTGCAGACGCTGGAGAAATTAACCAGCAATGTCTGACCATTATTATTACTTTCTGTAGCAGAAAGAGCATTTTAAATAACTTTTGCCATGAATAAACTGTTGTTTTAAGCAATTCACCAAGCGCGCTAAGAAACTTAATGAAACTTCCCTTGTTGAAGCTTCTCTGATTTAAATAATTCCAGAGACTAATCAACCATGGTGTAAGGGTGAATATGCTCTGTTTTGGTATTCAGTTAGAAAGAATAAGATATCATTCCTAATTCCAAACTCATATGAGGAACAGAGTACCCTCAATTTCCTCTAGTTAGGAAAAAGATTTTATTAAATATGAAAGTGGTATGGATATAAAGATTTCCATTTTTAAACAGTTTTCCATCAGCAAAAAGATGTTTATTAAAAAAAAAAGATCCCCTCAAATATAGTTGTTCTTCATCCCCATTTGTCCCCATGATTCTATCTGTCCCAAATATCAAATATCTTTGAAGAGGGGTTACATTTTCAAAGACTCTCTCTCAAATGTAGCAAGTAGGATAAAACTAAGTACATCATGCTGCTTGATTCTGCAGGTCCTTAGTAGTCCTTGTATAAGACTTACTTGCCTAAGTAAGGATTTGTAAAACTACATCCATGGGTGGATCTAGGATTTTGAAAAAAGGAGTGCAGATGGTCTGGCACATCATCACATATCACACAATACCTATTTTTCTCCGGTTAAACAGAAACTGTAAGCTTTATTAGTATACCAGGGGGCTAGTTCTATATTATTCAGTTTAAGATTAAAGCAGAAACAAATATAACCTGGCTATGTACACTAATTTGCTAGATAATATATTAAGTTAAAAAAACACAACAAACCAGGCAAAAAATAGTCAAAGCAGTCAAAAGATATTCTGTTGTTAGTCTTGTAGTCATTAGAGATAAATGTACATTTCCTAATCAGACTGAGCATCCAATACGTCACTGTTAGTTGCTTCTACATCTGAGTTGATATTACCACACCTAAATTAAAGTTTTTAGCTAGAGTTAGAACAGTCTGTGTGGCCATGAAATAAAAAAGAGATATTACCAGGAATGACCAGCACACAGCAGAATGGCAAAAGAATTGAATTGTTTGAATAATGGAATATCAAGACCCTTAAAAAAGTTAGAGGGTTAGAGGGTAGAGTGAAGGAGAGAGATTAGTAGGAATCAGGGAGATGATGATGAGCCATGAAGTCAATTGACTTTTAGTGCTGCTGGAATAGAAATATTACTGTCCCTCCAAGGCAGTTGCTTTTAGAGTTTGGATGGAGCAGACATCATAAGGGAGGGGGGAAGTGAAGGGGGAAGGGGAACGATGAAACTGTACCACTGCATGCTCCCCTGACTACATCCTAGAAATATTGGGCCTGACCTACTATTTCCTCAACTTTGTAGAGTCCTTTACATGAAGACAATTTTGCTTTGGGTAAGATTTTACATTTGCCTCCTGTTGGTCTAGTAGGTGGAAGGCAGTAGTGAACTGGGATTTTTTTTCATTAATTTTTAAGCATCTAGTGCAGCTGTGTACAGTCTCTCTTCAGAACACAAGTGTCCAAATAGAATCAGGATCATTCTGTTTTTAAAAAAGAGCAAGGAGGGGGAAAATGTGTGCCTGATTCAATACAAATTTGCTCTCTAATATAAATATTTTCAGCTGTTAACATCCCTATTAACTGACCTTTCTCTCAGACTATCAAAAAATGTATGAATGGATGAAAAGCTGATTTAGCTGATGCTGGCATTTACCAGCGTAATTTAATGCTTTTCTCCAGTTCTGCTTTTCCATCCTCAAAAAGATTACTTGAGCCATTTCTTGAAAACCCTTGTCCACATTATTTGTCCTAGTCAAATCAATGACGCTACTTACAGAATAAGGATTACCTGTCCAAGGTATTGTTTGTGGGACTGGGCATTTAGTTTGAATTTGCATTTCTCTCTTTGCCAGAGGGCCTGACCCACAAAACCCTGCCATTGATTTTAATAGAACTATTCACTTGAGTTGAACTGACTGCAGGATTGGGCTAGGAAGTAATACAGGTTACTTGAATAAGTTTTGATTATTGATCAGGCATGGATCATGGCTAAATAATCCTGTAAACCTTGCTTATATCCTAGGGTTTATTTTTAATCACCTGTTGGTGAATCTACACATGCAATTAATCTGAAGCAATAAACTCTGGAGCAGTTTGAGCCACAGTAAACTGCTTCCAGGCACAACATCTACATGTGCATCCAGGAAAGCAGTAATTTGCACCAGGCCTGGGGATATGGGGAGGTCAGTCCCAAGGCTCCAAGTAACAGCATAGAGTGGTGGAGGGGCTGGCTGGGGCATGTGAGTGCTGAAGTGCAAAACCATGTGACTAAGTGGCAGGTAAATCTAGCCCTGTGCTGGCTGGGCTGACTAGGTGTAATTTATGCCCATAGTAGAGTTTACATGTGCATTTATCCACAGTAAATTACTGACTATAAGATAGTTCTGTTGGGGAAGTACTATCTTACAGCAGAATTAATTAATTTACTGTGGCTAATTTATTTCAGGCTCTGGGGCCCAGAAGCATAGCCACCTCCCCTTGTGAGGTCTGCTCCCTACTGGGGTCTCTGGCGTGCCAGCTGGAGGAGCTCTAGGCCACAGTCCAGAGACTGCGAGCCAGCAGGGACTGTGAGCAGGAGATTGACTCCTACTGCCAGGCCCTTCTCCCCCAGGAGGT
Source organism: Alligator sinensis (assembly GCF_000455745.1). Lineage (NCBI taxonomy): Eukaryota > Metazoa > Chordata > Crocodylia > Alligatoridae > Alligator > Alligator sinensis. Next base: position 2,688,628 of record NW_005841990.1, read on the forward strand.
GGAGAGTAGACCACGGTCTCCCTCCAGGACAAGGGAAGACTCAGGGCCCTCCCTTACTGTCCAGCCACAGGGTTGGACCAAGGTGGTCAAGGGCCCCAAGGCCTGCTGCACCAAGGCCCCCACCCCACTGGAGCTTTGCAATAGGTATGAACCTCTTGCAGCCCCAGCAGAGCCTGCTAAGTTGCCAGCTCCCACAGGTAACACAGGCTCTACTGTAGCTACTACCCCCACTCTCCCTAAGACAAAACGCAAAGTGTTTGTCATGAAAGACTGCATCCAGAGGGGGACTGAGGGGGTAATCTGCTGCCCCGACCCCTTAGCCTGGGAAGTTTGCTGCTTCCCAGGAGCCCAAATCCAAGACATTGTGTAGAAGATCTCTAAGCTCCTCCAGACCACTGAACATTACCCTATGCTCCTCATCCATGTGGACACTAATGACACTGCTCAGAGCGCTCCCACCTGGGTCATGAGGCACTACAGGGATCTGGGAGCGGGGCTAAAGGGTCTAGGTGTGCAGGTGGTGTTTTCTTCGATCCTCCCAGTCTTGGGCTATGGGCTGAGGAGGGAGAGGAGGATCCAGGTAGTTAACCAAAGACTGTGGCCTTGGTGTCATCGGGAAGGCTTTGGCTTCCATGACCACAGCCCGCTCTTTGGTGAGAGAGGCAATGAGATGCTGGGAAGGGACGGCCTCCACCTCTCTCCACTGGGGAGGAGGCTCTTCTCATCCAGACTGGCTGACCTGCTCCACCGGGCTTTAAACTAAGCCCACTGGGGGATGGGGGGACTACTGCCACTGCTGGCCCACTGAG
>NW_005841990.1:2689579-2716434 GCF_000455745.1 Alligator sinensis
CCTGCTAAATGCAAATAACTATGATGTCAGAGGGATAACAGAGACCTGGTGAGACTTCACCCATGACTGGGCCACAGGTATAGATGGCTATACCCTGTGCAGGAGGGATTGAGTGGACAAAAGGGGCAGGGGTGTAGCTCTCTATGACAAGGAAAGCTACGCATCCCTTCAAGCCAACATTAGCATCCATGGTGGATGACTTGAGACCCTCTGGGGTAAAATCTGTGGGGAACACAACACAGGGTATACTATGGTAGATGTCTACTGTAGACCCCGCTACCGAGGGTCAAGACCTTGACCAGGAGTTTGCCATAGAATTAGCTGACACCACACGCTCCCAATGTATGGTTGTCATGGGAGACTTTAACTACCCAGACATCTCATGGGAGGAGCGCTCAGCCAAATCCAAGTGGTCACAAAGCTTTCTCTCATGTGTGGATGACCTCTATCTGATGCAGGAAGTCTGCGGGCCGACGAGAGATAAAGCACTGCTCAACCTGGTACTGGAACTGGGAACAACCTAATCAGCAACCTATCGATTGAAGGGAAGCTGGGTGACAGTGACCATGAGCTGATCATCTTCACCATCTGCCGTAAAGCTGGCAAGTCAGTCAGTAATACAGAAGTCCTTGACTTCAGGAAAGCTGACTTTGACAAGCTCAGGAGGCTTGTCAGGGAGCCCCTAAAGGGCCACAACCCAAAGGGGAGGGGAGTTCAAGACAAGTGGTTGCTCCTTAAGGGAGCAATCCTGGATGTGCAAGCAAAGTCTATCCTGTCTTGGAGGAAAGGCAGCAAAAGGGCACAACAGCCCCCTTGGCTCTCCAGGGAACTAGCGGACCTCCTGCATCTTAAAAGGAAGACCTACAAAGGATGGAGGACTGGAACCACCACCAAGGAGGAATACTCTGCTCTAGTCTAGACCTGCAGAGAGCAAACCAGGAAAGCCAAGGCTGTGATGGAGCTCCAGCTAGCTACAAATATCAAGGACAATAAAAAGTCATTTTTCAGATATGTGGGGAGCCGGAGGAAAAGTGAGGGTAACATTGGACCCCTGCTAAACCAGATGGGACAACTGACAACCGATGCCCATGAAAAAGCAAACTTGCTAAATGGGTACTTTGCATCAGTTTTTCACCAGTACCATGGGACGCCCCTGCCCACTGTGGATCAAGGAGGCCCAGGTGAGGGATATTCCTTACCCTCCATCTAAGCTGACCTCATGAAGGAACACCTTGAAAGGCTGGATACCCTCAAGTCAGACGGCCCTGACAATTTACACCCAAGGGTACTCAAGGATGCTGCGGCTAGTAAAGCAAGCAAAACACTGGCTTGCATCCATAGATGCTTCTCAAGCAAATCCCAAGACATCATTCTCCCCTTGTACTCGGCCTTGGTGAGGTCGCAGCTGGAGTACTGTGTCCAGTTTTAGGCTCCACAATTCAAAAAGGATGTGGAGATACTTGAGAGAGTGCAGAGGAGAGTGATGCATGTGATCAGAGGTCAAGAAAAATGACCTTATGATGAGAGGCTGAGCCATGGGACTTTTCAGCTTGGAGAAGCACGGGCTCAGGGATGATCTGGTAGCCACCTATAAGTTTATCAAGGGTGGTCACCGGGATCTGGGGGAATGTCTGTTCACCAGAGCACCCCAAGGGATGACAAGATTGAATGGACATAATCTCCGCAGCGACCGATTCAGGCTGGACATAAGGAAGAACTTCTTCACTGTCCGAGCCCCCAAGGTTTGGAACAGACTGCCACCGGAGGTGGTTCAAGCACCTACTTTGAACACCTTCAAGACACATTTGGATGCTTATCTTGCTGGGATTCTATGATCCCTGCTGACTTCCTGCCCCTGGGGCAGGGGCTGGATTCGATGATCCTTTAGGGTCCCTTCCAGCCCGAATATCTATGAATATCTATGAATGTCTATGAATGCCTAATACTGCCACACGTGTAGATGGTAACACTTTACTGTGCAACTAATTAGTCTACTCCACAGTTTAAAAAAGTAACCCAAAATCCACATTTTTCCATTACACTGTATAAATATCTATAGCTATAGATATTTATAAATTAGTGGTGTTTCATTTTAATCATGGAAAAGTGTGGATTGTGGGTCACTTTTTTAAACCAAAAATTGGGAATTTTTTTAAATCAGAGAAAAACAGGATCCCTAGTCATGAGGCACTTAAAAGCCACTCTGACACGTGATAAGCACTTCGACTTTTACTCCATGGTGCATAAGAGCCAACAATCAGTTGTGATACTTTCTTGGGATGTTCTTTGTATATATAGCCCTGTAACTTCAGGACTTGTTACAGGAATGCTCCGTGCCTGTATGTAAGTAAATAGATTAATTGGCAGTTAAGCTGTGCTAAAAAAAAATGCTGATTGGTACCTCAATAGTTCCTTGGACTTGTAGGATCAATAAAACTTGTGTAGAGCAAATGACTTTTTCCAGCAGCTCTTTACATCTGCTTTTATCAGATTTCTCCCTAAATCTCTGTGTGGGAAGCACTGCTGTAAGTTTGTTCAAGACAGCTGTTATGGAGGCCCTGTGCACCACAGCATTTATACATATGTTTAACATCCCCCCTAGAATCAATGGGAGTTGAGCACGTGTTTGAGAGCTTTGCTGAAATGGGGTCAAAGTGACTGGCATTCACAAGTCAAGGATCCAGGTACCTAATACTCCCTCTGTTATGAGAACAATTGTTGCTGTTCTTTCCACATTATTTTCCTTATGTGAAATAATCTACCTAGAATGAAAATTCATTATTTTATATTTGCAAAGGACAGCAGGCAACTCTTACTGAAAAGTTGTTTGATTTTGGAAAACAGCACCTGGAAGGCTTGTTTTAACTTACCTCCTGTCTTCTGGTTTTGGTGTGCTGAGACCTGAGGTGAGAGGAAGGATGCTCCAACTGCCCTCCAGTTTGCAATACAACCTTTGGAAAGCTGTTGTTTTCTCACTGAAACATTGACTAAGGGCACTGAAAGTGTAGTTTGATCTAGAAATATCCTCTAGTGAACATCAAAAACTTGTATGGAGTCTAATCCCAAATTCACTGAAGTCAGTGGAAAGACTCTTTTTACTTCAGTGGATTTTGTATCCAGCTCAGACATTTAGACTGCCTGGGAGATACTTCCAGTTTCAATACTAAAGTAATAAAGGCAGCTTTTTTTGTTAACCATGGACTTTCCAACAGGGAATGAGTGGCTACTCCACATGAAAAAACCCGAAAGATTATAGTATGAAAGTTAAAATTAGGGAGAGATTTGTTTGGTTCCAGGTTCTATTTTTCAAATCAGAAAATATAAGGGAGGGGCTGGTTAGGGGAAAAAAAGAGTCCTAAATTTGGCCTCTTTCTCTAGCATAACTGTAACTACAAATATTACACATTTTTTCTAAACCTCCAGGTAATAAAGAAAGAGCAGTTGCATAGAAACCACAATAGCAGTTATTGCTATATTTTTAGCAAAGACACCAAAGACAACAAAGAGACAGGAAGGAGTCTTGCAAATACTTGTACAAACTATATTTTAATGATGAGGTAATAGCTTTGCATTAGCTGGGAGTTGGTACACAGCTCTGACCTCATAGCTAATGACAACACACCTGAACAAACCATGCTGATCTGGTACTGCTACCCCAGGTAAAACAGCCTTTGAAGTCAATGGGAGGTTTTACCTAAATAAGACTTGCAGGATTTAGTCCTGACCTTCCAGGTCATACTCTAATAAATATTTAAATTCAGTTTTAAGTTGGTAACAAGAATCCATTACTGATTACATTTAGAAATCTCCACAGTAGTGCAAGGTCAAATGTAGTAAATTATCTTTAATCATGAATAGAGCTGATACTTTATGGAGTTCAAGTGTGAAAATTCTTCTGCTTTAATGGTATATGACAGTTTAAATTACCTAATTTAGTTGGAAAAAAAGCTGTTTTAGCTGAAACCCTGGCTTAGGCAAGTGAGTAAATATTTGCATGACTAACATCAGTAAAGGAAAAATTACTCAGCCAAGTTTGCTTTTGTTTAGACAAACAGAAGGATAAAAATAAAATTGTCATGTAGAATTAATGCCCAGCGTGATCTTATATTCTCAGTGGGTATGTTTACACGTGCCCCTGACTGCATAGTTGGTACTGCTCAGTCCCAGTGGTGTACAGGTCATTTTCAACCCTTCTGCACAGTAGCAACGAGCTACTGCACAGTAGCTCATTGCTACTGCGCAGTAGCATTGGTGTCACAGTTAGTGCCCACCAATGCTACATCACAGCAGTGATGAGATACATCGCCGTAGCTCATCACTATGGCAACATACCATCTTGTGTAGATGCACCCAGTTACTGTTATTAGGCAGGTCTGTACATTTGGTTGCATAGTTCTAGTATAAAATGTATGAAATTGAACTTTGTTTTAATGTGATAGTCAGGATTTTATAAAATAGAAATGCACGCTTTAGAAATAGTCCATATATTGATGGAGTGTTTTAAAACAATTAGATTCAGAAAAGTTCTATTGTTCCAAGGTTTAGAGTCAAAGTGAAAGAGAGTTTCAACAAGGGAAGGTAGATTTTCAAGGTGTGTTGTCTGGGATTTAAAAAAAAATCTAAGGAAATTAAACCCCACCCATAATGCCCCTTTCAAAACTATCTATGTGATTTAGAAGCACAGGTCTTGCTTACACTGAGTTTTCAAAAGCTTCCAGTTCTCACTAATATTTTTCTTGGGTGTTAAACATTGAGACTGAAATGAGCTCCTTAAGTGCTCTTAAAATTCTCTTGTTGACTTTCAGTGGTGTTTGGATGCCTAATTGCTTTGAGAATCTCATATGTAGTGTCGGAGCAGAGGAGGTATTACTGTGATGTTCATGAATGGACTTAAACTGAAGCTCTGACTCATGACATGTCTTGAACATTCATAGGTTTCCATTAACTCATATTCTGTGGTGCTCAGGTCCCTTAGAACTTTTCTGGGCATGGTTAAGTATTTACATACTCCATCAAGATTTTCAAAAATGCTTCTCCCAACTTTGTTGAATGAGGCACATATAACTGAGTCTGGATGTGCAACTGAAGTCCTCAGCACAACTCTGTACAGCTATTAATTGTTTCATCTGCACACCATGTACTTTTGGATCCAGTTGCAAAATCCTTTCCCCAAAAACACGGGAAAGAAAATTATTCAGATAGGTAGAGAGAACAAGAAATATCTGAGGCTTTGGGGACAAAAAAAAAATCAGTAGTAAATTAGCTGGCCATAAAATATTTATCACTAGATCAGATACAATGTTAATTCCCTCATCTGAACCCTTTTGAAGATTCCACAGTTCTGTACCACTCATAAGCAGCTAGGGTGGCCATCACAGAGGACAGTTGTCCTCTGTCCTTTATTGATACAAAACCTGATGCCTTTATGTCCTGTATTTTTCTTTTGAAGAGAAAAATAGAGGACATAAAGGTATCGGGTTTTGTATCAAAAGAGAACAGAGTAGCAGAAAACCGGAAAGTCCTATATGATGGCCACCCTATAAGCAGCCCAGGAGCAGTAGTGAGCGGTGACCTGGTGTCAGGTTCTCTGGGGAACTAGATGTTTGAGTGAATTCAGTCCAAGGTGCATCTCTATTTATGTTGATTTCTGCTCTCTGTCATCTCATGTTCTACTTACAGATACCAGAGGACAGAATTTATCACAATGTGGGCTGCTATGTCCCTTGATTGGTGATGCACAGTCTTCTAGCATATTTTCCAAGTGGCTGTGCATTTTTATTAAAAAGTGTATTATCCTTGTTAGTGTGTGAGGCTGGGACTGGGAGATAAGGATTCAATCTTTGCTCTCCCCCCTAGGTCAATCATTTGATTTTAGTGTGTTCCTCAGCTATGCTCAGTTTCTCCTTTGCTAAATGGAGATAATAGCACTTCCATATTTTACAGAGGTGTCTTCAGGATAAGCCCACTGAAGATTGAGAGGACCTCAGATACTAAGGCAATGGGGCCATGTAAGTACTTTGAGTATAGAGATTATGTTATAGCCTCTTAACTGTTGTATATTTGTTTGTTTGTTGGTTTGGGTTTTTTTTTTTATTTGCTTTGTTGCCTTTCACTCTTATTTACTTGGAGATTAGTGACTTTTTTGAATCTGTACAGCATCTTCCTGAGTGCATAATGTCCTCAGCAGGGAAGAGAGACCATGGTATTTGGTAATAGGCTGGCAAAGCAGTGGCTGGGTACTTTGAAAGTTAGACTCTGGAAAAATCCTTTCTGATGCTAGAGCCAGAATGCCAAAGCAATATTCCAGAGCAGGCATCCAATTTCAAAACACCTGCATCACACATCTTTATTTTGGAGAATGCCCCAGTTTTCAGATTGTCTGGAGCTGAGCGCTCTGGTTTCCTGCTAGGTTTTTGCTTATGAACTCTAGAAGTGAAAATGAGTCCTTTCTAGGTTTTGAAAACATTTTCAGAAGACATTAAAAAAAATTAAGAGCCCACATTGCCATTATGCTGTAAAACAATGATCCCCTATTTCAAAACAAAGCTGTGGTCAAATACCACTGAGTAGCCCTCCTTATTTTAGAGGCTGTTTTATATCTCAATTAACTATTAGTTTTGCTAGTCTCAGTTAAGTTCCCTTCTCACCTGCTTGTTCACTCTCTTAACAAAGAGAACATTCCATGTTATCTCCACTTCCTCTGGAGCAATAAGCCTGGGTAGGGCTTCAAGGATGACTGCTAGCCAAAGAGCAAAGAGCTCAGGCCAATGAAAGCCAAAACCACCCTTCCTTGAGAGACACTGCTGGTGCACAAACAACCTGGTGGTGATCAGAAATAGACGGGTAACCCACGTAAACAGGGAGGTGGTAGGCCACACTATCTCAGTTTCCTGAACAGGGAACACTAAATGCCTATGATGAAGCATCAGAGCAGGAGAAAGAGGATTCCAAAGGCAACACCTGTTATTGATATTTTAGTAAAACGACTGCAAGTTTCATGTCGAAGATTTGGAGAGGACAGTGTGTAACAAATATGCTGAAAGGTCACAAAGATCTCACAGACTTTTTCAGTGTTTTCTTAGTGGAAAGAATTGGAGGCTACAGTGAAGGGAAAAAATGTAGGTTGAGCATGCTGCCAGATAATGTTAATCACCTGTGTTAGTAAAACACCAAGTCTTCCGGGTACAAATTATAGCATTTGAATTCTTCATCCTAGTCATCGCTCTTTTACAGAAATAGATAGGATTCCTTTATTGTCAATATGCTTTCTCAGAGGCAGTTTTCAAAAGCACAGACTTGACAGCACTGCATTAAGCTTCCAGACATCTTTGTGACCTGATCTGTTGGAAAAAGAAGTGATCTTTATTGTAACTATTGGAAAGATTTTTATTTCATATTCAGTTCAGCAAACATGATATGGAAAATGCTTAGGAATCAATGATGACTAGTTTTCAGTAAAATCTTGATTAAATTCCAAATCATCAGGATAAGTCTGTGTGTGTGTATGCGTTGTTTATATTTATATTTATACACACACATGCGCGCGCGCGCGCGCGCACACACACACACACACACACACACACACACACGAAGAAACTTTTTAAAATACCTTAAGGTCTACATCAAAACAAAACATAGGCTACCTAGTCTCCAAATCAGCTTACATGTTCTAATCCAGAATGCTTCCATGTTTGATTTTGTGGGGAAAGGGGTTTTAAAAGGAATTGCCCTTATTTAAAATTGACTTAATTGGTTCCAAATTTTAACTTTCAAAAAATATCAGGTGCAGCCAGATGCAGATGTACTTTGCTCTGTTTATCCATCTGTTTTTAGGATAGGAAGTAAGAGGGAATTAGTCAAATTAGTTCATGTAAATGGTAATAAAAGTATGGAATAAGCTACCAATGCTGAAAATTAGAGTGAAGGCTAATACATAAGTTCAAAGCACTTAAAATATTTCTCTGCTAGAGGAGGATTAAGTAATAAAAAAGCAAAATAGTGGGATACCACAAAAATAAAGTAACTAATACTGAATTTTGGATCAGATGGCTTTTTCCTAAAACGAGTTTACGTCCAAATGGTTCAGATAGAAACCTGGCACTTGTGAGGACTAAGGATGAACAGTCCTTTATTCTGTTCTTATAATACTGTATGACTTCAGGCAAATTATTTTACTTTTGTGGGGCTCATTTTACTCTTAAGTAAGATGAGGCTAATAAGTGAGGGTGCTTCGAGAGCCCGAATTAAGGACTAGATTCTGGACTTCTCTATGAGTGGAGTAAGAAACCTTCTTTTCACTTTCTTAGTAGAGCCAGCCAGAATCACAGCCTCTGTGCTGATGGTTGTGCATGGCTTCTTTTCTCACATTCCCAAATCTGTAGGGGGAGGGTATAGGCATTGGAAGATCCACAATTACGGCAAGGTGCTGCAGCTATACCCACTTCAGCTGTGTGGTGCATGCACAGTGAAGAGTTCACTGCAGATGCTCCAAACAGCTGAAGGCCATGCAGCCACCACCTCTTCCCTGCCACCACAATGTTAGATGCCAGTGATGCTGGATGCCAGAGAGCCCTCTAAGATCACTGTTTGTTCTGGCTATAGTCTCTGTTTTCATAGGGCTCTGGGGCCCATGGGATGAGTGCCACTGCTATTCATCCTTCCTTTCTCCCTCCCCTCCTCCACTTTAGCAGCAGGGAAAAACAGGGTATGAGCAGCTGTGATGCTAAGCTCTTGCTTTCACACAGCTCCAGTGCCAGGGGCTGAAAGCTGTTAACACTTCAGAAGAAAAACTACCACCATACTAGAATTCTCCAAATCAGTGAGACGGACCCCAAAGAATTCTGACTTGGAGAGCTCCAAGCAACTGCATTTCCTTCTTTAAACACATGTTGCTGGAAAATGTTTGTAACACTAACTACTGGGTAATTGTGGTGACCAACAATCCTCCTATAATTTCCCTGGCAACCCAACAGAGTGCAAGTGCAATGGCTGCAGAAGGAGATTTGCTTCCAAGCAGTTTAACTAAAAAATACAGTAAAATCTCCTAACCACAACCAACACCATCAAGTATACATATATATACAATGCACTTTTACCTGTGCTATGAGTATGACATCCAAAATAATGACAGAATTTACTGGAATTCTTCAAGCTGTGTGAATGGAGGGTGTTCACAGCACACCGTAATTTGTACCATCACAGCTCTGACTTTATGTGGTTTTTACAGGCCGAACCGTGTCTGTTTACTTTGCTTTGGAATTTTGCCTCTGCCCCAGAGCACGTAACTGCTATGAGAATAATACTTAAAAGAGTCAGTCTGGGGTTTGGAAAGCAGGAGCATCTTATCTGAGGCATTTAAATGCTTATTGCACCAAGCTCAGAGAAGTTAGAGATGACTAAGTTCTGCTAGAGGGAGATGAAGGGGTCTGGATTGTCTAGGGCCTTACTCAGTGGAGACTGCTTAAAGACAGCTTAAAATCACTTTCTAAAGAGTTCCCAGTGTAGACTGGAATCAAAATATGCAGTTTGGATGCATGCCACATATACTGACACTCCGTGCTTTTTTTCTTTCTTTCTTTTCTAGTGAATGGGTTCTTCTCTGAACTTTTAAAATGAGCAATCGGTGAAATAGCACTGAAATGCTTTGCAGCAAAAGTGCATTTGAATGAAGAGGTGAAGGTCACAAAACATAGAGAAGGGAGTTCCAAGAATAACAGGCAGCAGAGAAGATAACAATTTCAGTTGTGAGGTTACTAAGGAATGGATGAAGGATTCTGAAGGAGAGACTAGGAAGCATAGATTTATTTGCGTCCAAGTCACAATGAGATGTAAGGCTTGATGGGAGAGAGGTAAGGATAGAGACAACATTAGTATTCAGCATGATACAGAAGTACCTAAAAATGAGAAAGGAAGTACTTTATCCCATTCCCCTGGGTACAGAACTTTTATACGTTGCCATCACTAACATTACAAACATCTCCGTAAGAAACAGATGATGAGTATTTTGTGTGTCTTGTATATGGAAAAATACACACCCACACAGATAAGTGAAACCTGAATAAAGTCATAGTTTTGTTTAGGTCACACAGGAAGTGTTCAGTCTGTGAAAATAACATCCTGAGTGCCAGTCTTTTGTTTGAATTATAAACACCCTTATGCAGTGATTCTCAACCTTTTTAGACTCAAGGCACCCCTCAGAAAATGTGAGCTCTTAGCTTTCACTCAGTTTTTGACTATGGAAAATAATGGAGTAATTATTCTGTTGCCAAAAACTCAGAAAGACCACAACAGGTCAACATAGTTTTGACACTGTGGATTCCTATTTGGAATCTCTGGGTTTATCTTGTGGCTCATATGCAGGTGTTTGCATACCTAAAACGACTAATATTGTGTAGCACCCTTAAAATGATCTTATGGCACCACTGGGTGTTGTGACACTCTAGTTGAGAATCACTCCTCTTATGGATAGAACATTAAGGAAGATGATGAGGAACTTTACCAGTAATAAATGCAGCAATTATACATTGTTGTCTATGATATTATTGTGTAACTTTTCCGAAGTAGTTGAGAATTATGGGTTGGATTGTCACCCAGTGTAAAACTTCAGCACTGACTTCCAAAGAACCATGTGAATTCATGGAAAGCTTTCAAACTAGCCTGAAATCTTTCTTTTATAAAGATTACAAATTTGGTTGATAAAGGTAATACCATATTACCTCATAAATCTGGGTATCAAAAACCCAGAAATATCAAAAATCTGGCACTTCCCCCTGCAGCTCTAGGACTGGCCATCACTCCCCGCCACCCTCCCGGTGTACATGCACACCCCCCTACACCTCACCATGCACACACACACACAGCCCACCATAAACACACCACAACCACACCCCACAGCCCCCACACACAATATACAAGAGTAAGACTTTATTTTTTAGTTATTATGCAATTTCCTCTATATATACTATGCAACCCCTATCATGACAAAAAAAAATTATAATAAAATTAAAATATGTTATAGTAGGGTTTTGACTTTTAGGCTAGGGACAGACAGTCAAAAAGCCTGAGCCTGAACTGATTCATTTTTTGCAGGTTAGTCTAATCTGGCTAGGCTAAACTGGTTTGTAACCGCAGACATCCCCTCTGGACTGAAAAAAATCAGACACATGCCTACAGTAGTTCAGGCTAGAAGCAGGGGTGTGCTAGAGCAGCCCTCCCTTCCCCCAGAACAGTGCTGAGCTGAGGGGGGCATGGCCAGGCCCCAGAAGGACTCTATGATTAGGGAGGGATTCCCCCTCCCCCCCCCCACACTTGAGCAGTGCAGCAGGGAATATTTATCACCCCTAACTCAGTGTTTATCAACCCATTAAAAAAACAAAGTCTCTCTCCATTAGCTCAAGCTCTTCTTAAACAGCTTTTCCAAGGAAGGACACTAAGCTACCTGTTGATTAGCTCCAAAAAGCCTGTCTTCCTTTGTCATCTACAGCATGGACTATAGTCAGCATGTGGTCTGCTAGCTAGTGCTGAAGTGTCTCTGTAAGGCAGAGGGGTGGGGGGAATAATCCCTGTTTAGCAGGAAGAAGTCAGGGAGATGCCTGCAGTCATGTTGAAGCTGCAGCCAGGGAGCAGAGGGGAGGGGCTAGCCCTTCTGTAGAGTAGAGAGCCCCACGCAGCCCAGAGAGCATGCCTGGATGCTCGGGGAGTCTGGTGTAACTTAAATGAGCAAGGGGTCTGAGACAGACATTGCATAACCCAGTCTGAATCATATCAGTTAAGTCTGATACTACATTCAACCAGGTTTATCTCAAATCAGTTTCAGTCATTTTCAAAATGGCTTATGTGCGCCAAACATCTGCTCTGTTACAGGTTTAAATGAATTTCTGATCACTTAAACTGGTTTATGTGTAATGTCTGTCCCTAGCTCTAGTGTAGGATTTGTTTTTTTTCTGGTTCTAAGATGGCATCCTGCCCTCCTAAAAGGAGTATTGGGGGTGGGACAGGAGGAGAGACTTCCAGTGGCAAAGGTCAGCAGTTAGGGGGCCGGACTTCTAGCCCCAATGTGGAAACCAGTGGGTGGAGCAATTGTCAAGAAGTAGAGTCCTGTGTTATAAAGGAAATTACACTGGGAGCATGGACAAGCAACTATTTTACTGTGATGGATGAGTAGCTTAGCCATCCAAAGGGGGTAAATTACTGCAGTTTAGAAGCCTTTTACCATGGAGTCAAAGTGCATCTACAGGCAGTTACCATGGAACAGCTGACATGCTTTGAAGTCCTATCACTATTTGTCCCAGGGTAAAAGATTTAATGAGCCACATGTTGCTCATTAGCAGGGCTCAGTAGGCACTATTTTTCAGTTCACATTGGAAGATACAGATATTCTCAAAAGTCAAGCTGTATATATAAAGGTACAGACAGAAGTGCAGCTCCCCGCTGTAACTGAGAACACTTTTCAGGAAGCATTCTGAGTTACAATGATCCCCTGAAAAAAACACAAGTTCACTATTTGTTCCAGGAGGGAGGGGAATCCAGCTGCTGACTGGGAGCCTGCAGCCAGTGTCCCCTAGCAACAGCTCCTCCTCCCTGCCCACCCACACTGTTTTCAGAATAGGAGGGGGGAAAGGGAGCAGAGGAAGCTTGTTTTATGGGTGCCCCAGCCAGTGCTGGAGGGTGGGGTGGATGAGTTGGAGCCTCCCACCTCAGTGGGGCTGCAATGCACCCTCCAGCAGGGACTGAAAAAAACCCAGACTGAACTCCCTCCGCTCCTTTTTCCCCTTCCTGTTCCAAAAACAGCTTCCCTGGCAAGTAGGCAGACAAAAGTTACAGAAGATGCTATGTTTTGAAATCTTCATCTGAACCCTCACAAGGGTTCAGAGTTTAACCCAATCAGCCATTTCTTAAGCTGTCTACAGCCATGTATTTGTGTTTGGTCACATCTATAGACCTCGTTCTATGGCCAGATCAGGTGAAAATTGTCACTTCTGTCTGTGCCCTAAATGTCTGTTGTTGTTCTTGTTTATTGTTGATGATGATGTTAATCTGGGCTATAAAATAGAAATGTCAAACTTTTCTTTTAAAAATATTTAAATAAACAGGATAAGTCAAGCAGAAGCAAAGGATTATGGGGATCTAAAGCCAGGTCCAAACATTACACTTTTACTGTTAGAAGTGCTAGGGTCTAAGGACTAAATCTGTAACAGAACAGAAGGTCAGCATACATAGACTGGTTTAAAAATGATGGAACCTAAGATAGATCTGGATCAATGTGCACTCAAACTTAATCCAGACTTTAGAAAGGATGTGGAGAAGCTTGAGAGTCCAGAGGAGAGCCGTGTGCATGATCAGGGGTCAAGAGAAGAGGCCTTATGAGGAAAGGCTGAGAGCCATGGGATTCCTCAGCCTGGAGAAATGAAGGCTCAGGGGTGACTTGATAGTAGCCTATAAGTACATGAGGGGTATACATCAGAAACTGGGAGAATGTCTGTTCACCAGGGCACCCCAAGGGAAGACAAGATCTGAGAGCCACAAACTGCTGGAAGACCATTTTAGACTGGACATAAGGAAAAGCTTCTTTAATGTCCAAGTCTGGAATAGACTCCCCTCCCCTCCCCCCCCCCAAAGTGGTGCAAGCACCTACTCTGGATAGATTTGAGAAATGCTTGGATGCTTACCTTGCTGGGGTCAACTGACCCCAGCTGATTTCCTGCCCTTTGGGCTGGGGGTTGGACTGGATGATCTTGAGAGGTCCCTTCCAGCCCCAACATCTATGAAATCTATTAAATCTATTAATTAGTTTAGGTTAGAACAGTACATTGAACTTCTGTAACTGATTCCCTATCAGTTTAAGTTAGGTAACTGTCTACCAGGTGTCTTTGTGTCCTCTCCCCCTCACCCCACCCAAAGGGACCCATGCTAGCATTTGCACCATGTTTGACTGCATAAAGCCAAGTGCCCAGCTGGCCCCATCCCTGGGTTCTCACAGATCGAGATGCTTGTGGCTGATGATAGGGGAGGGGACCGGATGGGTGTTCGGCCATGCTTTGAAGCCTGATCATGTTCCCTGGGGCTGTGCACACCCCAGGGAGCACAACTGGGTTTCAGGGGATGACCAAACACAGTTGCCTCTGCTATCTGCCCACAGTTGACAGATGCCTATGGCTGATGATGAGAAGCTGGAAGGGGGAGGGGGGGGGGTGCTCAGCCATGTTCAGCAGCCAATTAAATGCGGCCTAGCTGCTTGGCTATGCTCATCTTCACTCAGCAGTCTCCAGTAGCCCAGGGAGCCCTCTGTGAGTCATTCAGGAACGCCTCCAACTTGCTGGCCTCAGCCCATGTAGACAGCCTGTGTTTACCTCCCTGCCACATGCCATACCAAGGGGTGCATGTGTGTCTTATTCATTTCTGAACTAACCTACGCCACTTGAAGAAACCTGCATAAGTTTGATTGATTCCACCTTGGGCTTTTTGAATGTCTATACTTAATCTGAGAGTAGAAATAGAAATTAACAAGAATTATTAATCATAGTAAGAATAAGAATAATAAAGACTGGAGCCTCTCTCCTATGCCACTTTTATCTTAGGGGTTATTAACTACAAAAGATAATGGAAATTGGCTATCAGACTTCAGAATACTTGTATAATCGTTAGGAGCTGGAAAAACCTCCACCTGCTTGCCTGCAGTGGCTTGGATAAGAACTGTTGGATTCATTCCAGAAATGAATATTGCAGCTGTGATGAGCCTTGTGTTTGGTCTCTTCTTTTTAGGGGGAATTTTTCCTCACTTCCCAGAGCCAGCAAAGTGCACCATTTAAATCCCATGCAAACCTTCACAATAAGGTTAAAATGGGATTAAGTGGTCATGGGCCTTTTAGTTCTTTGCATAGAGATGGATTTCATCACTAAGGTCTGCAATTTTCACTAAGGAGGACAATGAAATATACATACAAAAGGAACCAATGACCTTCTCACTCATGTCCTTCTATCAATTGCATAGTATCCTAGTTTACAAACATGTCCAGTATACATACCCAAGAAAGGAATAATGGTACTTTGCCATTTACCTGACACACCATCCTTTCTTTCTCCATATGTTCATCTTTTTTTGCTCATCTGTTATTTTATACTTACTTTCTTTTGGGAGGTACAACCAACGTATCTCCACCCCCGCAACCCTCCCCCACCGAGAGAACAAATTCTGGACCATCAGTATAGCACCCAAAATTTGAGCATCTTAATGTTGAAGAAGAGACATTATAAAGCATTAATTATTCAGATAAGGAGGGGTTTCCTTCCCCTCTGTATGCAGTACAGATGCAAGGTACTCTTACTAGGAATAAGAATAAGTTTCATAAGTTTTGGTGCCAAGCCTAGCTCCCACATGAGAATGCTCCTCCCTGACCCCTGTCTCTGAGGACCTGCAAAGCTCTCTCTCAACTAGTTTTCACAGCATCCAGAATTCAGATGGAAAAATTGTACACATAGAAACCAGAACTTGATCTCTTAAGTGGAGCTCTGTATGTATATTAAAGCCAAGTGAGATCTGGCAATAGAATATTTGTTTAAAATTTCTCTTTAATCAGTCTTTCAGTTTTACTTTTGAAGTATAAAAAGGTATATTCTCTGACATGCCTCAGATGACATGGAAAAAGATATTCTATCAACAATGCTGGAATATCATTTAGAGATATTCTGTGGAGCTATTCCTCCAACAGTCATCCTTGTGGAGTTATCCCAAATAACAGCAACTGAGAATCTGCCCCATAATTTTAAAAAAGTCATTTAAGACATTCCTTTTATAATAATGCACCAATATTTTGACTTTGATCACCTTATTGTGTATGCAAGAATTTACTCAAACTGCAGGCAAAACTGAAAAAAACAAAGTAAACTAGATTTATTATTATTGTTGTTATTGTTGTTAGATTAATTGGGTGCTAAATCAGTGTTTAGTTCTTATTATTTTGACTTGCCTGGTTTAAATTTTAAGGCACATCACTGACTGTTCATGACTGAGTTATAATGACTGAAGAGGAATTTAATGCTCATATCTTTGGAAAACCATTTAAAGAAATAACGGTAAGGAGAGGTAAGCTGTTAAAAAAGCACTTTGAATTATTTAAGTCCTTTTTCTTGTGCCACAGATGTTCTGTCAACTAGAGCAGAGATATTCAGAAACCACATAATGACTGTTAAACCCTGAAACTGAGATTAATTAAATGTCTGCTGCTCCTCACACAATGTAGACTCCAGAGCTTGTCAGTCCTTCCCAGCTTCTGAAGATACAGCTGTGCAATATATCAGGAGTATACCTTGTCGTCTTAAAATATATTATTATAGCAAGTGCAATTTTTTTAAAAGAAAGGTTAATATTTTACCCATTCTCTGAGTGTCTTGCTGCTGTTTAAAGAAAAGAGGTAAGGGTTCAACAGCATGTGATACTTCCTGCAGGCTGCTGCCTCTACCCTACATGTGTTTTTAAACAAGATTCATATTTGAATCACAATTATTTATTTATGTTATAGTTTATATGAGTTCAACAGTTGCATCAGAGATAGGAAAGTGAGAGACCCCAGTCTGTCCCTAATGTGTTCTAGGTTAATGTAAAGGAAATACAATTAATCATTTGTATCCTCTTTTATTAGACACTCTTTTGCCTACTTTAGATTGGACAATGCAACTACTTCTTCTGTCCAGAATATTATGCTACCTACAGAGATGAACTTTAATTAAATAAGATCATGCTATGGAGGTAAGTGATTAGTATATGATGGGAAGAATTATAGAAATAAGAATTATAGAAAGTTTCACTAACAACTTATTTTTCTACCCCCAAAGTGTATACCTTGAGCAATTTATTTTTATGCTAAGCCTCAGATCAGCCTTCAATTTTAATTTTATTTTGTGTCCACAAATTCACAGTATCCCTGTGTGTCACTAATATAACAATAACATTATTTAAACTGTGTCCAACACAGTATTAGAACCATATCCATCAGGCTTAACTGTTCTGTCGTATCCATTATGGCTAAATGAAACTGATGTCAAATCTAGTTTTCTGTGCAGGGGAACTGATAGACACATGATAACTTACTTTCACATGCCACTTACAAAAACATACAGCCTAAGCCAAAGGCGTTTCCTTTTTTCCCACATGGCTGTAACTGAGGAAGACCATGTCATTGACTATAAAGAAAAAAGTAAAATATTTTCTCTTAAAGGAATAGTAGCCTATACCTGGAAGACTTAACTTTCCTTTCTATGACATTTGTTTAAGTTTTTGGTCTTGTAACTGCATTTCAATCTTTATTTGCTGAGATTGCCTGGATAGGATACAGCCTAGTTCTACTTCTTATGATGGTTTATTTATCCGAAAGGAACTGGACTTAAAACCACAAGCCATTTTGGTATCAGATGGTAACAGCTAGTCATTAGAACATAAGTAATACTCTATTGGCTGAGACCACAGGCCAAAAAATGTGCATGTTGTGTAAATGTGTGTGTTGTGTAAAATATGTAGGTATAGTCTATGCAAAAGAAGGCTATGCCCTAGAGGAAATACAATGGTCTAGAACATGGTGCTCAACCATTTTCTCTTGGGGGCCAGATGGGCAGTATTTGATTGGTCCACAGGCCAGATCCAGCCAGTGGTCGCAATCCAACACTCAGGCAGGCACAGAGGACACTATCCAGCTGTGTAGAGGAGGTTGGAGGGCAATCCATCCCTGCAAGAGAAGGGGGCCTGACCGGGCCCCATGGGGTAGGCTTCTCCCAGCTCTGCAAGGGAGAAAGGGGATATGGCCCATCCCAATGGGACTATGGGGGTGGGGAGCATGGTCCAACCCTGATACAGCTGCAGGGAGAGGGGGCATGACCCTGCCCAGTCCTAACTGGCTGCACGGGGCTTAGGTATTGGGAATTTGGCAGGGGGGTGGGTGGCTGTATTAATGGCCACCACTTCCCCATCACCATATTTTCCGTTCTGTGGGGAGCCATGTGGATCAGATGTGATGGTTCCATGGGCCAGAGGTGGAGCATGCATGGTCTAAAATCCTAAACTTTACAAATTCTGCAACTTGGCCTTGGAAGACCTATGTGGCTTTCAAGGACCATCTAAAAGAAGGCAAATTTTCCATTAAAATCTTATTTCCATTAAATGCTTATGTTTGGCCTCTTTTCCTTATACTTGCTTTCATCTGATGAACTATAAGTGGTTTGCTCTTCCTTTTCTCTCCTTCTGTTTCCTACTGGTTAAAGCTGACCATATGGGGCTATGAGGCATTCCAACAAAAGTGTTTCTGCCTGTAAATATTTATGTTTGTGGATAACCTACTTGTCTGTCTCAGTCAATCATTGGCAATTGAAACAGGGTTTACTTGAAAAGTTGAGGATGGAGTTATAAGGTGCTTTCTCTCCATTTTGAGAATGAGTATTACTGCTCAGACTGGTATATTTATAAAGTTTTGCAACTTTATAATAAAACCATTTTAGTTGGCTGCCTAGGATAAGTTACTTGCCCATGTTGCCTCTTCTGTAAAAAGAGGTTGATGTTTTTATTTATCTATCTTCCTCCTTTGTAGGACTGTGTGTGAATATTAGTTACCGAAATACTCTGAAGATGGAAATCACTAAGTATTAATAATAGCTAATTTTTCTGCTTCCTCATGTTTCATTGCATAATAGATTCATATGTTGCTGGTATAACAATGAGTACTCCATTCTTTAGAGGTGTATAAATTACAGAATAGATAAGAATAGTTGGAAGACGACAGGTTGAGAGTAAAGTGTTATGTTACCATACTAAGATTTTATTCTGGAAATATGCCAGAGTGGGAAGATGACTTGCCAGTGACCCCAAAACTTCACATATCATGTTTAACTTTTCCATCTCACTTGAAATGTTTTGCAGTTTGGATCCTACCAAGGAACACTGGACTTTCCATTTAGGATTTCACTGCCCTATCTGATAGTGACCTGCACCACTCAATGTAGAGGAAGGTGAAAAAACTTTTGCAATGGTTATGATCCAATTAAGTATCTTCCTAATCCTTGTAAGTTAGTGCTGACTTCTGAGTTGATAAAGATAAATTATATTTTCATGGAAAAAAATGTGATGTTTGTTTTGAGATGTTTTTATTTTCAGGCATAACATTTATACTTTTAAAAACATAAGCCTTTTAAAAATGAAATCTAAATTTAATACAAACATGATAAAGTCTAAATTACTTATAATTCTAAAACACACAAATAAAAAATTAAATATGTTGAATTCATGAGTCTCTCTCTCAAAAAAAAAAAAGAGTTATAAGATGCATACCCCCTAGCAAAAGAAAGAATCAGGGGAAAAAACAGCTAACTTTTGAGGCAAGCTTTACAAGTATGACAAAGTAAGCACATCTACACATGCAAATGCTGTGGGGTAGGTTTACTCCAGAGTAAATTACTCTAAAGTAAATCTACCCCAGACATACATCTACATGTGCAGGGAAACAAGAGCAGATTTGCTGCTCCAGGCAACAGTCTGCTTCCTGGCCAGTCCTGGGCTGAGTGGGGAAGTCTGCATGTGCAGCCCAGAGCTGTCTGGGAACTGCCCAAAATGGGACAGTCCCCAGCCACCTCTAGGCTGCAGGTGCAGACTTCCCCACTCAGCCCAGGGCTGGCCAGGAACTATCCTGATCAGGGGCAGGTCCCAGCCAGTTCCAGGCTGGGCAGGGACCTTTCCCCATGCAGGGATCTCCCAGTGCCTGCTCCACAATTGCAATTGCAGAGGTGGAGCTGGGAACAGGCTGGGAGCTTGTTCCCAGCCCCAGATCTACAATCACAAAATGGGTACTGGGAGATTGTTCCCAGCCCCTGCTCTGCAATCACAGAGCTGGGGCTTGGAACAACATGGAGTGGTGGCTGGGAACAATCTTCCAGCTTGTTCCCAGCCCCCGCTCCATGTTCAGGTGCAGGGGATGGGAGCTCCCTGCTGGTGTGGCAGGGGGACACTGTCCCCACCTGGGCTCCAGTGGTGAAACCTGCCCCAGCAGCAGGAAACTCTCGGGGTCAGGGAGCATAGGTGGCAGAAGGCTGGGACTAACGGGGCTTTGACCCCCCCAAATGCAGGGCAGGAGTGGCAGTGCAGAGGACCACAGGGCAGCCCGGATACAGGCTCCAGGTGGCTGCAGCAGGGAGGGGAGGGTTGCGCACAGACACAGACACACAGCTGCAGCCTGTATGCAGCCAGGAATGCGGCTCAGAGGCATGTGGAGCAGCACCCAGCACATAAGTCTGTGAAGGGGAATGGGTGTGGGGGAGAAAATGGGTGAGCAGATCGAGACCCCCATGGTGAGGAAGGGAGTGAGGCAGAAGCAGGGACAGAAGCTGGGGTGAATGAGGCCCTGGGGTAGGTCAGAGCCCCAGGCAGTTTGTACAGGTGCGCGGGGCAGAGGCTCCCACTGCTGGACTCACCCCGGAGGAGGCATGGGGGCACATGACTCCTGGAACTGTGCATGGGGTGGAACAGAGGCAGGCTGCTGATGTGGGCTGGGCTCTGCACCCCACTGCCATTGCCCTGGGATCTGCACACTGGCTGTATCACATCCCCTGGCCACCCAGCAGCCAGAGGCACATGGCGTCACGTGGTTCTTGGGGTAACGGCAGTGGGACACAGAGCCCAGCCTGAATTGGTAGCCCACCTACACTCTGCCCCATGCACAAATCTGGGGTGCACATGCCCCCCATGCTACACTGGCATGCATGCAGCATTAGAAGCCACCCCCACCCCCCCGTGCCCATGGGCAAGCTGCCCAGCCTTCCCACAACCCACCCCAGAGCCCCATTCACCCCAACCCCTGCCCTACCTCTGCCCTGCTCTCTCCCTCACCATGAGGGCCTTAATCTGCCTCCCCATGCCCTTTCCCTCTGCCGTGCCTCTCCCCCCCACACACTCTTGTCTGCTGGGTGGTGTCTGTGTAGCAGCACAGTAGAAGCATCTTTTAATTTTAAGTTTTACTCAACCCCCCCAAATAATATTTTCTTCCTCTGCCTATGGCAGGGAGCAATCTCCTGCTTCCTACTGCCCAGCTGACCAGGAGCAAGTTTGCTCCTGGTCAGCCATCTACACATGCTGTACCACACAGTAACTAATCATGATTAAATTTGCTACTTGTATGTACAGGTAGCAAATTTACTCATGATAGAGCAAATTACTGTGCAGTAAGCATCTGCACATGCATGCATTGTGTTAAGGGATTGATTCTGTGGGGGACTTACAGACTGTACTATTGAGTGCAAAAGACAGGCAGAGTTATCACAGGCATTAGCACTTGGCCTTTAACTCCAGAAGATTTTATAGTGTAGCTCATCAAAATTAATTTTCACTTACCATCCAAATGTAGCAGCTTGATACAAGCTGTGTGCAAAGTTTATTCATTGCTTATTTACAACTAATTAATCATTCATATTTTTCTAGCATAATAAAAATATTTAAACAATTGCATAAATATACAGCATATCCTCCTAGATAGCAAAAGATATACCAACTCTAAGCTCTGTTTAGTTGTAAATCCATCTACAATAATCCATAGGCAGTAAAAAAGAATTCTACAAGTATGTCAAGAATAAGAGGAAGACCCAAGAAACCATAGGTCCATTGGCAATGCGTAGGGGATGCACGCAGGTGCACATGCACCCCCTGAGATTGGCTGCCACTAACACTGCCAGAGGTGCCTGCAGGCAGTCACCGCTTGCCACCCCTCCCTCGCCACCAACTCCACCAGCAGCATCTGCAGGTGGTAGCTAACTGCTGGTTGGCACTCGCCACCACCCCCCTCGCCGTGGCAGCCGCCTGTGGGACCTCCCCGCTCGCTGCCACCGTGTCCGTGCTGCCGACATCACTGGTCCCGCCTGCGGATGGTCACTGTACCACGTCCCCACCCCCCCCAGCTTCAGGAGGCATGCAACATTCATGCATAGGACCCTTTCAGAATACAGGAGTATTTAATGGCTTATACTTCAATCTTCAAAAAGAGGGGTGGCTACCTGATGATGAGTGCAGTTGGCAACATAGGTACAGAAGGAGAGAAACAACCTAGTGTAGTAGAAGAACAGATTAGGGATTAGATGCTTTCAGGTCAGCAAGGTCAGAATGGATGCACCTTGAGGTAGTGATTGGTTGAGGTAATTTCTGAGCCATTATCTATCCTCTTTGAGAACACATGAAGGTTGGGTGAGGCTCTGGATAAGTGGAAAAGGGCAAATATTGTGCCCTTTAAGAAAAAGAAGAAGGATCCAGGGAATCACAGACCAGTCAGCTTGACCTTGATACTTAGAAAGATTATGGAACAGGTCCTCATGGAATCCAGTTTGAAACACCTAGAGGAGAAAAAGGCGATCAGTAAGAGCCAGCATGAATTCACCAAAAGCAAATCATGCCTGACCAACCTAATTTCCTTCTATGATAAGGTGACAGGCTCTGTGGATGTAGGGAAGATCCTACATAACGTAAACGTTATCCTAACGTAAACCACATAACGTAAATGTGGTTTACGTTAACTTTAGCAGGGCTTCTGACACTGGCTGCCATAACATCTTCATTAATAAGCTAAGGAAATACCAACTAGATAAAAGTACTGTAAGGTAGATGTATAACTGCCTGGATCATCTTGCTAAATGAGTAATCCTCAATGGCTCTCTGTCTCACTGGGAGGCAAAATGAAGTGGTTTTCCTCAGAGGTCTGTCCTACCTCTCTCATGGCTCTGGTATTGTTTAATATCTTCATTAGTGATTTGGATGATGACTTTGGGTGTATGTTTAGCAAATTTGTGGATAACATCACATTGGATAGAGTTGCAGGCTCTCTGGAAGACAGAACTAGGAACCAGACAGATCTGAAAAGACTAGAAAAATGGTCCACAGTCAATCACATGGATACAAGGGCAAGTGCAAAATTCTGCACTTGGGATGGAATGATTGCATGCACAAATACACACATCCAGATTGTCCCTTCCTCCTTTCACACATCAGATGCTACTGCAAACTACTTTCAGTAACCATTAAGTGTGGTTATTTATGAACTAAGAATAGGATTTTTAGAAGCATCTAAGTCCTTTAGACACTTTTAAACATCTTACCATAGCAACCTAGAGATGAATGGCTGTTTACTCCATTGCAAACCCCCATACATTAAGTCCTTATGAAAAAACAAAAGTACACCTTTTAGAACTTTGCAAAGGAACAGAAAATACAGTAAGTATTTGGGTGTTCTTTAGTTCAATACTGAAATGACTTAATTTTTCTAACACATTTTCTTGAGAAACATTCAAAATGATGAATTTGCTTGTGTTGTTAAAAATTACAAAATTGATATGATGTACTGATAGATTTATATTTCAAAGATTACAAATGTGTTACTTGTCAATCAAGAAAAAAATAACGATTTGTACACTCACTTTTTACCTATAGATCTCATCTTGCTTAAACAGTGGCCACAGAGGGAGATTTACATGAATAGGCAATATAGAATTGGGCTCTAGGTGATAGGTTTTGGGAGTAGGAAAGATACAGTGATGGACAGTATACTGGACTGGGATTTAAAACTTTGGGTTCAATTCATATACTTAGCTAGTTCCCAAAATTTTCTAGGACGGCACCTTTACACATCACCTTATGGTGATGTAGCAATGTGCTACATCGCTGCATGGTGCGCTATGGGGACATAGTGATCATGTGTGTCTACACATGGTTGCCAGCTATGTCACCATAATGGTGTACTCCATGGGTATAGCATGCTGCTGTGGCAATACAGGGGCAAAATTTACTCATGTGCCATGCACACAGCTCAGTAACCACTTGTACTGTGCTGTACTTTAGTACTTCCAAAAGCATGATGCCATAGTAATGTCACCATATGGTGATGTGTAGACATGCCCAGAGTTATGCAGTGTTGTGTGTCTAATTATATTAATTTTTCTGAATTCCTTTACATAAGTTAGCAGTAATTAAAATAACCTCCACTCACTGAGGTAGAGATTTCAGCTGTTTTGAGCATCAATACAACCGGGTATAAAAGCATGAACAGAAAAATAATTCCCACAAATTAATAAAGAAATGTAATTTAAATGTTTGTGAATACATTGTGGCCATAAATATGAATACATTGAGTTTTGAAAAGAATCATGGGATTCCAGTAAGCATGAGAAGAATTTCCATAAATAGTAAATATTCTACTTTTTTTTCCCATTGCTGAAAGTCTTGCCTTTTCTATTCTCAATACAAAATAATAAAACAGAGCCAAATATGGTTGGCTACTGTATGTAATCAAAATAAATCACAGAAAAATAAATTAGCATGGCCTCCCCTTTGCTCTGGTATAAGTAACTATAGGAGACAGAGCAGTAGTGTGTGAAACCTTTTATGTTTTAATTCCACAATTCCAAATACCCTTTTGCTGAATTAAACATGTAACTATCTAAGAAAGGTGAAATATAGGTTCCACAAGAGTATAAAAACTTTCTGTATTGATTGATTAGCCTTTCTTCACAGGGATTTTAATATATGGAACTTAATATCATAAATGAAGGAAAGGCATTATTATCAATATAGCATTGCACTAATGCTATAGTAATTATTCTAAAAGAAAACATCGAATCATGGCAGTGTCAAAAAAGTCATAGGTTATTCTTTCTTAAAAGGAAGAATGTATTAAACTTGCAAACAAAGAAGCGTATGGTTGGGGTAATAGCGTATGAGTAGTTCTATTGGATCCAATGTATACACTATTGTTACTGTGTCAGGAAGTGATACTTAATATCCCAATGGCATGTCTTCCTAGTTTCTAATATTATTTTGGTCCATTGCTAGAGTTTGATCCTATAATCAGTTACACAGTGGAATCAACTGCATAAGGAAAAAAACCTCAGGATCTGATCCCGATTAGAAAGACTACAGGTTCTATTCAGATCTAGATATTTCTTTTTTCTTGTCCCATGATGTTGTATAATGTTGCTGAGCACTGTTTAAAAACTGCCATATTTAAGCCAAGAGCAGCTATATAATTCATTAGTAAAGCATTTGGGAGAAGGTTAGGGAAGTTAATTTATTTGAACATGCAGGGAAGAAAGCACAAGTCAGCACTTGACTACCCTAAGAAATAGACTTACCGCTAGTATTTGATTAAAAGTGACTTTTGGGTGATATGAATAAAACAAAATATAGACACATATATGATGTTAATAATGGATTCATGGCTTTCTCTTTCTGAAAAATCCAAAACAGAAAGAAACTAATATGGGGATATATTCCAGAAAAGTTTCTGAAGACAGTGTTTATAAACTGGTTATTAGCACATCAATGTCTGAATGCCCTCTTAAGTTGTTAAATAATAGGAGAAAGTTGCTATATATTTCCCAGGCTGAAAAAAAAAATCTCTAATTAGAAACCCCCAATGACTGGAACTATCTTACTGGACAGGGACTAATATTTTGTATGACTAAAAGACAAAGGAAATATACACCCTTGATATAAGCAACTACAGCTGCACTAGAGTTAATAGAGTTGGGTCATCTTACCCCAGGATGGATTTGGCTCACAACAGTGCCTAACACATATGTTGTGTTTTAGAGCTAATTGAGGATTTGTGGCTTTGTATCTTTCAGTTGGGAAAGGTCAGTCCTGTGATTTCCAGGTCAAAACTGTTTGACAAGGATTTAGTGCTATTCACAACTTGAAACTAAGAGGCTCTCTTGTCTAAAATGAATGTTCTAACAGTAGAAGGGGTAAGAGGGCAAAACAGACTGGGAAACAAGACTATTTTAAATGATTTATACTTGAGGCTCTCAGAATAGAAGAGGGTGCCTCTTGTTCCATAAGGCATAATTGGATTAGCTTTCAATCATCATACTGATGAATTGTTACAGTTATGAAATGTAAATTGAAGAGATCTCACGATACATGGAACAGTCTGTATATTTGAATTTGAATATTCTTTAAGAATTTAGATCCTGGCTAAATGAAACAAAGTCTTCTAGGAGCACAAATTTAGTTGAGTTCCTCTAACATTAGGAGAATCAAGTGGAAAAGAATGGATAAGCAATAGCACAAACAAGACTGAATAATCATTTTAGCATGTTTCCCTTTGACCTGAGCTATAGCAGGGCAGTTAAAATTGTACTTTAACATGGAAGAACATTGCACTTGCCCCGAGTGCTGTACTGTATTTCATTGAGAACTAAGTTTCAATCACCGTTCCACAGTGGTGATTCAAAGTACATTTCTTACCTTTCGTTTTATCTTTAGCGCCTCTCTCAAAGGTATTTTGAGAGTTTGGACTAGTGATAAATGTGAGCTCCAGGTCTGATCCAGTTCCCACTGAATTCAATAAAACAGATGTTACTGAAGTAGAATAGTTCCCCATATGCATGAAATGAAAGCAATAAAAATGTTTAAAGAGAGAGAGAGGCAGATTATGAATATTTCTCAAAAGTATTCTTTCTTTCCCAGAACTTTTTGTTTGTTTGAGTTCTAATTTCTTTTTTCTCTCTTTTTTCCCCCAAATTGCTATCAATTTTGTAGTTGTCCAAATAAACAGGTGGTAAATCATGAGAAAGTTAATATTTTCATCAAAATTAGAAAATTTGAAAAAAGTTGACCAGTTCTGGCACATAACACAAGAAACTTCAGACGATGATCTATTCCTGCAACATATTGGCTCTTTTTAATCTTACCTTCCATGCTTAAGCATTCCTGTGGCTTGGTACTGTAAGAAGGAAGGAGTAGCATCAGGCCTGTGGAAACCTAGCTACTGAATATAAGTTCCACTATTTCTAGTAATATGGAGGGTATCAGGAAAAATAAAGTGTGAACCTGTAAACTTTCAAAA
>NW_005841990.1:2716444-2718051 GCF_000455745.1 Alligator sinensis
TTGTACATTCATATTAATTAGAAACTCTCAGGAAAATGCTGGACAGTTTGAAACAACTGGCTCATTTTGTTGCATCATGTTGTTGAACCAGTCTTGAGATTAGATATTAGGTTAGATACATTAGGAAAAACTTTCTTACTAGGAGGATGGTGCAGCACTGGAACAGGTTACCCTGAGAGGTGGTGGGATCCTCATCCTTACAGGTTTTTAAAACCTAGCTAGATAAAGTGTTGGCTGGGGTGATCTAGTTGGGGATGGTCTTGCTTTGAGCAGGGGGTTAAATTAGATTACCTCCTGAGGTCCTTTCCAGCCCTCATTTTCTATGATTCATCACAGGATTGATGAATTCATACCCTAATCTGCCGCTTGTTTAATTGCCTGATAATATAGTCTCAAAATTTGCAAATGTGCTTCAATTAAATGACTGTGAGTAGCTACCTTGACTTTAATGGGACTTTGCAATGGATAACATTCAGCATGTGTAGGTGGCTTAGGCTCCTGTATGACCTAATCAGCAAAAAAGGGAACAGGTTCCCCTAGTCCTGCATGCAGAAAGCACTTGTGCCTAACACATCTGACCTCCCCTTGAGAGATTCAAAAGGAGGGTCTAGAAAATGCAACATGCAAAGGTCTTGTCTTTTCCATGGAGTTATCTTTTCAGTCAGGGCTGGTAGGTACCTTCTTTCAGGTACCTGCAAGGGACCTTTAACAGGAGCAACCACCTCCTGCATCTGTGTCCTCTCCTTGCCTTTCGAGGAAACTCAGTTTGCCTCACAGCATTTTCTTCTTTTCTTACTGTTTATCAAGCACTTCTCATGGGTGAGGAATAGACAGCTTTGACCCCAGAAAGAGTTCACAGCTGAAAAAGTGAGCGGCCAGTTAAGCGAGATATCTTCACTTTGGGGTGTCCCTGTGAGTGCATGAGGACAAGGGTGGGGCAAGAGTTACTGGTATGTCTGACTGTGGGGGGATGACTTAAGCATGTGACATCATTCGAAGAATTTTTTAAAAGGTTGAAGGAAGTGTTAACTCTTCCCCAGCCTCTCTTCTCTTTGGGAATACAGGGAAATGCCAGTCTGGCCAGGTCAAACAGATGACAGGAATAATCACAGGCAGTGTTTGCAGTAGGGTCCCTGAAACAGAGAGCAAGCCAGGAAGGTTTGCATCTCCTCTCCTCCTGCCTGGGGAAACAGAGCAGCTTCCGTCCACAAAAGAGAGGTACAATGTCTTTACCCACCTCTCGAGTCAGGTGGGACTCCACACACACACACACACACACACACTTGCAGTCGCTAGTGATCGTTCAAAGTCATCCAGACACCGGCTTGAGAACTTTTTCTCCATGCGACAAAGCCAGTCATCCCTGGCATGAGAGGAACATTGCTTAAAAGCTCCGGCAACTTGCTGCTCCCCCATCACCCCCCTTAAAATAAGCCATAGATCTGTCTCATCCGCTTCATGCCAGGCACATCAAAACAACTGGGGGGGGCAAGCTGACAGGACGTGAGGTCAGCCCTGCGCAGCCATTCCCGGCCAGTTGGGAAATATCAAACTTTTAAGTGACTCAAATTGAAATCTGAGGTGGTGGTGGTGTGTGGTGGTAGGGG
>NW_005841990.1:2718819-2719359 GCF_000455745.1 Alligator sinensis
GTGTGTGTGTACCTGGGTGTGAGAGTACCTCTGTGTGTGCATACCTGTGTGTGTGTACCTGGGTGTGAGTGCACCTCTGTGTGTGTGTATACCTGTGTGTACCTCTGTGTGTGTGTGTGTGTACCTGGGTGTGAGTGTACCTGTGTGCGTGTACTTGTGTGTGAGTGTACCTCTGTGTGCGTGCCTGTGTGCGAGTGCCTGTGTGTGTGTGTACCTGTGAGTATACCTCTCTGTGGTTGTGTGTGCCTGTGAGTCTGCCTGTGTGTGTACCTGTGTGCGTGTGTGTATACCTGTGCGTGTATCTGTGTGCGCGCGCGCGTGCCAGTGTCCGTGCCTGTGAGTTTGGGGGTGTCTGGCCGTGTGAGAGTGTGCCTGTGTGAGTGTGTGCGAGCGTGCGTGTGCGCCCCGCTGTCCCCCGGCGGGCGGGCCGGGGCGCGCAGAGGCGGAGCGATGCCGGTGCCGGTGCCGCTGGTGCTGGCGCTGGCGCTGGCGCTCCCCTTGCACTTGAGCGCGGCGCAGCCCGGCCCCGGCGCGGCACCT
>NW_005841990.1:2719372-2720423 GCF_000455745.1 Alligator sinensis
GGGCTACAGCCTGCAGGCGGCCGGGCGGCGCTTCCTGCTGGACCTGGAGCGGGACGAGGCGCCGGGGCCGCGGGCGCGCTGCTCCTACCGCGGCACTGTGGACCGCAACCCCCGCTCCCTGGCCGTCTTCGACGTGTGCGGGGGCCTGGCAGGCTACTTCGCCGTGGGGAACGCCCGCTACACCGTGAAGCCCCTGCTGGGGGCGTGGGGCACAGGGCGGCAGCGCCCCTACTCGCCCGGGGCCACCCAGGTCCCGCACCTCTTCATCAGGGACCGCTTCAGCTTCCAGGCACTGCCCGCTCGCCCCAGCTGCGAGACCCACGACCCCCCGCCACAGGGGCAGAGGCAGGGCAGGGCTCTGCCCGCCCCAGAGCGGGCGAGGGGTGGACGGAGGCGGCGCTCTGTGTCCCGGGCACGCCAAGTGGAGCTTCTCCTGGTGGCCGACGACTCCATGGCCAAGAAGTATGGCAAGGGCCTCCAGCACTACTTGCTGACCCTGGCAACCATCGCCTCGCGCCTCTACGGGCATGCCAGCATTGAGAACCACATCCGGCTGGCCGTGGTGAAGGTGGTGGTGCTGGGTGAGAAGGACAAGGGGCTGGAGGTCACCAAGAACGCCGCCACCACGCTCAAGAACTTCTGCAAGTGGCAGCACCAGCACAACCCACTGGAGGACGACCATGACGAGCACTACGATGCTGCCATCCTCTTCACCAGGGAGGTAGGTCCTTTGGCATCACCCTCCACTTCACCAGGGACGTAGGTCAGCGGGGGCCACTCTCCTTCCCTCTGTCGGTTGCCACCCCGACTGCCTCTCCTTCCTCTCTTGCCCCATTTCATTTCCCCCTGTGCTTGCTGTCTTCAGTCTTCCATTTCCTTCTGCCCTTCACAGTCTGCTCCCAGCACGTGTGTTTCTGATCTGTGCTGACCCTCCATGTCCCACTTCAGGAGCAGACTGAGACCATCTCATTTATCTCCACCTGGGAGATGTCACTGCTTCATTTCACATGCTGTGGTTTCAAGTGTCTCCCACAACTCCCTCCTGTAAGAA
>NW_005841990.1:2720433-2728361 GCF_000455745.1 Alligator sinensis
GGGCTGGCTCCAAAACCGAGATGCGTGAAACACCACACTCATCTGGCTCACCACACTCACCACAACACCTGTTGCTTCAAGAACAATACCATCCAGTCATGGGGACTTCTTCAGATGACTCCTGTCCAAGTTATGAGTGGTGCTCCTTTCATTAAAGTGTTTTACAAGTTTCTTTTGGGCGTCCATCCTTTCACTTTCCCCTGATCTACAACATTCCCTGTTATTCAGGTCCCGGGAGTCTCTTGACTAGAGACTGTCAGTGTGGAGGGATACTGTTAATTTGTTTGATCTAGACATATAGCCACTAGGAACCAGACTTCAGCCATCTAATATCTCCCCTTGGGTGATTACATTGCTTCCTTTTAGAGTGTGTTGTTTCACACATCCTTTTTAATTGCTGTGGAGCTTCTACCATTTGTGGATAGTCCCTGTAAATAACTCCTGTGGTCAAATTAATCTAGGAATGGACTTGACCCACTGAGGTTAGAAAATGTAACTGAACTGGTAGAGAACACTTTAAAGAACATACGCCTTTCCTGTTTAACTGGTGTAAGTTGATGGGGTGTCCCCAGCATGAAAGACCAGTGTCGCTAAGGCTGGAAGGTGACAACACCTGTGGTTCAAGACTAGGACATAAATATAAACAACAGAAAAACAAAGCCACAAAAACTAAGTCCATCGGGTTTGTAGAGAGGGACATGCTACCTTCCTATCCACGCCATGAAAAATAGGTTCTCTTAATTAATTACAGGCCTGATCATGCTAGTTTCATACTTGCAGATCTGTGTGTCTTACTTAATTGCATTGCCAGAGGTCATTAAGGGGCATTTCTCCAGTGGACATGTGGCAGAGTTTATGCAATGAGGTTCTTCTGTAAGACTATCCCTTTTGGTGGTTTTGTGTTTTTTTCTAAGAAAAAAAAGAATAACTGCATGACTTTCCATTCGTTTGAGTTTTCTTGCTCAGCTACAGCATAGGAGCCTGCCAAAAAGGATGCTTTGCATGGTTTGTGGAAGGAGTTCCTCCAGAGGGGAGAGACAAAAAGAAGCCTGGCTTACTTTTATAGCTCTAAATACTTGAAACATTAGACTGTGTTTTGGTCATCCAGCACTTGCATTGCAGGCTACTTCTGCAGCAGTTTAATCTCACTCATCATCTTTGTTAAAAGCTCTGTAAACTCATATTTTTATAGTCACTTGAGCAATTATAATCTGAATGAAGGCAGGCCATGGTGACAGTGGTGGTGCTGGGCAACAAGGACAGCTAGATCCTGTCAGAATCCTCTTGCTTTTTACTATAAATGTCATTTTTTATGGTTAGTTTATTAACCATTGGGTCAAAATCTTTCTGTTGCCACTCTCATTAATTTGAGTGGGGCTTGACCAGGTTCCACTGAATAAGAAAAGCAGATTGTAGACTTAAACTTTGAAATGAATGCCAAACCAGACCTCCTTGAATAACAGCTAAGGACTTACCTACCCCTGCAAGTTAATTCAGAATTTAAAGGACAGTTGTTATTCCTAAAAAGCACCTTTTGTGGACACACTCATTCCAAAATAAGGATTCCTAATTACCTTACTCCACTTTCAAAGCGGATTGTAAAGTAACTCCATTTGTAGGCATCTTTTATTGGATCAACTGAGTAGCTAGGAAAGCTGTTGAACAAGTATTGGGGCAATTGATGTCTGAAAACTTGCCCTGTAGCTCTCCCAGTTATACAGTTGGTTCAATAAAAGATATCACTAAAAGTCTTTGCCTGTGTCGTTTCCTGGCCCATCATGGCAGAAGCAAAAATATTGCAACCCTCCATCTGTAGACAAACCTTCACTCCATGTGTAGAGCTAATTCCTTTGAACATAAGTAACAGTGCTAAAATCTGGCTCTAAATGTTTGCTATGGATGAACATTTCAAAGAAAAAGAGTAAAATTTCATAGTTCCTGTGGTCTCATTACAATTTTACTTGTTACTGTAAGAATATACATGTAATGCATTAGGCAATAAGCATCATATGGAAAAGTAGTTTTCAGTGTTATTTAATAAATATGTTGTAAGAAAAACATAGGCTGTAGTTTGTTTGGTGCATATTTTTGACACAGTTGAGCAATAGTCAGATCCTCAAAGTAAATCAGTGCAGATTTCTTTAATGTATCTCCAGGGGATGAATCACAGGATCTGGCCCTAGATTTTGAAATCATGAAGGTCAAATCAGAGATACGTTTGGCTTAGGAAAAGATGATATTTTGGTATAGCGAACAGTTAGTTTCTCACTATGTGCATTTCTACGCATTCAGCAAAAGATACATGCCACTTTAATCTGATGACATTTGCATGTTCAAAATCAATCCGTTCACATATTAGAATGTAAACTTGACAACGAGCTGAAGAATGAAAAGGCAGATGAAACACATCTCCTAGAAAACAGTTAGTTTTTAAACCCAAAGAAAGATTTTTTTTTCCAGTTTAGTTCTTCAGTGTGAAGTAGCAGCAATTGGCAGGAAGATCCAACTTTTACAACTGTGTTTTGAACGTATGAAGTAGGTTGCTTAGCAACTAGACGCTAAACCATCGCTCCATGTTTTGATGGGCTCTGAACAGTGCTGTGTTAATTTTTGTGAATCCAGATGTCATCTTCTAAATGGTTTGTTTTTCAGGCATGGAGTAAATGTGTGAGGTACATTTTCCATCCCTGTTTACTAACTGAGGCCACCTTGAACTTTGTGTCTGTGTCAACAGAATAATATTTGCAAATCATCTATCAAACTAACACATTTCCCAAACTGTAAGTAACTCTTTATGCATAGTCAGTAGCTGAACTAAGCATGCATATTGCTATATAGATCTCCAGCATAACACTTAGCTTCCCTCTGGAATGACATTTGTACTGGAAGTTACATTACCTCAAACTGCAACATCCTTTAAAGGTGACTGATTTTGTTTGAATTCAAAAGTACTTTCAAGGATTTTTCCCAGATGCTTTCCTCTCTTTTACAATGTAGTTTCTTTATTTAAAGACAGATTAAGGTTTACATGATTGAAGGCACCAAGGACTTTCCTTCTATGTAGAATCAGTAGCAGTAGAATGTATTATTATTATTATTATTCTTAGTGCTTATGTGATCTATTTCTAAGCAGAATTCACAGTGAATCCTGATTAAAAAAGCAATTAACCTTTTGCTATTATCTGTATTTAATTTGATAAATACTTCAAAACAAGCTCTGCTGTATAGCAAAAGAGATTAATATATAAACCATTGCAGGCAGACCTGGCTTTAATCTAGATAGTCATTTGTGAAAATCTGCCTTAATGTGGATCAAAGACAGATATTTCATCAGTGAGACTGTCTGACAAGGCTTCCAGAGTTAGGCCCCTTAGCTGAATTAATCCGAATAGAACAAATGCCATAATTTGCTCCTTCATTTGGTTCAAAAATATAATAGAAAGATTATAACAGAATGTAATCTCCTATCCAGTTATTCAGGACATGTCATTCAGGCAGGTAACATGCAATGCAGAGAGTTACATTATTGTCTTTAGTTACTTTGTGACTGGGTCTCTGACTACAATGGCACCTCAGAGACTAACTGAAAAGCATGAGCTTTTGTAGGCAATAGTTTACTTCATCAGATGCTATACTTTCTATTTGCATAGCACCTGATGAGGTAGGTTGTCACTTACAAAAGCCATGGCTCTGAGCCAGTTACTCTAAGGTGTCACCAGACTAATCTAGTCAGGGCCCATCTACATGTGTGCTTTACTGCACAGTAGACTAATTTGCTGTGCAGTAAAACATCAGCGTATACGTGTGTGTGGCAATTAGGTTGACGTAGACTCATTTACTGCACCATCACTAGTCCCATCAGACACAAGTACTATCTGATGGCAGAGTAAATTACTGCTCTTAAACACGTGTAGACAGTTAGATTAGGTTCCACTAGCTCAAACTGCACCAGAGTTCATTCAGTTGCATTAATTGCACGTGTAGACACACCCTTAGAGACCCAGCCACAACGTAACTGAAGTCAGTAATGGATCTTTCTATATTTCATGTTATCTGCTTGGCCTACCCTACTCTTGCCTACTTCAGACTAAAAAGGCTAACCACCTCTGTGATTAGAGTTTTAAATTTTTGTGTTGGATTCATCTTTGGTATAACTCCATTGACTTGACTGGAGTAACATCAAAGTTAAATATTAATCTAAT
The DNA here is from genome assembly GCF_000455745.1 of Alligator sinensis. NCBI lineage: Eukaryota > Metazoa > Chordata > Crocodylia > Alligatoridae > Alligator > Alligator sinensis. The sequence continues at coordinate 2,724,636 of NW_005841990.1, forward strand.
TTGTTTCTCTCTCTCCCATTTATGACTAATTCTGTGACTTTGGAAATAATTCATTTTTCTGTGTCCGCACTGCTTATTAACACAAACAACATACTCCAGATGTGTGTTGCAATGCAAATAGTTGTTGGAAATATCATCTAAAATGTACTTGAATCAGTACTATTTTTTTTTTACTTTTTTAGCAAGTGTCCCCTAAACTCCCACAAATCTACTTTACTCATAACCTAAGCTAACTTAAAAGCAAACTACTGAAAACAGTTGGACAAAATCAAATTCTCTTCCTTTCTTTCCACTCTGAATCATGCGAAAACTCAAATAAATATTTCTCACACCAGATACAGACAATCAGAACATGAACATGTCTTTCATAAGTACTGGTTAGTATACGAGTGATAGTACCATCATCACTGGCTCTCACAAAAAAAGTTCACATTAGAGTCAAAGGCCACAGTCCTGCCCTTTTCCACATAGCAATTATATGGGCCCTGCATATGTGGTTCAGTTTAACTATCAAGCTGACAGTGCTGTTGAAATTGAACAGCAAGGATTGGATTATCTCAGCTCAATAGATGATAATTTCATTGAGTGAAGCACATGCTTTCTTTGGCTCAGGTTATTTCTTTTTTAAACTTTGTCTCATCCAAATTCCCCTCCTTTGTAGTAAGCCAGAGGTTGTATTGTCATATTGTCATTGTGCAAAATGCGAGCAGTATATCTGCAGGGGTTCTTGATGTATAATGTTGAATGTAAATGATCTTTATTATGCTACAGAAATTATAGCATTTGCTATCTTTCTCAGCTGCAGAGTGGCTCCGTTGACCTTCGTATGAATATAGTATGTTTTGTTTAGAAAATGACATAAGGGGAAAACAACGTTTTGTGGATATGAGAAAAGTGCCGGAGTATTCCACAATACTTTTGCAGTTATGCACAACTGCCTAATTATCACCTGACTGCTGGAGTTAGAGACAAGCTCTTTCTGTGCTTCTCTCTCAGTAAATCTGGAGGGGGGGTTTTCTGCACAATAATACAGCTTGAATAGGACAGGGAGAAAGTGCCCTGCTCAGCATAGCCTACTATCTGGTGGATAAGGTACTGTCCTAGGAGATGAAAGGTGGTTTGAACCCCCTGGGCTGGAAGAGGGTCTGGAAACTGGTTATTCCAGATCTTGGTCAAATGATCTAACTATTACAATATTGCATAAGAGAAGTGTTGCCCATAACCATGTTTTAAAAGAAAGTGTTAGCCACAACTACATTTTGTGGAGCCTCAACCTGTCAGTACACGTTAGGCGTGCTCAAAGAACACCACTTGTATCAGGCTCTTTAGGGGATGTAGAAGAAGAAATACCTACTTCTTGATTCCAGCCAGGATTGGTTATGAGCTAACTGCCGGGCTGTTGAGCCCTATGAAAACTGAACCACATCTGGTGTCTACAAAAGCAGAATGTTCAGGTGCTTAGAACAATTTAAGCCACAAACTGTCTGATTCTAAGCTGTCTATGGAGTTTAGAATCACTAGTCCAACTCCTCTGCTCAGGGCAGGATCACCCCTGTCTAAACCATCCTATACAACTGCTTGTCTGGTCTGTTCTTAAAAGTGCATGAACAACTCCCTCACACAGTGATCATCAGGCATAATGTCCCAAAGCACTCAGAGTGCCCCAGGGTTAAGCAGTATGTAAGCGGGGCATTTCAGGATTGCAATTTTGTGGTTAGGTGCCCTAAATCCTTTATTTGGATTTAGACCTAAAACACTAATCTAATGTCAAAGTTCAAAATCTGAAGATTAGTGTATGCCAGTGTTGAGCCCCTCTTCTCCAATTAAAGAATTCCAAGTTGTATAAGTAAACAGCATCAAATAGGGAGCCTCTACAGTTAACTTCATTCACAATAATGCCATTTCTACGTGGCAAAAGGCCAAGCAGTCTTGATGCATTTCAAGAATGCCAAAAAAATCTTGGCCTTTAAAGAGCTGTCTAATTAACTACTGATCATATGATGTAGAGCTCATTTTTCCTAACTCTTTCCTTTGCCAAACTTTAAGGATTAGCATCTATTGTCTCCTGTACAGCAAATGCATTTCCTATTGATTCTTCTATTCTGAAACTCCTGTGGTTTAGATCAAAGGCCAGACTCCGAATTCTTCTTTTACAAACATCAAGAAACATTTATGCTCAGAAGTTTCCACCACTATATGGAGATAATTACGTGAGTAAGAGGTCAGACAAAATTAGACAGATATGAATGGGTACTTAACTTTCTACAAGAAAAAGCACATCATGAGAAATAATGATCGGAAGGTATTTTAAAAATACAAATCTCAGTCCTGGCTTTTTAGTGCTTTGTTAGCAGTTTGAAAAATTGAGGAGATCCACATAGATTTATTAGATTACATCATTAGGTTAGGGCCTGATTTTAAGGGGGGGGAAAAACAAAAAACAAACAAACAAAAAAAAACTTTGTGAGCTATAAAAACTTTTAATGTACTCCCAGAAACTTTCCTTTAGGAACCTCTGAGGTTGTTTCTGAGACAGTCTAGGGAAGCTAAGAATGTTGTTAATGATCCTGGTAACTAAGTTTTCATGGCCAGTGTGGTGCGGAAGGTTTAGGACAAAGACAAAATTTGTCCTACCGGGTTTCAGTTAGCAGAAACATAAGCAGATAGGTTTAAAATAATATAGGTCTAAGTTGTGCTACTGAAAAAACCTCTATAATTAGGGAATGGGTATGTAGTTAAGAGGAAAGGGTATGAAAGCACTGCAATTGCTCAGCTGTCTCAGAAGTATCACTGTGCAGGATCAAAAGCTGCATAGTGTACATCATATAGAAGCAGAATAGAAATAAACTACATAGTATCTACAGAGAGGAAGGGGAAAGAGAGGAAATTGTGATCATGATCTGAGAATCTCATGAGATTGTAAAAATCTGCCGATGCTAATGATAACAGTGGTGGCATTATCCCAAGACAAAAAAGGCCTCCATACATGGTTACCCAAGGCTGAAGAAAGGAATTAAAGAGTATTTGTTGTTCACATCCTCCCCTCTTTAATACCTAACCAACACAAGCTCCACAGTTACAGCTGTAGTAGAAAGACAGCTCATAACCACACATTTCCAGCAACTACCCCACAAGCAGGCTAACACCAGCCAACATATCCACTTTTCATACTGTGCTTCCCAAGTCCTGCCCTACCTCTCTATCCCTGTCTAGTTCTCTTCGGAAACTACACAGACTGAGCTGCAATGTTCATGCATGCTGCTCTTCTTCCACATTGCCCAATACTTGTTGCATTACAGAAATGATCACTTAAATGACTCAAGTGACCACGGTGTTGTTCATCACCCAACCCTATATCCATAATTCTGCTCCTTCTATCTAAAACTTCTGTTGCTCTCTTGCTCATTTCTTTGTCTCATATGGGGATTTATGGTCATATTCCTTCCCTCCCTATGAGGCCATGTCTATGCAGTCCAACAGCACAATACCTTGGGAACAGTGTATGGACAGTATTCCTAAATTTCCAGAACCAGTCTTTTATATTACAAAACACAGCTAGCAATATGGCATGATATTGACATGTCAGAGGTATGTCAAAAGTAACAAGATATTGTTAGATGCAAATACCCATATGTCATGGCAGGGTCCTTTAGGAGGGCCGTGATCTCCTCGAGGTCCCTCGCTCCGTGTCAAGGCCGGCCCAAGACACCCTCTTATTCTCGCCCG
>NW_005841990.1:2729162-2748145 GCF_000455745.1 Alligator sinensis
CTACATCACTCGCCTCCTAGCTCCTGCCCCTCTAGCTGCTGGCAGGGAACTACCAGCCTGGTCTCAGCCCTGGGCTTTATAAGGGCCAGGCCCTGCCTCCTACAGGCAGCTGGCTCTCCTTAGTTGCCCCGGCAACCCGCAGCTGGGCTCGTTACCCTGGCAACACTCAGCTGGGCTCGTTATGACCTGCCAGTGCTCTGTCTCTCTCCCTGGCAGTTTCTCCTCTCTAGGAGCAGAGCACCGAGGTGCTCTGCGACACCATATATATTTAAAACAGTATGCTAATATATTGTAGCAAACACTCTTGACATTAATGGAAATAACATGGCACCATCCCTCTGCATCATTTCAGTTCAGGCAGGATTTATCAAGGGAAGTCTTGTAGTTAACATCTCTGTCAAGAAATACAGGGTTAAAGAACAATTTAACTTCTGAAAACTGTTTCAGAAGTGATTCTAAGGAGCCCTAAAGGCTTGTCTACTTATAAAGCAGTACAGCCTCCTAATGTAGATAGAGTTATTTCTATGTAAATGTGTAAAGAGTGGTACCGATTATTCCTGTTAGAGAGGAGTAATAAGATATACTATTATAAAATACCTTCATGCTACATAACTCTGTCTACAATAGGAGTACTACCAATATGACTATATTGAAAGAAATTACACCCCTAACAAAAATAGCATGCAAAATCTGTTTATAAGCCAGGCTATAGTTATTGTAATTTTCACTTTTCCTCTGCCCTTCTCAGAATGTAAGATATAGCTTTCATCACCTCAAACTATCACCTTTAAGCGTGGTGTACATACATTTTTTTACTGTTTTGGTTAGTTATAATGGTTCAACTACTTGTATGAATGCCGTTAAACTAGTATAAATGGGTGCCTGTACATGAGCGCAGAGGCTGCTGCAATGCACTGGAATTGCAGCGCATCAGAACAAATTTGATTAATCAAGTCTGCTAGAGCATAGCAATTACTGCAATCCAGCAGCCTCCTGCATTTCATGTATCAGTATCCCCCCACTTAAAAATGGTGGCGGGGGGACTTGAACTAAACCTCATCAAATGAGCTTTAGTTCAAGTGCCCCACCACCATTTTTAAGTGCAGAGACACTGATACATGGGATGTGGAGGCACTTTAATTAGAGCATTTCTCAGAGCATGTGTAAAAGTGCCTAATTCCAGTACAGTTTATTACAATTTCTGTAAGACTAGCTCTTGGGCACCTTTATACTGAGCAAGATTCAACTGCAGTTGGTGCGCTTTACCTAGTATAGTATGGTTAGCATGTTTAAAGTGGTAAAATTTGTGTATGTAAGACAAATGTATGAACTCAATAGGCTAAATTTAGAGGTGATATATAAACAAGTTATTTGATGTAAGCCTAAGACTAGGAACAGACATTGAATTTGTTCACAGACAAGTTGTGCCTGCATTTGTCCACAGAAAAGTCCCAGGATCACCCTGTATATACATTGCCTTTCCAGTTGGGGTTTAATGAATGGCTGAATGCACTGACACTTTTCTTTAGGGCTGTTGGTTGCAGCCGTGGTGGTATAAGGACATAGGCAGACAAGGTTCTTTGGGTAAATGTGATATATTTTGTTAGACTGACTAAGTAGTTGGAAAAATTGTTCTTTGCAAGCTTTCAGACACAAACACTTCAGGCATAGGGAGAGTCTGCTGGTGTTATGTGTTCTCCATAGTGGAATCAAAGCCAATATGCAAAATGCAAGTATGTGAAAAGGCAAATGTGTGGCAGTGAAGATCAGAGGGAATGGGAGACAGACAATAGTTGTGAGACAGGTAGGTGGAGCCGGGGGGCAGAGGAAGAATGTTGAACTGGTGACAGAATGTAGCTGGTAAAATGCAGACAGGTTACTTGGGGTTATCAAATGGCAGGCAGGTTATAATGTTTCCTAACTCTTATGTCTATATTTAGTCCATTATTTTTTTGTATCCAGTAGATTTATGAAGTGAAGTTCATAGGCTCATCTATGAAAGGTGTTTTGTAAATTCCCTTTGAGTATTGAAACTAAGAGACTGGAGAGTGATTGCCTTGTGAGAAGTGTGCCCTCACAGGTAATTGGGTATTTTTGTCTTCAATACATTTCAATGTGTGTTCATTCTGGTACGCAGTTGTTTGGTTTCTCCCACATATTTTCTATCAGGGCACTGGATGAGATATATAACATTTCTGGAGGTGTCGGTGTAGGTGTAAGATCCAGGACTAGTGATGATTCTATTGTGGGATATAGTTATGTGGGAGTGGTGGAGATCCGGTGACAGGTTTTACATTTCTTATCCTGGCATGGTCTGGATCCATTCGGTGTTCTTTGAGCCATAGGAAGTTTGCTTCTGGTGATGAGGTTTGTGAGGTTTGATGCTTGTTTAAAGGCTAGGATGGGTAGTTGTAGAAAGATCTCTTTAAGAATTTAAGATTCTCTTTAAGAAGATTCATCTAGTGCACTAAATTTCCAGATAGAAAATATGTAGGAGGAACCAAACAACAGCTGCATACCAGAATGAACGTCCACCAAAAATCGATCAAAGACAGGAATACCCAATTATATGTGGAAGCCAGTTTCTCACAAGACAACCACTCTCTCTCCAGTCTCTCAATTCTAATCTCAAAGGGAATTTACAAAACACTACTGGATAAAAAAAAAAATCATGGACTAAATATAGACATTGGATTTATGACACATTATAACCTGCCTGCCACCTGCCAGCCAGCTAACCTCTCTACATTTCACCAGATACATTCTATCACCTGCTCAACATTCCCTCCTTGGCCCCCTCCCCACCGTCTGACACCTATTGTCTACCATTCCCTCTGATCCTCACAGCCACTCATTTGCATTTTCACAGACCTACATTTTACATTTTGGCTTTGATTCCGTCATGGAGAACATATAACACCAGCAGACTCCCCCTATGCCTAAAGAAGGTTTTTTGTGCCTGAAAGCTTGCAAAAAACAATTTTCCAACTAGCTGGTCTAATAAAAGATATCACATTTGCCCAAAGAACCTTGTCTGCCAGACACTTTTCTGACATTGATTCAATGATGCAGTCCTGGGATAATAGTTCAAACGTGTTTCACAATGTCCCAAGACAAAATGTTAGCACTTCTTATCCTGTGAGCGTGTTTAGGGTTTAACTCAGGACAAAGATGTGGACATCTGAATGATGAGACAAATGCAACATCTCCTGAAACAAATGCAACATCTGTTCATAGCCCATGAGAATGCTCTAGGAATTTAATGAGCGCTGCTAACATGTTAACTAGGCTAAAAGATCACCACCAAGGCACTTGCTACCCTCAGTAAACAGGAAAAAGAAAAGTCCCCAGTGCTTAGATTAATGGAAATGAAGGCACTGACCCTGGAACGCTAAATTCACTACCGTAATCCTGGCAATTTATTTATTTATATTAAAAAACCCTTAATAATTAAAAAAAAAATACAGCAAAAAAAATGTCCAATCTTCTGCTTTATGAGCTTGATATGTTGAACTTTCTATTAACTTCAGTGAGAACTGGCACTTACTAGTGAGCTATTGAATGTATATGTCTAACAGCTATATGCAGACCATTATTTTATTATCTAGATAGATTAATCATAAAAGGCTTCCTAAAAATAGGGCAATTTAAATGGAAATCTGAATGAAGGAATGCAGTTTGAATGGTAGACTCAAACTATCATTGTGAAGTACTAGTGAATTGCCCATCAAAAATGATGGCAGGGATGGAGGGGGGACAAGGCCAGTGCCACACCACCACCACCCCGCGCCGCCGCCACCTTCAAGGAGCAGGGCCGGAGGCGGTGAGACCAGTGGCACTGACTTCACCCCCACACACTATCCCCTCTGTCCCCACCATCATGGCAGCGCTCCATCCCCACCATCATTCCCACCGCACCTCCGTGTCCAGCCCCATGCCACCCCTCTTCCCCCCTCTCCTTCACTTCTGTCCCCACCATCATGGCAGTACTCCATCCCCACCATCATTCTTGATGGGCAGTTCGCCCTGCACATAGCACTGGATGGAGCCATGCCCTGCCAGGAGCCACACCCCCCAGGAGCATTATGGACAGACAGACACACACAGACAGACTAAGCCCTTTTTATGTATAGAATAGCATAGACATGCCTTTGTAGGTATTTATAACAATACAGTTTTGTTTTGAAATGACATTCATTCAACTATGCTACAATGTTAAACAGATTGCAGAATGGGTATGACTGGTATTTTCACTTTTAACTCTCTCCATATCAATGTAGCACAGGGCAGTCTAGCTGCAATTTGCACATACCAGTATACTAAGTTTTCTGAAAAACGTAGCAGTCTCTATCTATCTATCTATCTATCTATCTATCTATCTATTATGTGAAATTAATAAAAGCCTGATTCAAAGCCCACTGACATCTTAATAAGAATTCTTCTATGAATTTTATTGAATTTTGAATCAAGCCAAGTACACACATATGTGCCTAGTCCCTATAAAATGAATGTTTATATGTGAAAGTGGAAGTACTGAAAAAAATAACATTGGCTCATGATTTTTATATTGTATAACTAAGCAAAATTTTATTTTAGAGTTCTGATCATTTCCTGTATCCAAGAATTGCAAACATGATAATCTCTCTTAAATTTTAGAGATTGTCTCATTTTTGCATATCACATTTAGGAGGTATGCAGAATCCACAACCCCACGATGGACCTTGGAAAAATAACTGAATCATTTGCATTCAGTTTCCTCATCTCTAAAATGGGGTGAATCAGAGTCTCAGAGTACAGACCCCATTGCAAAAGAGATATTGAACATTATCTCATTTCTTTGGGTACAAGTATATGAAAGGTACCATTAGAGAGGAAGGATGTTTTTGTGGAAAAGGCACTGAACTGGGATACAGAATCTCTTCATTTAAATCTTGCCTGTGTGATCCCTGGTCTCTCCGTGTGTGCGCTCATTCTACATCTGTAGAAAGGTTCAAATACCTTTGATCTGTTTTATCTATTTGGATGATTAGATCTTTAGCTGGCGACTGTGACTGTTTTGTTCTACAGTGCATGTATGGCATTAAACAAATTGAGCCCCTGATGTCAGTTAGAGCCTCAACAGTACACACATAAATGATTGTAATTAATTACAGGCCTTATTCAATTACCGTTAAAGTAAATTCAAAGACTCCCATTTGGTCATCTTGCTTTTATAAGGCTTTGTGATTCTTAGATTTAAGTTCAAAGTATAATATTACTTGTATTATTATTATTATCCTGGCCATGCTGTTTGCAGAGGGATGCTGACTTCAGCTTCTTGTTGCCTATGTGTATAACAATAATATTAATGATTTCTTTTTTCCCTTTCTGGGCAGGATTTATGCGGGCATCATTCATGTGATACTCTGGGAATGGCAGACGTTGGGACCATATGCTCCCCTGAGCGCAGCTGTGCAGTGATTGAAGATGACGGCCTCCATGCAGCTTTTACAGTGGCTCACGAAATTGGTATGCAGTGCCTTTTCTGTTCCCTTGCCAAATCAAACACTTGTAACAGCTGCATTAGTAACCAAAATACTTCAAAATTAATTCCAGATTTCCCCTGGTTCAGATACACACTAGGGATTAAAGCTGTATACATATTCACTTCAGGGTTAACTAATAAGGGATCAGAAGGCAAGTGAAGGCACACAGTAGGTGTTTCCTTTCTGACAGCGTCACTTTTAAGTAGTAGTTGAAGTGAAAATGCAAGGCCTGCTGCTACTGTCCACACATGTCAATAAGTGTCCCTTCTGAGAAGGTGTTGGTCCTGTCTATTATAGTTTATGCGCATTTGGTATGCATACAATGCTAAATAACTCACCTTACTGAGCAAATGACAAGTTAACGTAATGAACACTCACCCAGAATGTTTTATGGACTGCAGAGAGGACTGAAATTGGCTTTCATGAAGTGGACAAATACTGAGATTAGTGTAACCCTATTAAAATTTTAATTTTATGGTGAAATGTCATAGTAACAACAGTTCTGAACTAGATGAAACAGTATTTAGGCACCAAAGACTTGATTTCAAAAATCACTTAACTGTGTGTCAACTTGAGCCTCAAAGGATAATAACTTACATTAAAAATCCACAATATGCCCTTCAGAAATAGACATTTAAGACTGATTTAATGAGGGGAAAGAACCTGTATTCTTGTGAGTTACATCTAGTATGATATATTCCTTGAAACAGACTGCTGCCACCTTAGTCATTTTTAATTTATCAGTACATCATGTGCTGTGTTCACTGAAGATATATTTTTGTATATAAAGGCTATTACACTTTGCAGAGTAAAGAGCAATTTAAAAATGGAAAATATTCTTTCTCTCTCTTTTTTTAAACATTCTTGGAAGGAAATAACAAGGCAAGGGGAACTTTCAGAGAGTGCCAACTCATGAATTACATTGTACCTCATGCCAAACCAAAGTTAAGTTTGCTCTGGGAGTATCATTGCACTAGTTCAATTTTCAAATAGGTAACAGGTAGGGCAGACAAGTTCTGTGTCTACTGTACCTAGACTGGTAATCAAAAGTTATTAAAACTGAAACAACTGTTTTCATATTATTATCTCTAGTCCCGTGATTTTCAACCAGGGTGTTGCAGCATCTTGGGGTACCTTGAAATCTTTTTGGGGTGCTGCAGAATGCCACACAATCTTAAGCAAGCAGACATGATTTACAAGATAAAACAAACAGTTTCAAATAAAAATCTGTAGTGTTAAAAGAATTCTGACCTATTATGATCTTTCAGAGTTTTTTTGCAATAGAAAATTTGCTGTATTATTTTTCAGTTGTCAAAAAATGAGTGAAAACTAAGAGATGGCATTTTCCAAGGAGTGCCTTGTGCCTAACAAAAGGTTCCTTGAGTCTAAAAAGGTTGAGAACCACTGCTCTAACCCCTTGCGCCCTACTCAACAGTGAGAAACTAACTCAGACACTTGTACAATACCGAAGTTAAACTTAATTAAAGGAAGTACGAGCTGTATCTCTTGCTGTAGGAAAGTTGCTGTATCAAGTTCTGAAACAGGAGAGAAAGAGTCTAGGTCTCGGTCACCTGTTCATAGCATTAGCAGTGTCACTATGTGATGGGTTTTCAGATAAGTGTCACTATGTGATGGGTTTTCATTGGCCTTAACTGAAATGAACTGGGTGGCCTAAACCTATGTTTCAGGAGGTGTGTTGACATCACAAAACCTACTTTATGAACTGGAACTGATTCAGGCTCTGGTTGCCATCCTTACCAGAATGGTCACTGAATGTTTGATTCAGACTTAATTATCATCTAACCCTCTAAGCTAAGTACAGGCAGTCAAAAAGCCCAAGGCTGAATTGATTCAATCTTTGCAGGTTAGTCTAAAGATTGAACCGATAAGCAAGTGAACAGACATGCACTCTCGATTCTGGGAATGCAGCCACATGTCTGCAGTGGCCCAGGCCAGAAGCTGGGGGTGCTAGAGCATGCCTCCCTGCATGGTTGAAGCGGACAGCATGGGCCAAGGCTAGCCTGCCCACCGTGCAAGGTGGGGTTTGTGGGGGAGGTGAAAAAAATCCTGGGATGATGGGGGACTGTGAGTTAACTTGAATCTGGAGGGGATCTGGGGCAGAAGTTCAATAAACCGATCTAACTTAAATCAATTAAGTCTGATACTGCATCCATCCAGGTTTATCTTAAACCACAATATGCCCGAAGTCCTGTCTTGGCCATTTTGAAAGTGATTTATGTGTACTGAACTTCTGTTGTGTTACAGTTTTGAACTGGTTTCTGGTCACTTATAATGATTTATGTGTAATTTCTGCCCCAGCCCTAGTGGTGGTACTTCCTGCTAAAGGTTAATGCACAATAGCAGAATATGATGGTGAAGTTCACTTCACTGCCCTTCATTCTATGCCTGTTGTGTAGATAAGCAGAGGACTTTTTTCCAGGCTTTCAGTCCAGTTCCATTCACCAGCAAAACATTCACATAATATTTTGAAACATTAACAATTAAATAGTTAAATAAAGAAAGGAATGAGTTATAAGTGTACATATCATAGCCTTACACTCCATGAGAAGAAAATATAAACAGGAATGAATTATTTTTAGTGATTTGGAAGCAGGTTTTTGTAAAAGAGCCACCCTCTTACCTAGAAGTTTACATGAACTTGGAAAAGCTATAATTTTAAATATAAAAACAGGCAAGAATTGAAATTGGTGGATAAATAAGTACCTCAATGGGCACAAAACTGTAGTTCTAAGTTGTTTAAACTAACAGCCATTTTTCCCTTGCTATGAGATTTTAAGAAAGAAGGGGGTGTGTAGTCACAAAATAGTCTTTGTGTTTGTTACCCAAAATGGGAGAAGCTGAGAAAAAAACACAGCTAAAATTGCTTACTTTGGGAACTTACATGAAATTAAAGGTCAAAGAAGGATGAAAAATAAAAGTGTGGTGTGGATATCCTTTAGTTAAGCACTTTGGGAAAAACCCTGCTGTATCTTAACTGAAGGTTAGATTTCTTCTGTCAGTCCTGAAGTTTTAAAATTCCCTGTCCTGCCTGAAGGAAGTACCTTTCATTTTACAGGAACTTCAGTGGGATTTACCACACAGATTAGGAAATACCCTGCAATAAAGGAAGACATTTTAAGGGCTCCAAGCTTAGCTGATCCTGTCTATTAACAGAACCACCCCAGCCAGCTAAGCAAGCAAACTGGATGCATTATCTGCAATTTCTTAAAGGGATTCATGAGATATTAGATGAGAAACCAAATGGATAGTTAATTAATATGGGCCTGATCCTGTAAATGACTAAACAACCTCAAAAGGAGATTAATAAGTTTATGGAAGGGAAAGGATGCCAGAAAGTGTGTGTGATGCATAGAGTTGTTTGGTATCCTCAAGTTGCAGAACAGAGTATAGGGTGTTTGTTTTTCCCCCATGCTTCTGGGCTTTGCTGGTGGCCACATGGGGCCAAGAAGGAATTTTTTCCCCCTCCTGTTGCTATAAGTGTTGGGGTGAGAAGAGGTTTGCCTTCCTCAGAAGCATTAGGTATTCGCTACAGCCAAAGTGAGGGACTTTAACTGGAGTGTCCCAGTGCTCCTGCTAGAACTAAATAAAGGCCTTAGGTTCCTGGTTGAGTGTGTTGCCCCATCACTCAGGGTCAGACTGATCACCACATTTGGGATGAGGAAGGAATTTTATTTCACAGCTGATCCAAACCACAGGGAGTTTTGTAGCAACAGGTTGTAGTCTTTTTCCTTGGATTTCTTGAGCATGTTTTAATAAACTTGCAGGCTACGGACAGAAGTTACACATAAACTGGTTTAAGTGATCAGAAACTGGTTTAAACGTGTAACAGAACATAAGTTCAGTACACGTAAACCAGTTTTAAAATGGCTGAAACTAGTTTAAGATGAACCTGGTTGAATGTAGTATCAGACTTAACTGATTTGGGTCAAACCAGTTTATGGAATGTTTGTCCCAGATCCCTTCCTGGTTTAAGTTAAATCAGAGTCCCCCAGAATCCCAGCATGCTTTTCAGCCCTGGGCTGGGCTGTCTGCTCCAGAGAGCAGAGCTGGCCCTGCCCCCTCTCCTCCCTAGCCAGAGCTCCAGCTGGCTGAGAAGGAGGAGGTGGAGACTACAGACACAGCAGCACCTGCCTGGCTTCCCCCTGCCCCATTCTATCCTCACTCACTGCTCAAGCAGGGATCCCCCCTCTCCCACAGCAAGGACCCCAGCAGCATGGACCCCAGCTGCCATCTGGCCATGCTACCTCCATGCTGCTGAATGCTGACAGGTATCTATGTATGTATGTTTCCAGTTTCACTGCAAAAAGGCAGACAGAACAGTGTCCACTTAGGGCTTTTTGGAACTAATAAACTGGTCAACTGGTAATGTCCCTCCATTCTTCTTTGCAAATGCCTTGGGAAAAGCTGTTTAAGAAGAGCTTGAACTAATAAGAGAGAGTCTTGTTTTCTTGATGGGCTGATAAGCTCCCTGCTGGCTACTGGCTTGCTTGCTTTGAAAGCCAAAATCAACAATGTTCAAGAGGAGACAGACAGACGTGTGAGAAATAACCTGGTTTGCAATGCATGGGACCTGTGGATGGCATCAGTTTGCTGCAGACACTATGATGAAGGAGGGAAATTGAAAAGCTCAGTATCATCAACAGATGCATGCACTCCACACAAGCAGTCCTCCCTTCCCTCCCCAACTTTGCCTCACAGGGGCCGGGGTCTGGAAGACTCCCTGGCCTTTGAGCAGTGAGTGGGGAAAAGCCTGGCAAGGGCTGCTTCCCCCTCCCCCTCCAGGCACACCCTGGCTGAGGCTGTGCATGCCAGGGTTGGGGTTTAAAACCCTTTCTAATCATAGCATCCTGCCAGGCACCCCCCACCCCCATCTCAGCACTTTGAAAGGGAAGGGAGGGGTTGCTCTAGCACCCCCACCCCCCAGCTTCTAGGCTGAGCCACTGCAGATATGTGCCTGTGTTTCCTGAATCAAAAATGAACAACTTGCACATCAGTTCAATCTCTATAGGTTAGACCAACCTGCAAAGATTGAATCAATTCAGGCTTCGGCTTTTTAATATTTGTCCCTTGCCACAGTGGCAGGACGTCGACAGTGCCCTCACCCCACTGCTTTACCTGCAGTTGTCAGAATGGTCTTAGTGTTCTGGGTCCTTGTAGATGTGCAATGGGTTTGTGGCGGTTTTGAAAAAGGTTAGACAAGCATGTGTATGGGATAGTTTGGACAGGCATGTACCTGTCTTGAGCAGAGGGTTGGACTTGACAACCTTCTGAGGTCCCTGCCAATCCTACTTCTCTATGATTCTTTGTTTCTCACATTACAGTAAATTCAGTAGGATTTTACAGTGCTGAGCAGCAATTTGCTGGATCATATCCTTTCTTAGGATGAGCCATGAAAGAAATGGAAGTAAGGATCAAATTCACAGTCCAGTATATAACCCAAATAAACAGGTTATGTGGTGGTCATCTCTGTAGAATGAAAACTTACTTGTTCTGATATCAGCAAAGCTTCTACACTGCTAGACATTTACTCCTGCAAGACAAACTAGGTGAATTCAATCCATGAAAGGTTGGTTTTGAATGAGTAGGAGTAGCAAGCAAAATCAACAGAGAACTGGACAGATACAGAATACTGAAAGAAACTTGATGCATTCACTGGCAGGCAACCGAGAGACCTGGGGAAGGCTTTGTAATGGGATGTATTTTTAAAATATACCCTGTAAGATTTCTCAGTTATTATAGTAAAAACATATTTAATAATTTCTTCCTGTATTAAACTATGGATGGGATGTGAAGCGGAGATGGTGTTGTGCCATTTTACTGATCAATATCATTCTTAGCTGCAAAGGTAGTTTGAGGAAAATAAACCATCAGAGTATAGTACAAGTGCAAATCTCAGACAGATTGGAAGGAATCAGGCCAAAAGTATGTAAATTGACCGCTCATTTTCCCCAGAAGTATTTTACTGTTTTATATTGCACTTACAATCTTAGCAATCTTTTCTTGTTGTTGAGAGTGGTATTTATCTGGGTTAGTCTGAAGTCATAGCACCTGATTAAAATAGGCAGTCAACTATGAAAGTTTATGTATAGTTTGAACGAGTTAGTCTCGCAGATGCCACCCTGCCCTGCTTTCTGTCTTTCTTTGCAGCTGTTATCCTTATTTCTGTTGTTTATATTACAGCAGAATTTAGTAGCCCCGGTTAATTTCAAGACACCATTGCACTAGGCTGTGTTCCTACAGGGACAGTCCCTGCCCCTTCTTCCTTTGTATAGCATCAGGTATCAAGTTCCAAAACTATGAGCCACTCTGGTATTATCGCTCAATGTGGACATTCCAGCTACCCTGTTTGGGCATATGTAGAGTTGCAGCTTTCGATTAAATGCTTTGCTGTTTGTTGGACTCCGCACTCATACAGCAGGCTGTCCAAGATGTTCATCTTATGAAGTGTTGTTTTGAAGTGTCTGTACCCAGATCTCAGTTTGCTGTGCTTGACCTATGCTTCTCTGTCCAGGTCATGCCCAATGAAAGACTCATTTGTTGTTGGCATAAAACACTGTAGAAACAGGTCTGACATTTCCCAGCAGTTGGCCCACTCTATTACTACCCATAGGTTTGGTTCAGCAACCCCAATCTCTTCCAGGAGCTTGTGGGCTTCATGTAGAAATGGTTTATGCCCTTTAAGCCTCTTAGGGCACATCTACACATGCATTTAAGTGTGACTAAATGTCATGTACATTAAGCTAATGCACATTAAGTGATTTCTGGAAGGTGTCTACATGCATCATTTTTAATACCTAGTATTGGCATTAAAGTTAGTGCCAAGTGCCTGCAGCCCTGCCAGGTGCCTCTAGTGGCTGAGCAGACCCAGCACTAAAAGTTAGTGCTGGGTCATGTCTAGACATGCGTTAATGCACTTTAACTAATAACACCTAAATTTGATGCCTGCATTTGCAACTATCAAATTTAGGTGCAATTAGTCTCATTTCACCATTTTAATGCTCATTAAAGGTACACACATATAGAAGCGTGACCACAATGTGCATTAAATTAGGTTAATGTGCATTAACCTGTCTCTTGTAGATGCACACTTCAGCTTCCATCTTCAGTTAACAGTTGATGGAGCAGGTGATTTTCATCATCTCTTGCTTCTGTTGCCAGTAATGATGTTACCGCCTTTCTTCTTATGTCACTTGGTCTAATACTTGAGAGTACAGGAAGTACATCTGTGTGTGTAAGTTGTGTAGCCAGTTACACTCAGCACACAGTTAAGAACAATGTCAGCTTTTTAGTGTGACAGCTTCTGGACTATACAGGAGCACAATATTTTGCTGGTGCATATACCATTACAAGTGCAAGTGCCGGCTAAATGCTTTAAGGCAGAGGCTTTGCTGCAGACCTACTGAATGTGGTGTTGATAGGTGAGGAAATGGTCTAATGTGACTTCTAGATAGGTTGGGGTATGCTCTTGGAGAAGATTGTGCTTGGCTACTCTAATATTCAGTGTGCTCTTGGCTTGACGATTATCCAGGTAGAAGAGTGATGATATTACTTTATTGATGCCCAGTTTTAAGTGGAGATAGGCAGCGATGAGTTTCATGTCAGTACCTAGTGTCTTTTACAGTTCTGCCACATCTATTCCTTGGGCTACTATAGTGACATCGTCAGTGGATATGTATCACTTGGATGTTGTATGCGGGAAGTTTGAGATATATACATAAAAAAGTACTGGTGCTAGCACTGATTTGGGGGGCGGGGGGGACTCTATTCTTCAGAGTTTGTACTCTGCTTTTTCTCTCCTTGGCTAGTAGTGAATTGGAATACCCTGCTGGAGATCATGTTCAAGTTGAAAGTGCATAGCTTACAGTCAGATATCATGGATTGCAGTATATATTTGAGGCCTTAATGTCAAACAGTGTCATAGGCAGTTGTAAGTTTGATAAAGGCTGCACCTGTTTTCTGCCTCATTTCAAATACATTTCCTATTCCAGATGTAAGTAATGTAACTTGGTCAGTGGTACACTGCTTTTCCTGAAAGCCAGCTTGTTCTTTTGGGACCTGGGAATTGGTGTTCTCTATTCTATTCAGGATTGTGCACTCCATGAGTTTGTATGTAACACAGAGTAGTGAGATAGGTCAGTAGCTCTTTGGATTCTGTGGTGGTTTACTGGATTTCAGGATAGCAATGATTTTTGGAAGTCTGTTACTTTCTAGGCATTTATACATGAATTTTTGAAGCCAACTTCTGATTGTGGTTCCAAGCTTGATGGCAAATTCTGGGAATATCTTATCTGGTCCAGCAGCCTTCCCAGCCTTGATCACTTTAATAGCTATGTCAAACTCATTATTGGAGAAGGGGGGCAATCAAATTAAGGTTGACGTAGGGTTATTTAAGTTGCTTGTGAGTCAGATGTCTGATCATTTCTGTGTGTTGCTTATTTGGGTTACTTACTATTGTTGCACAATGTTTTTATGTTGGAGTTTGCTGACACAGGGCAATGTAATTTTTTGTGCCTTTGCCTGTAAGGCAGTTAATGGTGTATCATACTAGTCTATTCAAGTGAGTCATATCCAGTCCTTCTATGGTAGTGATCCACCTCTCCTTTTTGATATTGCTCAATGTGGTAGCCAGCTGCTCTGTAGTTCTTTTTATGGTTGCAGGATCATTGCATTGCTTGATGATGTTAAAGAGCTGCTCAACTGTTCATCCCAGCATGGCACATAATGACTTCTATAGCCTCTAGGTATGCCAAGTTTGGCTATTTCAAAATAGGAAGTTTGTAAATGTACTGTAACCTTGATCAGTTTTGCTTTCTGATGGATCCTCTTACTGGTTTGCTCTCTTGTTGTTCAGCTTTTGATATTTCTGCCAAACCACCTTCCAAAAGTTCCATTTTGGGGCTAGTTTGATTGGTGTGAGCTGAAAAATCATACTGTCAATGCTGATGAGCGATGGTCTATGCTGAGATGATAGAAACTTGTCAAATACCTTTCTTATCGGTATTTTACTCAAGTTGCCCTTCCACCAGGCAAGATCTGGGTTTGTCTGAATGTTGCAATGTCTGGAGTGGTAGGTACATGGTTCTTTTGTGTCATATATGAGGGCTATATCATTTAGGCTTGCTCAGAGGCAAAGATTGTCTCCATTGCTTCTGTTGATGGTGTATCCCCAATCTTGATGTTGACAATTGAAGTCACTTGCATATAAGCTTATCTGGTTATAAACAGGCAAGGATGTGACTGACAACACAGCAGAGGGTGGCTTGTATATGTTGATGATGAGTATGCCATTGACCAGGACAGTGCTCCATTCTACTGCACTCTAGGGGCATGTTCCCACATGCAGGGGCGTGCATTTGCCATGGCAAAAATAGCAGAGGCACAAATTTGTTCCACTGCTTTTTGCCACTGTGCATGCCCCCACACATGGGGTTTGGTGTGGGGCAAAATGTCCCATTTCTTGGAAACAAACATTTCCCCGCTCCTCCCAGCTCCCAGCATACTGGAAGAACTGGGGGACACCTAAAGTAGTGGAGACACTCTGGCTGGCGGCCATAGCCTCTCCCTGGAGGACCCAGCCTCCAGTTGCCTCCAGCCACACTGCTCTTTTGTGGGAGTTTTGTGGGTTTTTTGATACTGGGAGTTCCTGGAAGCAAATTTGGAGCATGGCGAATGGTTGCAATGCAGTTTTGTGACAGGTTTGTGACATTGCAAACTGCATGTGTATGCTTGTGTGGATGTGCCATAGGAAGTGTAATATCCCTCAGTAAAATATAGCAGGTCATTTTTAATAAAAGTAGCAAAGCAATGTATCCTGCTGGCTACAGTCTGCAAGGCTGTAGCTTGAAATCTTCACTTTCCACAGCTGCTGTTTATGTGTTTCTGATAGAAGGACTGCATGTGATTTCATTTCCCTGGCGATGCATTCAAGCACTGATTGCTTAGGTAAGATAAAGCTTTCAACATTAAGTTGAGAACAGTTAAGCTTTCCCCTCATAGATAAGAGAGATTGCTCTAGCTCATCCTGTAGTCACTGTGTCAAAACAATTGAAAAGTATGGCATATCAAAACTGGAAAAATTGAAAATCTGATTGCCTTAGTAGTAGTGACTTTTAGTTTCACTTTACAGCTATTCACAGGAAACACCAAGAGAAGATAATCACTATGGTCCCCTGCCCCAAAGAGTCTATAGTGCAAATAGGCAAAGGTGGGGAGAGATTCCCTATCCTACCAATGGGCAATTGAGACCAAGAGATTCGGTAATTCAGCCCAAAGTTGCCAAGGAAGTCCATTGGAGAGTGAGCCTGGCTCTCCTGAGTCTCAGACTTTAAACACAAAACCACTCTTCGTACCACCATTAAAGCATACAAAACACCCTTGTCCATCAGTGCTACATATGTGTAGAGACTTGCAGTCAGCCTCAAATGAATGTTTCTTTATTTTCATTTCACAAAAGGCATGCTGGCTTGTTGCTATTCTTCGTATCCTCCTGAGTAATGTGGCTTACTGATGCTCATTGCAGTGCTTTATTTTTTAATGCAGCTTGAATTTGCAACAGTGTGCTGATTTGACTTCTGCTTGTTCAATGCTTTTCTTCACCTTTTTCATGTGATTCTTCTTCACCCTCCTCTTTGGTTCTGTTCAATAGCAGCAAGCTAAATTTTAAGAAACTATACAGAAAGACATAATTTGGGAATAATATTTTTAATATGAAGGGTTTTTGCTTTGTTAATATTCTATAGTATATTTTAGTGCATAGCTGAGAACTCATTTTAGAATTGCCTACAAGACTATTGTTAACACAGCAACTATACTTAGGAATTGTGTAGAGTATAGTTTTGGTACTGAAGTCTTGCTCTGACAGTCCTTATGCTTCAGCATGGACCTAAAATAAAACCCCAGATTCAAATACTGGAAACTCTAACGAGTTGGGTGCAGGTGTTCAGAATGTTCCCACATGTGAAATTTGCAGGTGTCTCTTATCTCCATACATGGCCAAACCAAGTCCCTGTTAAAATAGGCACATTTAAATTCTTTGTCCACATTTTGTTACTGACTTCTTGCCACAAGGCATTGAATCAATCAGAACCTGATACCTGATCTCTGCTTTTGCTCACAGATAAATCATACTATGTGAGACAGATATTGGGAGAAGAGAAACATTCAAATGTTTTCTTTGTCTGTTTCAGTGTTTTAACATATGTGCTGTTTTTGCATGCACTAAATATAATTCAATTCACAGTCATCTTTTGTTGGCCACTGCTGAACATGAAGCCCTTTGATTTTAAAGCTGTCAAGATAAAGTAGAAAGCAACAAGCTTCAGGCTAGACAGGAACGGATCTTTTTGTAGTCCTTCTGTCTCAAGGGGATACATTGCCAAGAACATAGAATCTCATAGGTACAAGAAACAATGGTGAAGGATATCTAGTTTTCATGTTACTTTTCCTGCATGACAGATAAAATTTAGGCAGATATCCAGGTGACTACAATTTGGCTGAGTTGGTTCTGAAAACTAAAGGCTAATTCATTTAAATCTTTTTTGACAATATCCATAGAAAGAATTCTTTCTTTCTATCTTTCTTTCCTTCTTTCTCTGTATCTTTTTCAAACTTTAGCTTCTGATGCTAACAATGAATCTGACTTAAACCTTTATAAACATGTGGTATTCCATTTGGTAAATAAAAAGATGAGCACTCAGCAGTCAGCCCTGGTGAGAGGTGAGGAATAGGGCAGAGAATTTAACTGCTGTTTCAAAACCCAAACGTGAGCTGTACAAAAGGTTGCTAGTTAATGCCAGTTTAAATTTGACTACATTCTTGGCTTGTCCATGAACATTTTTATTAACTTGTAATGACAATAATTGTTCCACCTGCTACACACATGGTGCTTTAAAATAACCATTTTACTGCATCTGGGACAGTTTGTAATTGGCTCTATGTAGGAATGGAGAGGTGAGGGAAGGAGGAGGGAGTTGACGTGATTTAGAAAAAAATAACGTTAATATTTCTCTTTATCTACAGGCATATTTTAAAGTCTAGCTAAATAAGGGATCCTTGCTTTCTTATAGGCTGTGAAGTGACTCAGAAATAAAAGTTAGGGGATCAAAAGCAAAATGTTCAGCCAGAGACTTAGGAAATGGCTCAGACACAACAGCATCATTGCCTGGGTTTTGGTGTGGTTAGAGGGTTTCTGGAGTTCTGTTGATCTATGTATGATTGTACCCCCATAAATGGTTAGATTAAACAAGGCTGTGTTTTGAAAAGCTGTAGTAGATCTTGAAACATTGTAAGTTGGAAGCCAAAGATACAGAGTCAAATATCAGTATCCCTGCCATCTGAGAGGAAGTGGGAATGAAAATGGGCTTCAGTTGATGTTTCAATATTATCATTTTTATCAATAAAACTGTTGGGCAAATGTGCTTCATCCACTGTCTTTCATTGGCTAAAGGAAAGCAAGGGATATTTTTTTTTCTGGTAGTATGCTTCATGAAGATAAATATTATGAGGCATGATGATACACATTTCATTCAAGCAAAACTTCCACTGGAGTAGAAAATGAACCCAGCACAGGGATATATCATATGCATGTTCCTATACTATCTGTATCCAGTGAGTGAAAATTTCCTGAAATGCAAGAAATGGTATTTGTTTAGATTTGAACCCAGGGCAACAGATTTAAGAAACAGAAATCCTATTAGCAGAGGCAGCTGTAGAGATGTATTGAATCAGCCTATATCCTTGGACATTGTCTTTGTCTCAGAAAGGCTGTTAGTGGAGATAAAACCTCAGCTGTTCTTTTCTCTTGAACCTTTCCTCTAACCTTTCTAAGTCCAGGGTACTCCTAAAACTGCCAGTGCCAGAAGAACCTGGTGCAGATCCTAGATTGATTTGGCCTATAAACTGATGTGAAGTCAGACTGGAGTCACATATATGTAAACTCCAACTGAAAACTGTTAAAGTAAGTGACTCAGGTGGGGGTTCTGCCCTGCAAATTGGACTGCAACCTTCCAATTATGGGCTTCTTTCTTTTTACGTCTGCAGTGCAAGGTGTATATGATCTTGATGATACGATCATTGATTTGCAACTCAGTTTCCATTAGTCTTTAAAAGGTCCTAGGTATGACTGAGAACTGCACCCTGCTGGGGCTTTGGGTCACCATGGTGGGACTGCTTGTGGCAGAGCAGTCCCTAGAACAGTGGTGGGCATAATGTGGCCTGGGGGTTGGATGCAGCCCACCAGGCCATTGTATCCAGCTCGCAGGGCCCCTAAAAAATTTAGAAAATGAATATTTATCTGCCCCTGGTTGCTTATCATGCGGCCCTCAATGGCTTGCCAAAACTTTAAGTCGGCAGGCCCGGATGAGCTCCATCCAAGGGTGCTGAAGGCACTGGCCGACATCGTTGCAGAGCCACTGGTGGGAATATTTGAACGCTCATGGC
>NW_005841990.1:2749164-2759670 GCF_000455745.1 Alligator sinensis
GGGTTACAAGAAATAATGGCCACAAGCTAGCAGAGAGCAGATTTAGATTGGACATTAGGAGGAACTTCTTCACAGTTCGAGTGGCCAAGGTCTGGAACGGGCTCCCAAGGGAGGTGGTGCTCTCCCCTACCCTGGGGGTCTTCAAGAGGAGGTTAGATAACCATCTAGCTGGGGTCATCTAGACCCAGCACTCTGTCCTGCCTATGCAAGGGGTCGGACTCGATGATCTATTGAGTTCCCTTCCGACCCTAACATCTATGAATCTATGAACTCAGTAAGCAGCCCTCTGCCTGAAATAATTGCCCACCCCTGCCCTAGAAAGTGCCACCAGGGCCAAACCACAGGGAAGAGTGAGTCTGGGCTGCTTTAAAACCCCAGCTCCTTCTGCCTTGTGGGTTACCCCTTGGTGGGGAAAGGCTAGGGGAGCTGATCCCAGAATAAAAAGTAAGGGTAGGGTTAAACTGTTGACCAGAGTGGACAGCTACACCTGGCTCCCCCTGGAAAGTCCTCTTCCAGGCAGCCGAGTAGATATGCTCATCTCCCTGGCTGTGAAGGCAGATGGTAACAGCTGTGTGGACAGTGCAGGGCATCAGTTCAGGTGCTGCAGGACCTTATGGCCATCCATTGCCATGCATCTCCAGACACCTTGATTCTGTTGTGCCCATGGATTCAGACAGCCTGGACAAGAGAGTGAGGGTGACTTTATGCAACTTTCCCTCACTTAAATTCAACTCATACACAAGTCATGACACAGTTATATCCCCTCATAGATATACTCAAGTCCTGTGGTGATGGGCAAGCAGCAAAGCACCAGATGTGGGTAGACTGGGAACTGGAGCTGCAGACCTGCACACAGGTGGCTCAGGGCATAGGGTTGCTTTTCACTAGACTAAAGCAGCACTGGAATTTGACAGCCCCCTGCGTGACTGAGCAGCCCTATTTAGGATCACACTGTTCACCTCCGCTGCTTAAGGAAGGAGCTAGAAAAGGTACTCTAAACATTGTCTGCTTCACCTTCATAGATTTCATAGACATTAGGGCTAGAACCCCAGCCATAGGATTATTAGGTTGTCAAGGCTACAGTTCCCCAGTTTTTTCCATGAGGACATCATGTGACACCAGGTGAAAGGCATTTTTGAAATCCAAATATATGATATCAACCTCTTCTCCTTTGTCCAGGCAATGTGTCACCTGGTCATAGAAGGAAATGAATTTGGTCAGGCAAGACCTACCTACAACAAAGCTGTGTTGGCTCTCTCTCAGAATGTTGCCTTCTATTAGCCTGTTGTTAATGGTTTCTTTGATGATTTTTTACAAGATCTTTCCAGGGATTGAGGTCAAATGATTGGTCTGTAGTTCCCCAGATCTTTCTTCCTTCCTCACTTTTCTAAAGATAGGTACCTCATTGGCCCTCTTCCAATGTTCAGGTACCTTGCCTGAGTGCTACAAGTTCTCAGATATCCTCTCCATTAGGCATGCTATGATGTTAGTCAGTTCCTTTAGCACTCTTGGGTGCATTCCATCTGGGCCAGCTGATTTGTGGATATCCAGCCTCTCAAGGTGTTCCCTCATAAGATGTATGCCAATGATGGGTGTATGTTTGCCCTTACCCTGGTAATCCTGTATCTTGTCAGGCAGGGTGATCGTCGTGGGCTGGTGGAAGACCAAAGCAAAGTAATTGTTAAGGAGATTGGCTTTTTCC
This sequence comes from Alligator sinensis, assembly GCF_000455745.1. NCBI lineage: Eukaryota > Metazoa > Chordata > Crocodylia > Alligatoridae > Alligator > Alligator sinensis. The sequence goes on from NW_005841990.1 coordinate 2,750,867, forward strand.
TGAGTGTCAGTTTTCAGCTGTCCCATTTGGTTGAGCAAGGATCCAATGTTGCCCTTGGGTTTTTTTCCTCCCCACATACCTGAAGGACTTTTTATTGTCCTTGATTCAAGTAGTCATTTGAGTTCAGTTTCAGCCTTAGCTTTCCTAGTTCACTCCCTACAGGTGCGGGCCAGTGCTGAATACTCCCCCTTAGTGGTGTTTCCTGTTTTCCATTCTTTATAACCTTCTCTTTCTAGATACAGGAGGTCCATGAGTTCCCTACTGAGCCAAGGGGTTCGCCCAGCTCTTTTGCTAATTTTCCTACAGGCTGTAATGGACTTCCCTTGTGCTTCAAGGATTGCATCCTTAAGGAGCGACCACTCATTGTAGACTCCCCTCCCTATCAGATCATGACCTTAATCCTGATCAGCATACTACAGCTGATGGGCTCCCACTATAGCAGTCAAAAACCATACAAAAATACAAAAAAGACAAAGGTGACACCACTCACTATCGGTACTTGGAATGTGTGCATGCTAATGGACTGTACAAGAGCAGATAGTCCAGAGCAAAAAGCATCTCTAGTTGGTAGAAAACTGGCCAGATTCAACATTCAGAGAACAGCCCTGAGTGAAGAGGGACAACTAACTGAAAAAGGAGCTGGCTACACCTTCTTTTGGAATGGCCGTAGTAAAGAGCAACATGAAAGTGGTATTGGGTTTGCCATTGAAACACAGCTAGTCATCAAGCTTAGAAATCTCCCAGAAGGAGTGAATGACAGACTCATGCTAATGGGACTTCCACTGTCCAAGCAAAGATGTGCAACTATCTATCATCAGTACCTGTGCACCCACTATGACCAACCCAGATGTGATTTAAAGATAAATTTTATGAAGATCTGGAGTCTCTTATCAAAGAAGTGCTGAAGGCATACAAGCTCATCATCCCTGGTGACTTTAATGCTAGATTTGGCACAGATCACCAGGCATGGCCAGGTGCCATTGGGAAAAATAGCCTTGAGAAATGCAACAGCAAGGGGCTCCTTCTCCTGCTAAGAAAATGTGCCGAACATGATCTCCTCATCACCAACCATCTTCCACCTGCCAAACCACAAAAAGATGTCTTGTGTGCATCCATGCTCCAAGCATTGGCATCTCACTGATCACATCACCATCAAGAGAAGAGACAGATAGGATGTCAGAGTGACAAAGGCCATGAAAAGTGCAGAATGTTGGACTGACCACAAGCTCATAGTCTCCAAGCTGAATATCCAAATACATCCTCGTAGATGACCACAAGGCAAAAAAGCACCCAAAAAGCTCAATGTCTCCAGATTGAAACAGAAGAATCTGAAACAGACATTTGTTAAAGAACTGCACAGCCAGCTAGTAACAATTGATGTAAATTCCAATAACATCAAAGAAAATTGGGCATCCTTCAAAGACTGTCTACTTGGCTGCATCTAATACTCTCAGTCCCACCACACATAAACATCAAGACTGGTTTGATGAAAAGGATAATGAAATAGGAAGACTACTGAATGATAAATACTAGCTCCATGCATGCTTAGAAAACAGCTCTTCTACATCTAAGAAGGAAGCCTTCAATAACATCAAGAGGATTATCCAATGCAAACTCAGAGAGATGGAAAACTCATGGCTGAGCAACAAGGCAGATGAGATTCAGTCCTATGCAGACAGGAACAATATGCAGAACTTCTATGAGGACTATGCTCTGAGGACAGTCTATGGGGCACAGTCATCAGGAACACCTCCAATACTGAATGCTGATGGTACCACACTGCTCACTGATAAAGGAAAGATACTGCAGAGATGGGCAGAACACTTCAACAACATCCTCAATCAACAATCATCTATTAATAAGTTTGCGATTGATCAACTGCTCCATGTAGATATTAACATATCTCCTGCTGACCCTCCAATGCCTACTGAGACTGTGAAAGCAATTAACCTGCCATGAAGTGGTAAAGCACCTGGAGCAGATGCTATACCAGCAGAGGTCTACAAGGCTGGAGGCTCACACATGCTTTGGAACTGACTGAACTCTTCCAGTCAATGTGGACTCAAGGTACTATACCCCAGGAGTACAAGGATGCATCCATCGTCCACTTGTACAAGCAGAGAGGCAATAGACAATCCTGTGACAACCATTGGGGCACCTCCTTGCTGTCAACAGCCAGTAAAATCCTCACCAGAATCCTGTTGAATTACCTTGTGCAACACATTAAAAAAGGGCTCTTGCCTGAGAGTCAGTGTGGTTTCCAGAAAGGATGTGGGACCATAGACATGGTGTTTGCAGCTTGTCAATTTCAGAAGAAATGCCAACCTGAACATGAACAGAACTCCAACTGGTACATGACTTTCACTGGCCTGACAAAAGCATTTGATACAGTTAGTTGGGAGGGCCTTTGGAAGATCATGGCAAAATTTGGTTGCCCAGAGAAATTCATTGCAATGGTTCAGCAAATCCATGATGGCATGCTCGCTCACGTCACCTGAACCATTCCCAGTCACCAGTGGAGTCAAACAGGGCTATGTGTTGGCCCCAGCCCTCTTAAGTATGATGGTTAAGTATGGTGCCTTTCATGACTGTGACATTGGGATTGACATCGGTTACCAGACTGATGGCAAATTCTTCAATTTGAGAATACAGATGAAGACAAAGTTATAAGAAGTGGCTACTTGCTGATGACTGTTCCCTGAATGCCAAAACTGAGTCTGATATGCAATAGAGTATGGAGCATTTCTCTTCAGCTTCTGACAACTTTGGTCTCACAAGCAGCACTAATAAGACAGAAGTGATGGAACAGCCTGCACCAGGAAAGCCTTACTTAGAGTCTATCATCACAGTGAATGGCCAAACCCTAGGCAGTGGACAAATTCACCTATCTAAGCAGTACACAGTCACATGCAGTTCACATAGATGATGAAACCAATGCCAGAATTGCTAAAGTAAACATGACCTTTGGCAGACTACATACAAATATGTGGGAGCACAGAGGCATCAGTCAACAAACAAAACTGAAGGTCTACAAAGCCATTGTGTTGCCTATCCTGATGTATGCATGTGAAACCTGGACAGTGTACCGACGCTATACTATGAAGTTGAACCACTTTCACATGGGCTGTCTGAGGAAATTGATGAGGATAAGATGGCAAGACAAGGTCCCAGACACTGAGGTTCTTCCTCAGGAAGGCATTCCAAGCATCCATACTCTGTTGATGAAATCACAGATGAGATGGACAGGCCATGTCACCAGGATGTTAGATGAGTGACTGCCAAAGAAGATTTTTGACAATGAGCTAAAGGAGGGAAAGCGCTCTCAGGGAGGCCAGAAGAAATGCTTCAAGGACTCCTTCAAGTCATTCTTGAAACATTTGAACATTAACCCAAAGTCCTGGGAAGATCTTGCTCATGATCATTCCACCTGACAAAGCCTTCATCCATACTGGAGCTATTGTCTATGAGCAGAGACGAACTGCTGAGGCAGAAGCACAAACAGTGTAAATCTCGCAACAGCACTGTGTCCGCTGATGATCAAGCAACCCAAAGTGGCATCTCTTACTCAGTGTGCCATAGATAGTTCAAAGCACAAATTGGCCTGATCAGCCATTCACATGTTCACAGAAACCAGGCCAACTAGTGATGTCATGGTCATTTTCAAATTCTTTGAAGGACAAACAATAGCAGTCCTTAAAAAAATTATTACATTAAGATATTAAAAATTGCATCTAGGCTGAAGATTTAAACTGTTGATTTATATTTTCTGTAACTGATAAATACCAGTACAAGAGGGGATGGATGGGAGGAATTTTAAAATTGAAGTAGAAGAGAAAGCAAGTCTTAGATTTTCAGCATGAATTCTTTGTGCTGCTATAATTCAAAATACCTTTGTTTTATAAAACAGGACTGTGTAAATCATAATCCCTTAGGGCCATCACTTTTTATGTAAAATTTCCATTGACTTCGAAATGATTTCTACTTACGAGTGATAGCAGGATGTGGTTCTTAATGAGGACCAATTGCTTTGCACACTTAGAAAAACAGCCTACAGAAAGACTTTATTTTCAATGAGTTACTATGTGCAAATAAAAAGAAGTGATTATCCAGCATGTATGGTGTGGTGATTAGAGTAAAGAATGCTGAGCCAGAAAGTTCTTGGACTCTAATCCCATGAGAGCTACTGACTCATCACATAACCTTGGGCAAATCACTTGACCTTCTTGTGCTTCAATCATCCCAGTTGGAAAATTAAGTGAAAGGCATGACTTCACTGAAAACTAGTCACCACATCTGAACTGAGCTTTCCTAAGAAAACAAATTACAATGCTTGTAACATTTTTACCATGCTGTGTCACTGCATATGTCCAATGGTGACATTTAGTTGAAGGACTATTCTTGAATGTGCTGTGAATCCAAGCCCTGAATTCTGTTGTATTATCCTTAAACAGATTTTGCTGTCCAAATAACAATTTGGGCTTTCACTTTATTTTGACCTGGAATTTTTCATGCTATAAACTGGACCTTATTTTCATGTATTCTAATCCTGTTCTTGAAACAGGGTGAGAGTCAAGGGTGGCTTTAAGGTACCCTTGGACTCCTTGTATTCAGAAGCCATCTAAGGAACTGCCTGACCTTTCACTTAAGGTACAGCAGCTATGTTCAAACATCTGTTTTGCCTCTCAAGGCCTTTGAGAATAAAATTGTTATAACACAATAAAGACAATTTTGTGTAAGAAAGAATCAGATCTATTGGGCCTTAGGATCCAGAGAGTTTGTGATAAATCCTTAGGAATGCTCTAATTTTCCTACAAAACAGCATATATCCTAGTGAGAATATATCTGCAATCCCGCAAGACATTAAAGAATTCTTGCATGGTCTAAGTTTGAAAATGTTGAGGGCCTTCCAAAGGGCATCCAGCATTTTTAGGCCAAATCCTCTATGTTGTTTCAATGTTGTTTTTACTAGTCTGGTAAAATAATTGATCTATCCCTAATCAGAAAAGGCTTTAAAGGGCTAGTAGGCTATTTAGATGCTCTGTTGCTGTTTTGGAAAGCAACGATAATATTATTAAGAAGTCTTGCTCCTTTTTGCATGCATGAGGGGGGACCCTGCATCATCTCCTTTCCATCTGTTTCTTTTACCAATTTGTACATTCTTGCAGCATAACTTAACTAAACACTCTCCTGCTGGTAAAATTATATTATGTCATTTTCACTCAGTGGGAACTGTCAACACCAGTAAGATGCTTCATTAAGTAAAAAGCATCAGATGATCTACTGACCCACTCTCAATCAGTCATTGTTTAACACAGCTGTTGGAACCTTTTTTTTAATACCCTGACATGAAGTTCATAGTACTGCAACATACTGTGATGCTACAGTTGGCACCATTCATAAAAGTACTTGTAAGAACATACTTCCAAGGTTTTAGTTCTTACCTGTAGTTTTGAGGGGGATTTTACTTTTGATTGCTTCAGAAATGTAGATAGATAATTCTTGTCAGTCCTTTTTTCAGTTTGACACTCCTCATAGAAAATGTCTTGTCATTACCCAGTAGGGTCAAGATTTTTCATCTCCTGTATACAATGCACATCTGAAAGACTCTTCATGGGTGATAGCGTTAATGTGCTCTTGGCCTTCTCTGTATGTGTGGCTTCCCAGTACTTTTCAGGGAACTGGGAGGCTTCTTTCAGCACTTCAAGAACAAAACAACACTCATATGTAGGAATGCTTTGTGTTATTTTCAGTTCTTTTATACTAAGCAGTGTATATTTGTGCTAAGCAATGTCTAGAATGTGATTAATTTGTGAAAAATTTCATTAAAATTAATCCCTCTTCGGCTGACTTGAAACCTGGTCAAAAAGTTTCAAAAATAAGAGTTTGATGGAAAAAAAAGAATGTTTTTGCAAACGGGTTTTACAATAAACATGACTTTTAATCAGGTATAACAAGCAGTCAAATCTAGGAAGGTGCGTAGAGAGGGTAAATATTATGTAAATAACTATTGCTTGATATGTCCGTATTGAGGCTCTTCAGGTTGAGATGGGAATTTGGGCATTTGAATCCCTTGCATGCTTTGAAAATTCCACTCTTACTATTTGCAAATACAAAAAGCTATGATCTCCATAGTAGAATATGTATATTCAATGTTGTAGACAAGTACTAGACTCATTAGTGACTCTGGTAAATGAATTTAGAAGCTTAAATTCTCAATCTCAGTACCGAATCTTTGTACTTTGTGAATAATCCACAGTGGGTGCGTCTACCAGAGATGCTTAACGTGCATTCAACTAAATCTACTGTGCATTAGCACAGTGGGCAAACCCCACATTAACAAGCAGTAGATTTAGTCTAATGTGCATTAACGTCACTAAAAAAGCATTCATCTGTGCTAATGCGCAGTAGCGACAATTATGGCACATTAAGTTCAGTACCTGTCATTACAGGCACTGAACTTGAGGTGCCATAATTACAGCATATTAATGAAAGTGTAGACTTGCCCACTAGTTCCATTTACTTGCTTTTGATGATTCCCAAATATTTCTGAATGCTGAATGGATTAAAAATGAATAGAAATGGTTTGTAAATTTAAATCTCCTCCCAAACTAAGCCAAAATCTGCTAAATATAGCCCTGGTTCTTTTAATCCATTAGAGTAGAGGTTTAATTTAAAGATGACAAAGTCTAGGCTGTTAATGAATTATGCCCTCAGCTTTATGCATAGGAATTAGTTATGTTGTTCTTTAAACAATTATAAGTTAAAATTATAACAATTAAACAATTATAAGTATTGCATAATATGGCCCTATTTTCAATTTACAGCTTAGTGTGGTACCCAAAACTAGGTACAGTACTGGAGTACCAAGATGTTTTGGTACTCTCCATATGAGAAAAGCACCTACACTTGGCCAGGTTATAAGCCTTTGAAAAAATCTCAGTTCAAAAGTTCTCTGAGTAGAGATAGAATCAATAGACCGGAAGGGACCTGCAAGATCATCAAGCCCGGTCCCATCCCATAGGCAGGAGGTTAATGAGCTCAAATTAGCTCAACCACAGGTGACTGGTACCTCCCAGTGGCCAATCACCATTGGGGGGAGGAATCCCCCAGTGGCTGATCGCCGAGCCAGTGCACTTCCGGTTTTGTGGCTGGCTCTTCCAGAGGGTGCACAGTTGATCTCAGGGGGTGCATGTGCACCTGCATGCACCCTCTACACATCACCAATGAGCTCAGCAATGTGTTTATCTGGCCTCCTCTTGAACACTTCCAAGGATAGCCACTGCACCACCTCTGATGGGAGTGTGTTCCGGGTTCTAGTTCCCCTTACAGAGAAGACGTCCTTCCTTATGTCCAGTCTAAATCTTCCCTCTGCTTGTGTCCATTGGTCCTCATCCTCCCAAAGGGTGCCTTCCTGAAGAGTTGCTCCCCCAGATCTTGGTGCTCCCCCCTGACATACTTGTAGGTGGCTATAAAGTCACCTCTCAACCTCCTTTTACTCAGGAGGATGTAATGGACTCTGGGAACAAGCCTAGTTCCCAGAGTCTCTCCTCATAGGGCCTTATCCTCCAGGCCCCTAATCATGCAGGTGGCCCTTCTCTGCACCCTCTCAAGCTTATCCGCATCCTTCTTGAAGTGTGGTACCCAAAACTAGGTACAGTACTCCAGCTGCAGCCTCACCAACACTGAATAGAGGGGGAGAAGCGCCTCCCTGGATCTGTTGGCAACACATCGGCTGATGCACGCCACAGCTCTGTTTGCCCTGCTGGCAATTTCATTGCACTGTTGGCTCATATTCATCTTCTGTTCAATTGTGAACTCCATGTCCCATTCAGATGCTGTGCCAGCCAGTGGGCTACTGCCTATCCTATATAGTGAAGGTTCTTCCTACCCAGATGAAAGACCTGCCACTTTTCCCTGTTGAATCTCGACTGATTCTGATAAGCCCATAGAACCAGTCTGTCAAGGTCATCCTGGATCCTTGCCCTATCATCCTGTGTGCCCGCATTTTCCCACAGATTGGTATTGTCAGCAAACTTATAGAGCATTTCACCCCTTCATCCAAGTCATATTTATTACTGTTGAAAAGCATGGGTCCAAATGCCAATCCCTGTGGGACACCACTGGAGACAGCCCTCCAGGATAAGGCTGTCCCATCAATTACAACTCTCTTCAGAGCCGATTCGGAGATTCGGCTGTAGGGAATAATGGGGAATCAATGAAATATCTATAACTTTGTTCTTTTTTTGTATGATTCAAATGAAACTTGCAAGGACAGTAGCTTCTGCTGAGAGCATGAAGTCTGCCAAGTTTCAAGGAGATAGGTGCAGAGGTTTGGAGGAAACTGAACTCCAAATTTGTAAAAACAAAACTCATGTCACGTGTATGTGTTATGCCACAGCGGGGTGAAAACCGCAGGGGTGGTGGCCCCTGCTGAGGCCACACAGCCTGACAAGTTTCAAGGAGATAGGTGGAGGGATTTGGGGGAACCTGTACCTCAAGCTGCTGACAGGCTAAACGTGTGATATAGATGACCCTGTGTGTGTTAAGGCACAGCGGGCTGAAAATTGCAGGGGTGGTGGCTCGAAGCCTGCCAGCTGTCATAGGTGCAGAGGGAGTCTGGCTTCTGGGGCCCTGCACCTCTGGCTGCTAACAGGCAAAACTTATGATGTGGATGGGTGCTTGTGCGACTGCATCTGTCTTGGGGCACAGGGGGTGAAATCTACTGCAGACCTGGGTGCTGGGCCCTGCCAAGCCACAAAGCCTGCCAGCTGTGTGTGTGTCTCTTAGGGTGCAGGGGCGGGGGG
>NW_005841990.1:2759709-2815956 GCF_000455745.1 Alligator sinensis
ACTGGCAAGGGGATAGGTGCAGGGGGAGTCTGGCTTCTGGGGCCCTGCACCTCTGGCTGCTAACAGGCAAAACTCATGATGTGGGTGGGTGATACTGTGTGTGTGTTAAGGTGAACCCTTCCTGGTGCTGGGGCCTCTGCACAACACAGCAGTGTGCCCCAGTGAGGCCTCCTCCTCCCCTACAGCCTCAGGCCCGGTCCACCACTTTACATGACAACAGGTAAAATACTTAGCTGGCTCAATACCAGTGTATCAGCAGCAGCAGCAGCAAAGGTACCCAAACAGAAATGTCAGAGAGCCTTTCTTTTTATAAAGGAATTGACAGCAAGAAGTAAAGATGTTGTGTTGTGCTGGACCTAGGATGTTACTCATGGTGTATGATGGCTTATCTTGTGTTTTTATGTCTATATGTTTATTATGGAAAAAAAAGGAGTACTTAAAAAAATATATCTTAGGAAGCTTTAGGGTTGAAACCCTCTTTGTCAGGCTGAGGAAGTACCTGCAGTTGGTCCTGGATGGAATGAATAGTAAAGAAGCCAGAGGCTGGAGTGGCCCGCAATGCAGGCAAGAAAACCAGTCAGTGAAAATGGAAATGGAGGCATCAGGGGGTAAGAGACATGGTGGGGTTAGGGGGCAAAGGAGGATGTAGCAATTCAGGTAAAAGTGCAGAAGTGCCTGGGGTGTCAGATGTCCAGCAGGTCGTGGCGTCCAGAACTCCACTGCTGAAAAGTGGCTTGTACATTCAAAAAAGCACCTAACCTCATCACCAGAACTGAAGCCAATTTCCTACAGCTCAAAATGCAAAACCTGCCAACTATCTCCAATACCCCCACAAACTGCACACCAGAATCTATCAAAGACAACAAAACCCAACTACCTGTGGGGGCACATTCCTCACCAAAAAAACACTCTGTGTCCAGTCTCTCAGGCCTGATCCCGAGGGGGAACAAATTACAATTGAAACCACTTTTCAGAGCTGGGCCTACGAACTGCACTTCATCAGCCTCATAGGTAGCTCTGAACTGAGTCGGAAAGCCTAAAGCATCCAGTGCTTCGATTTGGGCATGCTGATTCGGAGTCCAAATCATCCGAATCTTTTCCGAATCTGAAGCACGGTTCGAAGCCTTACACAGCCCTACTGGATACATGTATGTAAATGTATCTAAGCCATTTGGCTTTAGCTATAGTAGGAGCTATTTTACATTAGAAAGTGACCAACATGCCAGCAACATGTCAGCAGTGATGTCAGAACTAAAGGCAGATGTTTCTTACAAGGTACATGTTTAACAAGTCAGCAAAAAGCAGTTCTAGTTATGGTTGCTAACAGGCAGACTTGAATTCAACTATATCAGGCTTCATAATGTCTTAACTAGACTGTACCTAAAATCCCTTAGAAAAATGTCAACACTTTTCAAGCTGGTATTTCCATCACATGATTAAATAGTGATATATAGGGCCAAAGTTACTAGCCTTACTCAAACTGAGTAGTACTTTATTACAAAGTAAAAGTAATAGAATCTGGCCTAGGCATATTAAATATTCCCAAAGAAAACTAATCATATGTACAGGAAAAAAAACCCTGCATAGCACCTTCACAGATTTTAGATATCACAGATCTAAAATTAGACATTCATTTCCGTATTTGGCATGTGTGAAGCAAAAGCAGGTGGGAAAATTGTGCTTCTTGGCAGCACTCAAAGTCCTGCAGAAACAACATAGACAGAGGGTAGAAGCCTGGAGTCACAACCCTCTCCTCCAGCCTTACTATCACTTGTTAGTGAGGAGGCCACTTTACAACTCTGAATCAATTCTTTTTTAAATGTGGTATATCCTTTCCTCTCTTATCCTTCCTTTGGGTTTGGTCCTATGCATTATCATTGTCACAGGGTGCACCTACACATGCCATTAAGGTGATGTGATAAACTATGGCACAGTTCACACTAGAGTCAGCTGTTCCCAAGTGTGACCACAGCACTTTGAGCTGGGGTAGAGCAACTCACAGCACACATGTATCCAATTGTGTATATTAATTAATTAATAGTAGTATTAGTACAAAAATACTGCTGAAGAAGCCAAATAGCCATAAAAATGCCATGCTGATGAGATCTAGCTATTGCAGTTTTGCCTAATAAGAAAAAAATTGACCAAGTGATGTCTAAATATCAGTAGAAGTCAGAAAGGGTTACATTGTAATAATTATTTCTGCACAGGGAACCTGGAGTGGGGGGCGTTCAGCCCTGGGCTCCACATGGCAGCATTGAGCAATAAAAGGGCTTGGCAGCACTTTAGCACTCTTGCGCCTCAACCAGCCCCTGTCACCATCTGCATTTGCATTTCAGCAGAGTAAATTAATCTACTATAGGATAGTACTGTCCCCAGTTGTACTACTCTACAGTAGAGTTAATTAATTTTCTGTGTCTGAATACTGGCACGTGTAGACTGTGACACTTTACTGCAGAGCTAATTAGACAACTCCATAATAAAATGCATGTGTAGATGCACCCACTGTCATATATTATTACAGTTTCTATTCCTGTTATGCCACTATGCTTTCAGCATACCCACTACTATGGGATTACATTGCACCAATTCTGTTTATTTGCAGGACTCAACCAAATCACAGTTCCAATAGACTGGTCTTTACAATGCATTTGGGAACCATAATTCTACTCATATTATCCCATGGCACAATTCATTTAATCATCTATCACAGTTCAAATCTAGAGAAACTTTTCCAGGATCCTGACATACCCTAGATTCTGTTCCAGACTTTGACAGGGTCAGAAAGCACATGGTATTGCTTTCACCTTCTTATCGAACGTCAAGTCCAGGCTATGTGCCTGAAATAATGATCCTAGACAAATGAGTCCATGTGAATTTTGACAGTAGAAACTATAGTGTTAAGATTTCTATGCTTATTTACAGACCACCTCAGAATAAAGGATTCAGGAAGGAGATCAGTGATAGCTTCTCTGCTAAATACCCTAGATTTCAGCATGTAGGGCCACAGACTCAGAACCCCCAAATTTCATTTCCTCACTTGCTTCGCAACTACTTTCATAAGGTCATATTTCATCGCACATAACTGGGCCTGACATTATAATCCATCCACTATCTTCACTTCACAAAAGCAGTAGGCAGAGACTTTCCAGGTCCCTGGCAGCAAGCAGGCCAAGGATCCTGGTCTGTATCTGAAAGTTCATATACTCCAACAAACTCTACAACATTTTGAAGGACAACATAACTTCACTCAAAAGATGAGCAGTTAAGGACCTGTTAAACTGTTAGCATTTTCTGTTACCATTAGCTATGAACAACCTTGGATCAAATTATTCCCCCTTGGACCTCCAACTAACAAGTGTCCTTGGTTTTCTGTCATGCCAGACTGGATAAAAAGAAAGGGACAGAAGCTCAAACACTGATGGAAGAAAACAAACACTGATAAGACAGAATGAAAAAATAAAAACATCCTCGGTATCATTCCTAAAGCTGTATTAAAGGTGTGACGGGCTCAAGTGATCTTCCTCCCCCAACTGGCCTGTTGGTGCTCCCCAATCTCCTCTGCCTCCTATCTCTTGCCTGCCAGGATTTTTCTGTTAGATAAATAAAAGGGGAGGCTGCCTATGGAAGCTAAGGTGACCAACTCCTTGGTACCTGTTGCCTCTCTCCTCTCACCCAACAGGCATACACCCTCTTTAGGATGTGGTCACCTTTGGAGCTAGAATTGTGACCTCTAGCCATCTCATAGTCACACCCATGCCTCCCAAATGACACTCAGTGGCCGCTTCATAGCAACCTCTACATTGTGGAAGAAATCAAACTTCGCGTTGTGGTTGTATCAGAATTGACCAAGCCATCTTGGTTTATTTAGAGCTATACAAGTGATCACAAGGAGGGTTCTCAAAGGAACTCTGAACTCTATAAGTTTACAAGCGTATTTATACTTTAGACAGTGAGAAAAGATGCATGGTTCAGAAAGAGCAACCTTGAAGAAACAGGAAGAAGTTGATCATTCATTTGTCACACGTAGGCAGTTTACTTATTCAGCAAACACATTGTGTTTGGGAACAGCTATCAGTTTCTGGTTCCTGGAAAGGAGGAGGTTAACATCTGCACATAGAGATTAATACATTAAAACAAAACAAGGCATGGAGGTTTTTCCTTCTCTTAGAACATTTTAACACACATAGCATCAGCATCTTTTTCTCTTCTCTTTCTCTCTCTCTCTCTCCTCTTAGTCAAGTAAGACACCTAGTTAAACTTATTTCCACAACATCCAAAACCACCCTGAGCCCCTTGGGCCCCAAGACTCTTGTCCTTGCCTACCTGGCTTCAACCTTCTTTATCTGGCTGAGATTTCTGGAGCCCAGATCCACTGCCTTGGACACTAGCTTTCTGAATCTCAGCCCATGGTCTTCTCCCTCTCTTCAGCCACAACTCAGTCCTCTGAACTTAAGCATTGTTAAAACACAAACACAAGCAACCTCCTCTCTGAAAAGTCATAGAATCATAGAAAATTAGAGTTGGAAGGGACTTCAGGAGGTCACCTAGTGCTCAAAGCAGGACAGTCCCCGACTATCTGATCCCAGTCAAGGCTTTCCTCTACCCAGGTCTTAAAAACCTCTAAGGATGGAGATTCCACAGCCTCTCTGGGTAACCTGTTCCCATGTTTTACTACCCTCCTACTAAGAAAATTTTTCCTAATCTTTCACCTAAACATCCCTTGCTGAAACTTGAGACTGATGTTCCTTTTTCTGTCATCTGACACCACTGAGAACAGTCTTGCTTTATCTTCTTTGTAACCACTACCCTCAGTATTAAATCCCCCCTGTCTTCTCTTCAGACTACATAAACCAAGTTCCCTCAGCCTCTCCTCATATGTCATCTTTCCCAGCCCTCTAACCATTTTTGTTGCCCTCTGCTGGACTCTCTCCAATTTGTCCACATCCCTTTTGTAGTGGGGGCCCAAAACTGGCCTCGCCAGTGCCGAATAGAAGGTAAAAATCACTTCCCTTGACCTGCTAGCAACACTCCTACTAATGCAGCCCAGTATGCTGTTAGCCTTTTTTACAACAAGGCCACACTCATATTCAGCTAATTGTCCACTGTAACCAACAAGTCATTTTCTGCAGAACTGCTGCTTAGCCACTCAGTCCCCAGTCTGTACTAGTTCATGAGATTGTTCCATCCTAAATGCAGGACTTTGCACTTGTCCTTATTGAACTTCACAATATTTCTTTTAGTCCAGTTCTCCAATTTGTCTAGGTCTCTCCTAGCCCTACCCTCCAAAATATCTACTGCTCCACACAGTTTGGTGTCATCCACAAATTTGCTGAGGGTGCACACCATGTTCCAGGTCATTGATGAAGGTCATTGATTCCAGGGTATTGAATAAAACAGGGCCCAAGACATACCCCTGGGGTACTCCATTTGATACCAGCTGCCAATCAGACATTGAGCTATTGATTACTACCCTTCAAACCCAAAGAGCACCTCACTTTGGCTCCTTGCCTCACCACATACCCTACGTTCCCCTTGGGTTTCTTCTTGCAGTTCTGGGAGGGAGTGGGGGGAGGACTGCTTAAGCAATGGCTAGTCTGTCTCCTGAAACCCTTCAGGAGATCCACACCCTGCTGCCTGCAGGGTCAGACTGCCCTGCTACCTCCTAGATCTTGTTTTTTTGTGCTGCAGAGCTCCACCCTTTCCTGTCAGCTGGCTCTCTCTCCAGCCATACACAGGAATTTCTGCTCTGCATGATAATTAGCCTTCCCTCAACTGCTGCAGCTTAGCTCAGCTGCCTCTACTTGGCCTAACAAGCACATAGGCCAAGAGAGCTTTCCTAACATTCTCCACTGAAACTGCCAAACCCTTCCTCAAGTTGCTATCCAAATGACTTAATCAGTCTGAAATTTCTTCCATCAGGAGTGAACATCAGCAATCATCCCACTTTGAAAAAAATCACATTTGGGAAGGCTTTTCCAACATGTGGATGCACCCCACCTATAATCACTGGCCAACAGCCTTAATTGCAGTCCCATGTTGCACATTTACTCATCAAGAAGTACTGAACGTAATTAAAAAGTTGCAATCCAAAACTAGAGAATCCCACCCAAAAACTTCCAGGCATGGGAAAGAAAGATGTTGGCAAGTGATACAACTCATGACCAAAATACACATCTTATTATTCAGAAAAAAGCCTTTCCTTCCTCTTTCAAACATGTAACAGTCCTACTAGCACTGAAGAATCCTGTTCTGCATGTATCACTTCCATGAGTCATAGAGCCCTGAAAAGATCAATGGTTTCTTTAGTACCTTTCAACATCTGTATGCATCCACTAGGTAATTTGGTTCTGACCAATAGCTGTCACCATAAATTCAAATGCCAGTAATATGGAGAAGACACACAGCTTTACATTTTCTTTGCCAATGTGTCTATTACCAAGATCCCTTCATGCTTGCATTATAAAGATGACTCACATCAGGTTGTGAATGAAGAACAAACAAGACAAGATATGTACAAAGAAAAACTTTCTGAAAAGTTTGTAGCCAGGAGGTAATGTCCTTTGTTTGAAGAGAAACCCACAGTTGGCTATTTCATTATGTAGTTTAGGAATTCTCTTCAATTTTTTGCTGACACTTTCTCTCATAGCAGCCTACATGAGTAATGCTTTTTACCACTTTCATTTGACTTAAGGACTGAATCCCACCCTTGCAAATGATGACCTAGCCTCTGTATTCATGCTTTTATCATCCCCTGGCTAGACTACAGCAATACAAAATATTTGCTCATGAAGCCTGCAGTAGTCAGGCAACTCCCACACTTAGAGAAAACTGCAACATATCTCCTCAGCAGCACTGGCTAATAGGGGTGTGCGAAGTGGGCCCTATTCGATTCGGATTTGGATTCAGATTCAACCTGAATCAGGGACAGTGATTTGATTAATTGAATCAGATCACTGTCCCTGATTCAATTCAGCTGAATCCGAATCTGAAGATTCGATGTTGATTCAGAGAATCAGTGATTCCAACGCAGACATAGCTTTAAATGTTTTTTCTACATACCTCGAGGTACCAGCATGGCTTGTGAACACTGTGGTGCTGGGGTGGATGGAGTGTCCCACAGGAATGGGGAGGGGGGCCTCCACATGCTTGGCGGCGAACCGAGAAGCAGGCCAGAAGTGCTTCTGGGCCACTTCCAGGTCTGTTGCTGAGTGTGCTGGGGATCCCCCCATGCTTCTGTGGGACACTCCATGCACCCCAGCCCTGCAGCATTCATGAGTTTCCTGCTACCTAGAGGTCTGTAGAAAAAAACGTTTAAAGCTGTGTCTATGTCCAAATCACTGAATCTCTCTGAATCAACTTGGAGGGTTTGATTCAATTCAGAGAGATTAAAGAGTCCCCTGATTTGATTCAGATTCGGAGATTCAGCCACTGAATCAGGCCAAATCTTCACCGAATCGAATCAGGGACTGAAACTTCGCACAACCCTCCTGAGAGTACAAGAAAGTTGGCTGATACATTGTCTTCCTAGAATTTTGAATCATGTTCATGATCTGTGTCCTTATTGCAAGGCATATCATGGTTTGAGCCAATGTTATCTAAAAGATCACCTCAAATTCTAGGTTGAAGACCATTGTCCAAAACTTCACTCCCCTTCACTCTATAACATGAATACATCTCATCTGTGAGACAGAACTTTCTCAGGGGCTAGTTTAAAATAAATATTATATTTACTGATAAAGTAAAACAGTGAAGCTGATATGGAGCTCCCCTTCGAGACTGCTGCCTCAGACAGCAACTGTTAAGGACCATCACTAACCTCATCACCTTCTGCTCCAAGTGCAAACAATTTTTCTTTGACTTTGCCTTCTCTAATGTAAACACTTATCAACATATATATCTGAAAACAAAGTAAACAAAAAAGCCCCTACCAAAACCAAAGCCAACTGCACATACTTGTCTCTCTAGGAAAATGCTGAGAGAACAAACAAACATGCGCAATGTTAAATACACTTCTTAATGCCCCACTGACAAGAGCTCAGATACTGTAGTGATAACTGTACTCTAAGAACAGATATAGAACAGAGAGATGTTATTAAACTTAAATATTTATCCAATAAATACTGACACTGGATTACACGGCATTATTTATCTTCAACAAACTTTTGAACAATCAGTCACAGAATATCAATATATTTTTTTACTTAGTTTAGTAATTTGTGTTAACAGTTATAATCCCTGATTCTGAAGACACAAAGGACTGGAACCTTAGAAGATGTGAACTAGTCTAGTTCTACTTATTGCCAGTCTGGTATAAATCAACATGTATTAGTTTATAAATTACTTGGTGTAAATAGACATAAATCTATTGACTTCAAACTAAGACTATGGCCATTTAAAGCAATGGTAAGCATAAAGTGGCCTTTCTTCTGTTGTCCTGTATATTTGAAAATGAAAACTATGAGCAGATGTTACTTTGTTCTATTCATACGAAAAGATTATAATTGCATTTCTTAATTACATTTCTATAGGGCACTTGCTTGGGCTTTCACATGATGATTCCAAATTCTGTGAAGAGAACTTTGGCTCCATGGAAGATAAACGTTTAATGTCCTCCATCCTAACAGGCATCGATGCTTCCAAACCCTGGTCCAAATGCACTTCAGCAACAATAACTGAATTTTTGGATGATGGCCACGGTATTATTAATATGTCTTATGTCAATGGCTGGGTTCTGTTGTGCAGAATCTTATTATACATCATCAGCTTTTTTTACAGATCTGTTGTGCACACTCTTATTATACATCATCAGCTTTTTTTACAGAACGTTCATTCTTGTGGGATTTCAGTAGCAGACTTTACCATTCTCTGTTATTTTGAGTAATCTGGGTGCATCTACACATACAATTAATTTAAAGCAATAAACTGCACAATATTTTGAGCCAAAGTAAACTACTCCTGGGTGCAGTGTCAACATGTGCGCACAGGACATCAGCATTTTGAGCAGGGGCAGAGCAGTTTACACCAGGTCCAAGGCATAGGGAGTCAGCCCCGAGCTCCATGCGGTAGTGTCGGGCAACAGAGGAGCTAGTGTCGGGCACAAGGGTGCTGAAAGCATGTAGTCATGCGGCTAGGCAGCAGGCAGATATCTGGCCCCCTATGGCCAAGCTAACCAGGTGCGATTTACACCCACAGTCAGCGTCCACACATGCGTTTAATTGCAGTTAAGTACTCCACCATAAGATAGTACTGTCCCCAACTGTACTATCTTATGGCAACATTAACTAGTTTCCTATGGCCTAGTAGTGCTGCCCATGTAGACAGTGATGCTTTACTCCTTAGCTAATTAGTCTACTCTACACAGAGTAGTTAGCGCATGTGTAGATGTGGCCACCTTGTAGAACCAGCTACAACCTAATGTGATGTAGGATACAGCCCCTTTCGACAGATGACATTATGGCACAGTTCAAAATAGGATAAAATACAGGTAGCTTATTGACAGTAATGTTTTAGTTGTATTATTGATGAAACTTGGTTAATAACCACTTTATTAATCTAGTGCAGGGGTAGGCAACATTTTTTGGCCGGAGTGCTAAAAAATCTACAATGTCTACTTTGGAAGGTGCCTGAATACTGACATGCTGGAGCCCAGAGCAGCTGTTTGCAGCCTCCTGGCTGCAGCCAGCCCATGGGGCCCAGTCTGCTTGAAGCAAGGCTTGCAGCCTCCCAGCTTCCTGCTGGGAGCAGCCTGGGCTCCATGGCTGGCAGCAGCTACTTAGAGCCCAGGCTGGCAGTGGTGTGCCAAGCAAAATGGCCTTGCATGCCATGCTTGGCACATGTGCGGGGCTTGCTGACCCCTGGTTTAGTGTTTCCAAACACTGAGATCATTTGTCCCCAAAATATACACAAATAACTTACCTTCTCATCACATACAGTAAATTTGCTAAGTGCTACCTCATTTTAGGATATACGAGGGATGCTCTAAACAATTAGAGGCCATGTTAGTCAATCTTCTGAATTTGTTGTTATTTATATCACAGTATTGTCTAACTGTTCCAAACACAGAGCAGGACTTCTGCATGCTCCTGTGTAATAAAAGGAAACCCCTAAGCTGTTCCACCTGCTACTTTGCTAATACCATCATACACCTCTAGGTAGGAAAAGCCCATACATTTTCTTCTAAAAAAATACATTTTTCTCCTAAAATAAAGGATGATTTGTAATCTTAAATTAATTTTAAAGCATTCATTGTGCTCCCAAAGCAACTGCAAATCTTAAACAACCCCTTTCAAATTCCAAAATGCTGAGATAAAAATGACATAATTGAATGAATGGATCAAGTTGTTATGGTAACTGAAATACTTATGGTTAAAATGTACCGTTTGCCTGAAGAATGTAAAGGATTTTTTTAAAGCAAGGAAAGTAAATATTTTTTTGGCTAAGTTCAGTGCTGTCTAAAATGTTCTATCCTATTATCATAGCTGGAGAATTACTTCATTTTTTCTCTCTCATTTTTATTAGCTCTATTAATCTATGCTTGTCCTATTTTATGATACATGTTGCTTTGGCATTGGTTTAATTTTAACAAGTTACTTTCCACATATGTGAGAGTAGATCTTTCCTTTTCAAGTTTTACATCACTTTTATTGCCCTTTTGATCTCACTTCTAGTGCTCATTGTGTATGCGTGGGTAGAACAACAAGAGGACCTCACAATCAATCCATAGTAAAGGGGGCATAACTGTTTTACCTCTCAGGGAAGACCAAAGAAGTCAGACAGCCATAATTTCTCCTTTCCTTATTGTTGTGGAGAAATAATAAGTTGCTTCCTCATTTTTCATAGAGGTTCTTCCTCCTATTGCCTAGCCTTCTACCTAGCCAGCTAATGTCCAACAACCATGAAAGGGAAAGACAAGGCTCTTCTGCTTCCCTCACTTCCAGCTCATGTTGAGAAGCCCTTGTGAGTTGTCCCTGCTCTCTTCCCCATGATTGGAAGGGAATGGAGTAGAAAAACCTTTGACAATCACACCCAACATATTTAGTCAATCAAGCTTTGTTATTTATTTCTATGGGAGGAGGATTGGGACTCAAGTTATTCCAATTCCCTTACAATGAATGATACCCTAGTGCATAAGAAATCCCAAGGAAAGTACAGATCTCAAAACCTGGCTCCCAGTTAACAAAATTGAATTAGAGTGCATTGCCCTTTCTCACTCTGGTGAGTTAGTTCTCAAAAGTCTCAAGGAAATCCTAAATGTGGTAAAAGATTCATATGCTGGTCCTTAATCCGGTAGTATTCAAGAACCGATTCCATGCCTGACTGCATCCGAATGATAGTACAATTCCTATGGAACTCAGGAAATACGTTCACTTGATCAACTGGGCTTTCACAGACATCTTTTCCAGGCAAAAATCACTTTAGTAGCTAATAGCTTTTGCAGACATTCTGTTGCTTCCAGTATGTGGGTGGGTGGAATCTTTTATTTATTTTAAAATCAAAGATCTCCATTGACAGAAAATCAGTAGAATCTATAAACTAAAGCAAAAACAAATCCAGTCGGCCAAATTATTAAACTTCTCCAAATCATAATGTTATAGAGGCACTCGGTATATGTAAGGGGTCTATCCCTGGGCAGTCGGGTAGGTCATCTATACGATGAGGCAGGATGAAGAAGCCAGGGTCAGGGACCAAGTCAGGAGACAACCAGAATCCAGGGGTGGGCTGACTCAGGAACTAGAGTCAGGAAGGCAGAGTTGAAGTCAGAAGCCAAGGTCTGGAAAATAAGTCAGGATTTCAGGGCCAAAATCCTAAACCAAAGGCAGAGTTGTACATTTGAAGTCAGAGTCAGGATTTAGGTGAGGATTTTCAAGCAGGCCAGGAGCCTAGCAAAGTGTTTCGTTGCCCAGACAACGTGCTGCTGGCCTTGTGGCTTCTCTGCTCTGGGCTTTTAAGGGCCTGTGTGGTAAGGCCTTCTTCCTGTGGCCCTGAGAGATGACCCAGCTTTTTCCCGGACTGCTTCCTCCAGCTGAGCATGAGGCTTATTACATCATGTCCATATTAATAATGTTATAGTATACTATATTAATACTACTATAAATATGAACATTAGTACCCCTCCATCCCAATTTGCTGATCTCACGGATTAACAGTTCCCATTTATTGGCCATGCTAAAGCATTCATGTACAAGTGTGGCATCTGTTCCCTGTTAAGTGATGAAATGTGCTATCAGACTGAGGTAAATGACGAATAGATAGATATACAGATGTACCAAATTTTCAGGGTTCTCTCTGTTAACTATTTGACTGTCTTTCTCACCATCACCTTCCCCCACACTTTCTTTTGAAGATGACTTGTATTCCCTTGCAGAGAAAGGAGAAGGCTTAAAACTTTCAAAGTACTACCAGACAGAAAGACTCTCCCATTCAGTCACACCAATTGTGTGATACAGTGCTGCAGCACAAAATAGAGGAGGGGATACCTTGGAGATTACACGACACCAGTTTCTAATGAATGAGAGAGTATGGCTCTCCATATACCTGAATTGCTCTCAGATTGTTTGCCTTTGACTGACCGGCTTTTATTTGGACACAAGAGATCTATTATGGGAGATACTATAGAAAAACTAGATACCTTTTATTCTTTGGAACATAAGCAAAGGAGTTTGCACTGTCATTTGTTTCAGCCAGACAGGACCTGATGAACCATGCATTCTGACAAATAGAGCATGTCCAGACTAAAGTGAGGAAGTAAATAAGTAAAGCATAAAATAATGAAATGGAAATTAAACGTAAACTGCTGGACTTATTAAGATAAAAAAAAAAAAGAAGAGCAAGAATTTCAGAAAGGCTTTGTCTAACAGTTTTTTTTGTAATCTATTTACAATACTTCTGTGGTCCTCATTACCATATGATCTGAACACCTCATACCTTTAATATATTAATCTTCATAAAATTCCTGCAAGAAATGAAGTCACACTATTGTCATTATATAGACTAGGAACAGAGACTTTTAGAGCACGTCTACATGTCTCAGACTATACTAAGACCTGCCACTGCAAAAACAAACCCCACCCTGCTTTTACTCCATACATACCAAATTAAAAAAAAATGAAATGTGCTTCCTGTTATAGCAGCATAGGGTGCACCCTGGACATGTACCGAACAGTGGTTACACTGCATGGTGAATGTGAAGTAGGAGTGGGAGTGGGAGTGGGAATGGAGGACTGTGAAAATATCTGTACTGTGACTAACCTCATCATTCAGATCTGCTGAAACAGACACGGAACTGAATGTTATTGGCATCTGATGGTAATGTGTGCCGAGGCATTTTGTTACCCCTCCAAACCTGTTCTGCAGGTGGGAATAGCAGAATAAAACCCTGCAGGAGGCAGATGAGCAGGCCATAAATTCCAAGGAACAGAGATTGTTTTTATGCAGAGCACCAAGAAAAGTGACTGCAAGCAACAGCAGTAATAGAGGTTGGCATTGCCCACAATAAAGCTGATTAGTGTGTAATAATAGAGTGATAATAAAGGCAAATGGAAAGGGAAATTTTTCCTGTGTTCTGGAGAGTAACTAGGCCTTTCTTTTGCAATATGAAACTGGTGGCTTTGGTGACTTGAAGAACATAAAATGAAATTAATGAAAAAGCAACTGAAGCATGACAGTGATTAGAGTTTTCTGCCACAAAGTGAGGATACTGGTGTTCAATTTCTTGCTCCTCTAGATGTCCAATGTGACCTTGGATAAGACACTTAGGCCATATGGGGCCCCCATCAACCTCGGTAGGAAGTTTTCAGTGGTGAAAACATGGCCCCTCTGATACTGGGGTTTGGAGAAGAGCTACTGGCTGAAGTTCAGTCACTCTGTATAAGACAGAGTAAGAATGTGTACCCTTGTGTCTTGTGATCCTGCTAAGAAGTAGTGGAGGTTCCAGGGTAGAAAAAAATTAGCAGCCACTAACATATGGCCTAAACTTGAGTTCCCACTGTTGCTCAGTTGCTATTTAAGTAGCACAACACTAAACATTTAAAGAAAAATTCCTTATAAACAGGGCTTTAGGAGCTTCCCCTCCTCATCTATCATTTGTGTTTATCTAGAGGTTTTATTTATAGTTCCTAGATATGTTTGTTCTGGGGCCTTTTCAGTACACAGAACTCACCTCTGGGATATATTTTCCATGTCTTCTGACAAAACTTGAGGTAAATGATTTTCAGGACACAGAGCAAGGTCTATTTATAACCCAGAAAAGAGGTTATAATGAAATTTAAATGTGTTAACGAACATGACTAATAATTCTAGTGCATACAACAGCACAAACCCAATGGTTAATTTAAACAGAAACCACTACTTGTGCTGTCAAGTATTTTACTGTGAGAAAATGATGTACTATTTTTGTCACGTTATAAAACAGAGGTGCGGAAAATATGGCCTCTGGACCAGATTTGGCTCATCGGGTGACTGGATCTGGCCCACAGCTACCCCCATGGCATGCCCTGCATGCTCACACCAGGACAGCCTGCATTGGGCTCCCACTGGCTCAGACCCTGACCAGTGCTCAGCTTCTGATGGGGCTGTTCCCAGTGTGGCTGCAGCTGTGTGTTACTCACACCCCCCACCTCTAGCAGTGCTTCCTGCTTCTGATGTTGCCCCTGCCACATTGTGCAGTGCTATGCCATGCCACTCTGGGTGAGAAGTTTCAGCTGAGTGGCTCCTACCCCAGTGTATTGGGCTCTGACTTCAGCTCCTGGCCACCTTCCACTGGAAGGCAGCCAGGATCTGGAACCAGAGCCCTGTGAACCTGTCAGGAGCAGTGCAGTATGGTGCAGCAGGAGTGGGAGGAGCTGCTGTTGGAGGTAGGGGGTACAGAGCAGCACCTGGCCCAATGCAGCTCCACTAGGAACAGCCCCCTGGAAGCTGCTTCTGCCCTGTGTGCATCATGCCATGTTGTACCGGAGAGGCGGGCAAGCAACTCCAGCCAGGAAGCTCCTGTCCCAGCACTGGGGTTTGGCTTCAGTTTTCAGGAGCTGGAGCTGGACCCAGAGTCCCATGCACTGGGACAGGAGCCCCGCTAAAGCTGTTCACCCAAAGCGATGTGGCTCTGAAGGGGCAAGATCAGGAACAGGAGCTGCTGCTGGAAGCGATGGGTGCAGAGCAGCACTCAGCTGGGCTGTGAGCACCAGCACAAGTGTAGCATGGGCTTCTGTGGCATGAGTAGGTGGGGCTTGGCCTCATGTGGAGTGCCACAGGAGACACTCAGCCCATACTGTCTAGGCTAGCTCTGCTGCATGCACCTCCTGCCACCCCCTCCCTCCCCTTATCCACAGCAGGCTTCTGGGACTTAGTGCTCAGGCACTCCCCCCGCCCCTCCCCCCCAGACACACACACACACACACACACACACACACACATGTACACACTCCTCCATAATCTTCTTCACGCATACCCCACACCCCAGAGGGCATGTGATCCCAGCCTCTCCTGCCCTTCCCACTCCTGAATACTGCTCCGCACCAATCCACAGCCCTACAGAGGGTTTTGGTGAGTTGTTGGGGGAGGGGGGAGGACAGAGTGCTCACCTGGTCTGCAATAGGTCACCAAAACTCTCTATGTGGCTCTTGGGCCCAAATAATTGCCCACCCCTGTTATAAAACATTGAATAGTTGACACACTTAACTGTGATAATCACAGTATGCATCCAAGACTTTTGAGCTCATCCCCTCCCTCACTACTAGACTTTATGCTGGCTTTCTCTATCAGCACAAATCAAATGGAATTGGTGGAAGGATTTGAAGAGTAGCAGTTCTTTATTTTTACTGAACATGATTCTGACAGACAAGGCTGCCAGTCATGATTTTCCTTTTAGAAATCCCAGTGTCCTATTTTATAGAAAACATCTGTGCATCCTCACTCCCTACTATGTCTTTAATATTTTATGCCACAATACATATTGCACAGTAGGCTATTTTTAATGATTTTTATCTTATGGCACTAGCCCATCAATTAGCAGAGGCAAATCACATCTTCATTAACAAAAGACAGTGTCTTCCAGACTAAAGATAAGATCTACTTATTGAGTAAGGCAGGGTCATGAGGGGACAAATGAAGCAACAGACTTAACTGGATTGAACTTTTTGGTAATAAATAAGTGATGATACTGAAAGGATTTTTGGCTAAATGTTGCTGTCAGGAGACTTAAAACCTTAGTGGTCTTCAGGGAAAGCAAACAATTTCAGTAAATGTATTCCCTTAAAGGAAACTAAATCTGTTGATCATTTTGCTGCCCCTCCCTGCCTTTTCTTTTTAATATGAGAGCTAAATCAAGTTTGGAAACATACTACAATACTTTGAACTTTTATTCAACTTTATAAACTGCTTTACTCTCTAAGTACTTATATATTTTTCACTCATGATCAAGTCCAGGTGGTGCTGATGTTGTTTGTGAAGTGAGATAGGTTGTGGTAAGTTACTTTGGCTAAGGATAAGTGTACCTTACCTATGCTACATGCAGCGCACACGATGTGACAAGATCCATAATTCCATAGTTCTCCATGTCAGTAAATGAGTCCATCAGTGGTATAAACAAAATTCATTAAAACAGGATTCCACAGAAATCTGAAGGTGACTGTACATTTTTAGTGGGTGTGTGCCAGGCAGACTTTGACTTCTGCAAATAACTGAAATACGCCTTTATTCTGTGTTATGCCTTTTTTATTTTAAAATTAACAGAACTCTTCAACTAAATCTAGATGTCATTCCTATGAATGGAAGCCCAATGCTAATTTACCACTGACATTACTTTTGATATGCTGCTTGTTGGGGTTTTTTTTTGTTTGAACTGATTTTCTGGTTTGGTTTTGGGTTTTTTTATGGGGCTCAGTTGGCTACAGATCTATTTTTCATACTTTTCTGGCTCCCCTTTAGAAGCTTTACTTCTCTAAGTATTTTGGCTCAAACTTGAAATGACAGCTTTGCTTACTTTACATGTCTTTTGGATCTTGCCTTAAATCATGGACTGATAAATAGAATGAATCCCATTTTGAGGGAACTCAGATACAGTGTAACAGCACACAAGTTCCAGACTTTTTCACTGATATCCATTGTACAGAGTGCTTGAGGGTGATAAGCATTTTCAGTAACCTATCCACTATCTTTTTGTAAGTTTACCTTAACTGTACAACCAGGGAGCAGCAGGGAGGATGGCCAGAGCTAGACCTGCTGCAGCAGTTGTGCCAGCTAGACAGGCATCGGAAGCAACTGCCATACATGTGTCCTCTCTAAGTGGGCATCTGGGAATGGTGTCCTGGTTGCCCGACAAAGTTCATGACAAACAGATTTTGACACCTTGTAGCCTTTAGGGAGAGAACCTAGTTGATAATCAGTAACAGTACATGTAATGGGCCGTATTTGATTCAGATTTGGATTTGGCCCAAATCGGGGACAGTGATTTGATTCACTGATTTGGATCACTGTTCCTGATTCAATTCAGCAGAATCCAAATCTGAAGATTCAATGCTGATTCAGAGAATCAGTGATTTGGACATAGACACAGCTTTAAATGTTTGTTCTACATATCTCAAGGTACCAGGTGTGGCTCGTGAATGCTACAATGGTGGGGCAGATGGAGCATCCTGCAAGAGCACGGAGAGGCCTCCTGTGTGCTTGGCAGTGAACCCAGAAGTAGAACAGAGCTACTTCCGGTCCATTTCTGGGTCCACCAGGGAGTGTGCAGGGGGGGAACCCCGTGCCCCCCCTCCCCACAGGGGGACCACAGGTGCTCCCCCCCAGACCCAGAAAGCACCAGTCACCAAGCCAAAGAGGCCATGGGGGGAACCCCCGTGTGCTCCCTGGCAGACCTGGAAGTGGACCAGAAGTGCTTCTAGTACAGTTCCAGGTCTGCTGCTGAGCATGTTGGGGACCCCCCTACCCCACCCCCCGTGCTTCATCTGCACCACCTTCACAGCATTCATGAACCCCCTGGTACCTTGAGGTATGTAGAAAAAACATTTAGAGCTGTATCTATGTCCAAATCATCAAATCATTCTGAATCTCTCTGAATCAATTCGGAAGGTTCCAATTCGATTCCGAGAGATTAAAGGGTTTCCTGATTTGATTTGGATTTAGAGATTCAGCCACTAAATCAGGCCAAATCTCCACCAAATTGAATCAGGAACCAAAGCATCACACAGCCCTAATAATCAGGTGATCCAAAGCCTACCGAAGCTCCTGAGATTCTTTAATGACTCCATTGGAGTTCTGAATTGGGTCCAAAATCATTATAATTATGTCCAATTTGAATGTTAAAGGCAAAGATAACAGTAAAATGAGTAGTAAATTGGATTTTTCTTTTAGGTAACTGTTTACTGGACCAACCAAAAAAACAGATCTTAGGCCCTGAGGAGCTTCCAGGACAAACTTATGATGCCATTCGTCAGTGCAAACTGGCATTTGGGCCTGAATACACAGTGTGCCCTGGTATGGATGTATGCTCTCGCCTGTGGTGTGCAGTCGTTCGCCAAGGTCAGATGGTTTGTCTGACCAAAAAGTTGCCTGCTGTGGAGGGGACACCATGTGGAAAAGGAAGGATTTGCCTCCATGGAAAATGCGTTGACAAAACAAAGAAGAAATATTATTCGGTATGTTTCAGATGTAAAATTCCAAGCCTTGAGGAAAGTCAGACAGTCTTTTTCTGTAAGGTGCTAATTTAGTGGGAGTCACAGTGGCCAAGTTAGGCCCTTTGCCTATAGTTTTAAATCTACCTTATTTTTATTTGTTATGTAACTGACCTTAACCTTATCATGTCAGAAAAATGGTGCTGAATATTAGGAAATATGTTTTCTGCCCCTAAAGCACTGGATATTTTACTCTGACAGACTGGAAATGTTCTTTAAAAATATAGGCTTTGATTCTGCTGTGAGCCGGGTTTCAGGAGAGATGGAGGATTTATCTCTACTAAGATGATTAGAGATGTGAAAACATGTGTCCTCATCATATAGTCTCAACTTGTCCCATTATACTAACAGGGAACATATGTGGCAGCAGAATTGACACAGGAGAGGCCTCCATTCTGTAGCTTCTTACCAACGGAGTTTCTCCATGCTTATGAGCATTGTCCAGGACAAATCTTGGATTGCTTTAAATTTCCTTTGTGTACATTGAGACTACGGACTGTACCCAAGGAAGGTCCCTATACTAAAGAGCTTCTTAAATACTTCAAACCTAATTTCATTCTTTATATGCTTCTGTTTTCCAAAATAAGGTATTGCCACTCTTCTCAATGTAGCATGCATAACTTTGAGAAATATAACTGCAGGAAAGTGTTGCATTTTTGCAGTTTTCCCTTAAGAAAGCCAAGTTAGCAGGCTCACTGAAAGCAGTATCTGACAGCTTGCTCTTATGCCAGTATCTCCTGGCACTTTAGTCTGCTGGCTCAGAAGTTGCTTTAACTGTGCTGCTTTTGCCAAACTTCATTTTATCAGTTCATGCCTTCACTTCTTACACTTAAGTATGATATTCAGTCTGCTTTATTCACTACATAAATAGTAAAACAGAAACAGTCCCTTGCTTTGGGAAGATTATGTCAGTGTGGAATGCTAATTTACTTAGTGACATGGTAGGCATTCTTTATGGCTGACATACCTACTTACTAACTACCTCTTCAGACACAAAAGTCAAAATACCAATACACTGAATTCCATTCATGTTTCTTCAGATATATAAGATGCAACTAGGAGCCACACAAACTTGCACAGATTGGTCAAATCATGGTTATTTCTGTAACTAGTAACCCAGTTACAGAAGTCTCCATGATAAAGAGGAATGTTTCTGTCACAGGAACTCTGTAATTACTAAAAGTGACAAGGTCAGCCTACTATCCCAGACTAAGTGGACCTGCTTATAGAAGGAACAATAACAGAGAAAGAATCATCACATGATGGATTCCTGTGCGGTGTATCTAGTTTCATATTAATTTAAGTGACTCAGCAGAGTTAGTCTCATATGTTGACCTTGACCTTCATCTACAATGCCACTTGACATAGTGCCCACTACACACAGATCAAGGACAATGAATAGACATGACTGTAAATGCAGAGCTTGTCACAGAGTTGTTTCCTTTGTTCTAGTATCAGAGAGCCTCAGATAAAATGAAAGGGAAAGTACCGTCAACTTTGGGTGCAATTACTTATGCCATTGAGAGTTAGCTTCTTTATCCTGATTTATAACCTATTTTTCCATGTATTCCAGGCTTCAAGCCATGGTAACTGGGGATCCTGGGGACCTTGGGGACAGTGCTCCCGTACATGTGGTGGAGGTGTTCAATTTGCTTATCGTCACTGCAATAATCCAGCTCCTAGAAATAGTGGACGGTACTGCACAGGAAAGAGGGCCATTTATCGCTCCTGTAATGTTGCAGCCTGTCCAGCAAATGGTACGTTCCACAGCAGCCAAAGCTGCTTGATGTTGAAGTCTTTCATCCTGTTCTATGGTAAATATTAACCTCTACTGGGAGGAAAAATAATTGTGTCCATCAGAGTTTCTCAAAAATGTACCCATAATGTTGAGACTTTACTTACATGAGCTACAAAGTCAGTGTAACCCAGCTCACAAGCTTAATAAACCTACAAAAATATGGTGGATACGGATAGTCAGCTTTCATAAAGAGGAGTCCCACTCTTGGAAAACAAACTGTATCAATAAAAGGAGTTGTGATTAGATGCCTGTAGTCATGGAAACATTATTTAAATAAACAAGACAGAGGACTCTCAAAGACCCAAGAGTCTAACGTAAAGAGGAGTTACGGTATGAACTGAATATGATAGCTGAACCTAGTGCTATTACACTGTCTTAAGGCAAATACTAATGATATGAACAATTCTCCAGCTAAATCTTTTCGACAAGAGCAATGTGAAGCAAGAAACGGCTATCAGTCTGATGCAAAAGGTGTCAAAACATTTGTGGAGTGGGTCCCCAAGTATTCAGGAGTGCTTCCTGGAGATGTTTGCAAGCTCACCTGCCGAGCCAAAGGAACAGGATACTATGTTGTGTTTTCTCAGAAGGTAATGACACCTTCAGTGACTGTTTCAGTTACAGGTTTGGAAGGCTTCTACATTTTAGAAAGTTTTGTTGCTAGACTATATCATTGAGAATGATATATTTTGTCTAACCAGGTGCTCCAAAAGAGTAATGGTTAGACTCTTATGGCCAGAGTTGGTCTCAAAACATTTTTTCACTATCTAAAGTTTTAGGTGTATATGGAATGTAATTGTGGTTTTAGCGCAGTCAGCACTAGCTTGAGAGCTAGGCTATAGATAAGGTGTTCCTGTATTTACAGCCAGCCGTACACAGAAAATTTTTCTGGATAAAAAGCATTACTAGCTGTAAAAAGCTGAATTTTGCATAGCCTGCACTGATGTAAATCTAGAGTAGCTTAGATGTGTAGCCAATACTTGGTTATGTTTATTATTGCATGGCTCAACCAAGGCTGGAACGATCCCTATGTATTTCTTAGATGTGTTCCGTTCTTCTAGATTTTTGAGTTTTCATTAAGTCATGTTGATAAGGTGTTTTAAGGTGGTCAATTAAAAGGATTATTATTAAAAAATAAACAGTAAAACCATCATTATAATCAGAGCTTCTAATTTTGTCCCTCAGGGTAAACAGAGGAGTTATAGGCCAGTGCTTGGGGCCCTTCTGTTAAGGGTCTGCTGCTGCAGGGTGATGAGTGTTAGAGTACATCTGTCTTGGCTGACAGAGTAATACCAGTGCTCTGTTAATCATCAGGATAAATGCTAAGCAAGCAAAAAACTGTGAACTAGAATGATACACATAATGGCACCTTTAAAAGTACTCTGCATACTTGCCCTTTTACAGAACAACTTTAGATGACTCATAATGTGCTATGGATGAAGTATATAAGTGCCAATGTTTGCCACCCAAATGCATATCATTTTAACTAACAGTGTCTAAATTATTTAGGTGACTGATGGAACTGAGTGTAGACCCTACAGTAATTCAATCTGTGTCCGGGGGAAATGTGTTCGAACTGGTTGTGATGGGATCATCGGCTCAAAGCTCCAGTATGATAAGTGTGGTGTGTGTGGAGGAGACAATTCCAGCTGCACAAAAGTCATGGGAACCTTTACGAAAAAGAGGTAATACTCTTGAATGAAAATAAATATATGCTTTTGTGAAAGCAGAACAATTTTATAACAATAGGTAGAAATAAGGTTTGATATGGTAGCAAAAGCTACCGATAATGCATTGCAAAGATACAAATCGGGCTGTGTCACATCTCTGTTTATAACTATCATTCGCTTTAGTCCTGAGTCATCCCAAACAGATTAATGGCCTAAGTTTTATTGCACATCTGAGATGTTTAGAATTATCCTCCAAGCAACACAGGCACATGCAATAATCATACAGATAGAACATTGCACCCAAGTCATGTTTGACTTCAATATCTCATTGTTCCAAAATATCATTCTATATTCATGGGCTCCAGATCAGTCAATATGTAGTATACTTTATACCAAAAAGCTGAACAATTTAGAGCAAAGTAGGTTATGAAAATTGATTTTTATTCTATTAAAAATATTTACAGCATTTAAATTTTTTTTTTCCAGCATCACTACAAGATGCTATTTGAAACTGAAATAAAACTCCAAAATAAAAATGGGCAACCCGCCCCCAAAATACCTTTCACGTGGCAATGTTTCAGAGTACCAGTGAAGTCTGTACAGATTACATGTCTCAAGCAAGCCCTTCCTTTATCTCAGGGGTGGCCAATTTACAGCACAGGTGCCACAAGTAGCATGGGCAGCCTCTCTGCAGGGCACATAGAAGATCAGGGAGAAGACAGGCAGCACGGTGGCAGATAAAGCAGGAAGCAGAAAGCAAAGCAGCAAATTTGGCAGGGAACACAGGTAAGGAAGCAGAACAGCAGATCAGGTGGGAGAAGGGGATTGGAGTGGTACATGGAGAGGGTGCAGGGATAGTTTGTGGCGTGCCTGAAAGAAGGGCTGCCTCCACCACTTTACCTGGACACCTGAATCCATCTGTGTACCTTTATTGAGGCATATATAGAAAACTAAGTTTTTATTTTCATAGATCCTAAGACCATGTGGGCCTGTCATGATCTAATTTTATCTAACACAGGCCAGAGACTTTCATTCAGTCATTCCTACATCAGCTTCAATAACCTGTGGCTGGATTAGATCATCTTTATAAGGCATACAATCTTAACTTCATTTTATATGACAGGAAAGGAGACTGACATGAGAATGGGCACCTGATGCCCAAAAGCTTGTGCAGCACATTGCTCGACTATAGAGTTGGTCCAATAAAAGACATCACAAAAATCCGTGCTTCTCATACCCTGCCCTGATTATCACAGCTACAACATTTGCCAAACAAAACATTTTTTCCATTTTCTCTCAAAATTCTCACAGTGAGCTAGAAACTACCTGAAGTTGAAACCTAATTCTAGAAAATTATCTAAAATGGTTGCTAACAGACAAAAATGGCTTGGTGGGTTAATTCATTAAAAAAAACAAACATAACCATAAATTATAAGCATAATTCTGTTCCTGAATATAACAAGAATTACTCACCTAAGTATGCCAAAACATCTATGGCAAAAAAGAACTGCTTTCTTTGTAATTTGAAAATTATATAAACTGAATCTCCTCCAATCTGTAAATATTGAAATGTCTCAGATTTCAGAAGGGGAGAGAAAAAGCAGTCTGAGACATACCACACACATTTCATCACTGATCAAGGGCAAAATCTTGGCCCCATAGAAATGAATAGCAAATCTTCATTGACTCAGTGGGGGCAGGATTCCAACTCTAGAAGACCCAGATTCTATGGTCTTGACTCACACAGAGAACCACCTTCTTCCTCAAATCATTGCAAATGAAATGAGACTGCCCTGAGTCTAGAGCATACCTCTCCAGGAGTAAGTATGACAGAATCTGGACCTAAATGAGTAAGAGAAGCAGCCACACTTTAAAAAGAACCAAGTTAAAATAGCAACAATAATAATGTTTCTTTTTTTTCAAAGGAAAGTTTTTGTTTGGGGCAGTTCTCTTAAAAATACAAGAGTTTTAGTAGAGTGCTTTTTAAAAAAAACAGACAATCTTTTCACCAATGTTACTGAGCTCCAGTATTATATTTTGTTTCTGTCCAAAGAAAAGAAATGGCTGTTGTAGTTCTCTCTTTATATCACCCTCTATTGTAAACTTATCTAATGCTTCCCATTTTTAAAATTTCACATAGTACATTTTGCCATCACACTTTTATCTTTAAAAATGCAAATGTCTACATCAAAAAATATTAAGGACACAAATTCAAACAATTGGAAACTATGACATACCAAAAATTAAGGCTGTCCGTGCCTTCTGGTTCATGTGCATTATGATATAGACTTAATTACGTGTTCACGTTCTAGTTTATGCATGGACAATTTAAATTTTGATGCTTATTAACTTGTCAGCACTTGATCTTTTAATACAGATGTTTGGTGTCTATTTTACAAAAATATAAACGTATAGATGTTAGGGTCAGAAGGGACCTCATTAGGTCAAGTCCAACCCCCTGCCCTGGGCAGGAAAGAGCGCTGGGGTCAGATGATGCTGAATGTAGACATTTATAGGCCTGATTACTCCAGTTTAATGCTGGTTTAAATCAATAGTTATACCAGCAAAACACTGTAATAACACAAATATTTAATCTAGAGTAAAACAGTTTATTAGTCTTTACTTAAAAATCATATATCTGGTACTTCCAGCACCAGCTAACTTATTAGAAAGTTACAAATTAAAAATAATGTGTCTAAAGTCCATCTACTAGTTTGTAATTTATGTCTTTATTTATTTGTAACCTTGTTGTATTATTGAAATAGTCTAGAGGACTTGAATACTCTGTAGTATTCTAGTTTTTGCATGCTTATGACCTTGGATATGATTTAAATATCTTTCTGCACCTATATTTAACTACAATATCTACCAAGTAGCAACTGATAAATGAAGATGCTGTAATTACATAGGTTAACGTTTGGCTGTGCCTCTTATTAGACATTTGGTAATTAACCTTTTGCTTTATGAAGTTAAAAGTAAACAATTTTTTCTCAGTGATCAAGATTATTTTTAAATGCTTCCAAGGTGCCTCTACCCAGCTGTTAGTTTGCTCACTCTTTCCTTCATCAACATTATAGCAAAGCCTGTAAGAAACAGCTGTAACCAATGCATGTCTCATTATCTTTCCTTGGCAGATATAGTAAGCTTCAAATTTCATATCTCCCACCCTTTGCTCAAATACATAAACTATCAGTTATTGTTCATTTTTCTCAAATCTGATTCACATAAAATTATTTCTAAAGCCAAAGATTAAATAATTTCAAATAAGTATAGGAGAATTTTCTTCAAGGACATGAATACAAAAATCAGATAATGATAAAATATGACAACTAAATCTCAAGGCAAATGTATTCACAGCATGATCCAAAACCCATTCAAACAAATAGGTATCTTCCCAGTGATGGCAGTAGGCTTTGAGTTAGACCTGAAAGCATGAATGCTTGTTTCCCACTAGCTATGTAACACATTCTTTTCTCTCTTTCAGTAAGGGATACACAGATATAGTGAAAATACCAGAGGGGGCAACTCACATCAAAGTCCGACAATTTAAAACTAAAGACCAGAGCAGGTTCACAGCTTACCTAGCTCTGAAAAAGAAAAATGGTGAGTATCTTGTCAATGGGAAATATATGATCTCCACTTCAGAAACCATCATTGATCTCAACGGAACTGTTATGAACTATAGTGGCTGGAGTCACAGGGATGATTCCTTGCATGCAATGGGACATTCTGCCACGAGGGAGATCCTTATTGTACAAATTCTTGCAACTGACCCAACTCAACCAGTGGATGTGCGCTATAGTTTCTTTGTGCCAAAGAAGCAAGTACAAATGACTAACTCTGTCACAAGCAACAGTAACAAAGTCACTCCACAGCTCACTCAGCCACGGTGGGTAACTGGGCCGTGGCTTTCTTGTTCTCGAACATGCGACACAGGATGGCACACTAGAACTGTTCAGTGCAAAGATGGGAATGGAAAACTCACAAAAGGATGTCTTCTGTCTCAGAGACCATCAGCATTTAAACAGTGCTTGCTAAAAAAATGTTAACCTGTGGTGGCGATCTTGAAAAAAGAGATCTGGTTAAGACATTGTTGACATACTGGTGTTAGTTCTATCCAGGCAGAGAGAAGCCAAGGCTTCAATATATTTACATGCAGCCTCAAATTATGGGCAGAATCTGCCTATTTGGACCAAATGAAGATGTGCACTGCTTTAAGGGATAGTAGAATGATATTGGTATGTCAAAGAAACTAAGCATAAAAGTTATAATAAGCCCTCTGTGTCTGCAAAAAAAGGAGAAAAAAAAAACCCCGAAGAGGAAAAACCAGTGAATGGAAGATCCTAGGAAGGTTACAGAATCATCTCCCCTTTTTCACCTACCTCTAATACTGTATGTCCTTAGACAATTTTGTCATACTTACCCATGATACCACAGTAGCTTATTTTATACTGTTTGTAAATATCTTTCATTTGGTATGTCACTTTATATCACTTGGTTCTATTAAAAACAATCTTTATATAAGCAAAGTGATTGACCAAAGTATGTCTGCAGCCATTTTTCAGAAATGGCTGTAGATGTTTTACTGGAAAACAAAGAGCTTGCTGCTGTTTTTAAGATTTAATAGATTTTTTCTGACAAGAGGAAATACATTTCCATTCTAGGAATTTCCTGACCGCAGAACTTTATTCTATAATAAACAATGCCTTTCCACCCAGAAATTCTCATAGACGGAACATCTCGGCGGCCTATAGACGAACAATCGCTGCTGTTCTGCTTCTCTATATGAAATAAAGACATACTGTATTTTGTAAAAAGTTATAGAACCAAAAACTACAGTTGAGATAACCAAGTGTCTTCTAACTCAGACTGTTCTCAACTGCTTTCTCTGTTATTTTCTCAATGGTTTCCATTTGAAATCTTACAATGTGTAATTACCTACATCTATAAAGGTCAAAAAACACAGCAAGCAGTTAATAGCATTTTATCAGTGTTTTGTCCATCATGTCTAACCCTGGTATTCCTCTTACCAGCAAAAGTTTGTCATTATTTGTCTTTTTTTGTGGTTTATTTGGTTTAAAAGCTGTAGAAGTCATTTGTGTTTTGTACACCTTGCATATTTGGAAGGATTATGAGTCGTTACAAAGTAAAACCACATGAGGATGTGGTGGATATAACTAATATCAATAAGACTATTTCCACAGAGCAGGCAGCAGTTTGTAATGTCTTTCAGCAGTCCTTTCCAAGTGGCATTTTTGTCTGACAAAAGACTGCCACTGAAGAACATTTCGTGGTAGGTGAATAGCAGCTAAAGGCACGATACAAAAACTATCTCAGTCTTTTCTTTTGAATTCTGCAAGCTTTTGTCAGACCCCAAAATAATATATTTTGTTAAAGTCTCTACAACCTGTGATGAAAATAGAAACCTCTAATTTGCCCTCACAGTCTGAGAATATGAAATTACAAGGGGATTTTCAGAAGAGCCTAAGAGAATAACATTCAGTGGGATTTGGGAACTGAATTCCTTTTAGGCTCTTTGGAAATTTCCAGTCTCAGAGACCTCAGTAAAGAAAACTGATCTGTGTCTCTATCACAGAAGGAAAATTTCATTTCAGACCGGCACAGAAATGCTTCAGTGACTATGAACACTGGAAGCATGGGATCATTTCAAAATAGCTGAGAATTGCTATACCTACAGAGATGAACCTTGGAGAATCACCTATTGTTGTAGAATATTTTAAACAGGGGGTGTTTATCTGTGACAGCGGAAAGCAAGGGTAGGCCAGAAGGAATGAATCTGAGTGACTGCGGCTGGCAAGAACATTATGGCCTGATTTCTACAAGTAGTCCTGAGCAACAAGGGTGGATATTAAAGAATCCCCAATGTTCATTATTGGCCCATCTCTAAAATAATACGGTCTCCACCCCAGGCTCTAAAGAATTGCAAATTTGTAGAATCCACTTCAGAACTGTCTATCTCCCCCTAGCCATTAAAACAAAGACTGCATTTACATGGTAGCTTTATGCTTCAGGGTGGCACCCTCAACCACATTTCTCTGGGTGAACAATTTCCTAAACTCCAAGCGATACAGGCATGTCACAAGCTGGTCAATTAGCTGAGAGTTAATTAGCATTATTGTTCAGTCGTGGTTATTAGCTTGCTTTATGTACCACACAGAGACACACCATGGCTTTCAGTTTAGAAGGCAGCCCAGCCAGAGCAGCACAGTGTGCTTGAGAATGCTGCTATGGAGCTTGATAAGTTTACCCAACTCAGCCTAAGTACAGCTGACTGTCCTTTTAAATTATACTGTTTGAATGCTTCAGTGGATGCATTGCTGAATTATTAAAAGGTTCTTAATAGAGAACCTTCATTAGGGAGAAAGCAATCACCATGTGACATGGATCACAGCATGCACTTGCCATATAAAATACTTTTTGTTTCTTTCCCATTTTATAATTCTGGAGCTAGAATGTGCAAGGATTTTTGAGTCAAAATAATCTATTAAAGTATTAAATAGGGATGAGTAAATAATGTTGGACGTTATTCAAATAAAATCACACAGGCTCTACAGTTAAATTATTTTTGTTCAAAATTATCTTGTTCCTTGAAAGAGTTTATGTGTAAAAAAATCTGTATGAAAACAAACCACTATAGTGAATCATCCATCTTTTTAACTAAAATTAATTTTCTTTAGCCTATGTAGTACCTTATAGTCAAATATTTGAAAACTGGTTACAGAGCATGAAATGCAGGAAACACTATTACCACACCTTCACACTGGAGTTCTAGACTTGACTCCTGTCTGACTGTAGAAAAATGTAAAGGCAACAAAAGACAATACCTTACAGTGTAACTGATTCAACATCAACTGATTTTAATGGGCCTTGATTCAGTCTCAGGGTACCAGGATTTGTTTTTGTGGGAAGTACCCTGTCTCTCTCACTCTGCATACATCATGGAGTTACATGCAAGATGAATTTAGCGTTATACCAAAGGTGAAGGTTGTCCCTCAATGAGAAGGTGCCCATCATAGTAACAGTCATATGCTAGGTGAAGCTTGTGAAGGAAAAATGGTAACTCAGGCACAGGAGAAGGATACAGAGTAGGGAAGAACAATCAAAATCTGAGCTGAGCTTATGGTAATGTGAATTTTAGTGTAAGTTACAGAGCAGGAGTAAAATGGACAGACTTGTAAGTAATAAAGCAGCATAAATTGTATGAATTTAGCACTGAGCGTGCAAAAAAGTGTAACAGACTGAAAGGGGCAGAGTTGCAAAAGGAGCAAGCTAACAGGTACAAAGTAAGAGGGTTGGCTGCTTTATTTACCTTTGTCTTCAGCTATTCTGCTATGACTCCTGTTCCAACTCCTTTTTATGCACCTGGTGCAGGCTGTATGATTTAATATTTTTATTCCTATTCTGATCATCTACATCCTCACACATAATATGACATCACTGTTTATATCACTCCTGAGTTTTGCCCAAAAGGCTTCAGAAATTGATTTAAGCCAATGCAAAGCCAAATTTAAAAGCCAAAAGCAATGTGTTCTGTAGAGAAATAATTCATACTTACTGTATCCAGTGCTAAATTCACAGCTAATATAAGGGGACACAACTCCACTACTTTCCATGGATATAAGCCCACTAACATCAATGCTTTTTATGTGTCTTCCTCTAAACTAACTTATCACATGCTTAGATTAGTCATCCTCCTTATGACAAAGGTTTTCAAGTCAGGTTTGATGGTGTTTAAGAAATTTAATTTAGTTGCCTTCCTGTGGAAACAGTTTTATCCCATGGGGGAGGGGAAAGAACTTTGTGGATCAATCACAAATGTAAAAAAGCAACACAGCACTGAAAAAAAAAATAATTTATTGTTTTTACAACTGGTATGTGAATGGATGTAATGAATTTATTTATTCTTATTTAACAAAAATACCAATTGTGCAAATTCTATATTTAATGTATGTTGCTATCGTCTCTCTTTCTTTTTTAATTTATGCTTCATGTTTGTGTTAAAAGTACACCTTGTGAGTTTACATAATGTACAGCACTGGTTGCTTTTGTATGTTTTTCAGAAAGCTTTCTGCATGAAATAGGGGTATATGTCTGTATACACCTATGCTCACATACTGTATATTCACTTTCTGCTACAAGCTTTTTCTAAGAAAAATTGTGAATTTTTAGTTTTTGTGATTTAGGCTCAAAACTCCTTGTTCTACTTTTTTTTGAAAACCTCATGACAACCAAATCATAGAGTTCCACTGACCTAAAACACATTAAGTCCTAAAAAAATAAGTGCCAGATTCTCATTTCAGATACATGCCTACAGATTCAATTCATCATTCAGATTTTGCCATTCACTTAAATGGGAGCAGGATCAGGCCTGTAAGGTGCCTATTTGTATGTGCATGTGCTTCCTAAAGTGAACTGTCTGAACTACCATATTCAGGGTATATGAGGAAGAAATCTTTAATCTTGCCTGTAAAAAGGACCAAAATAACATATGCTTTTTATTTTTAGTGATTGCACTGTAAAAATATGCTACTAGTAACATGACACTGTTCCCATTTTTCTATACAATGAAGTTTGCTATATTTTAGTCTCATTATATTCCAGAACTATGTACCTGATAATATATGGTAAGACACACAAAAAAAGTAATCCAGATTTGTACTGATCCCACAACATGCCTTTGGAAAGCACCATGGGTCTTTGCTGTTTCCATTATTTGTCAGATCTAGGGCCTATTAATGGGAGCTGTATTAGACCCTATAAGAAGTTATTTGCAGTATAAACAAACCTACAACTGCCTTATAATCATCTATTTTTATGATGCAAAATGCCACTCTGATTACTTTAGCCTAATCTTAAGCAAATAATTTGGTCCAAATCATTCAGGTGTCTGTCATTTGGAATGTGTGTACAATTCTCCATCAGTGACAACCAGATTCAAAACCTACTGAAGTCAACGGAAAGCCTTCCCTTTTGATTTCATTGGGCTGTGGATCAGGTATGACTGAGCTGTGAGCAACACGGTTAATTGTAATGCCCTGCTCAACATTGTGTTTAGGTGAGTGATTCTCCCCTGATTTTACCAAGCGTCAATAAGACAAACAATGGGTTGTCATCTATCAGTGAGGAACAAGGAGTATTCTGCAATGCTGAAATAGCCAAAATCTGATATTTTACATCAGGACTGCAATTTGTAACCAAATCAGGGTTGGGGGGGGGGAGTTGGTTGGGGCTTTTATTTTTGTTTTTGTTTTGTTTTGTTGGCACATCTCTGAGAGAGTGCACAGTTTCCACTGAGTTGTCACCATATGTCTCTGCATTAATACTTGTTACTAACAGTAAACTCAGGAGGGTTTTGTTTGTTACCATCCCTATGAACATGCAGAATATTGGCTGGTTATTGAATTTGACTCTACAAATCAATATCATTACAAATACCCACTGATGTTTATTCTTGTCAGTTCTATTTACTGTTCCTTAAGTATTTCTGGTTTTTTGTTTGTTTGCTTGCTTGTTTTGTGTGCGTGTTTGCTAACATGTACAGCTGCAGAGATACTTAGCATGGGAAAAATGTCAGTGACAGATCCTCAGCTGGAGTAACCAGCATAGATTCAAGATCCAGCCTCCAGCCCATTTTATTCCAAATGCAAGTTTGTGTGGATGGCAACCAAACTGTGAAAGAACCCAACTAGAATCTCAGTCTTCTGAGTGAATGAAATGAAAAGTCATTTTCTGCTACTCTATATTTCCTGAACATCTTCATAGATTCTTTGTCCTGCCTCTTTAGCTACTGTATTTACATGTCAAAAGCAAAAGTTACACAGCTGTTTCATCTTAAAGTTGTTGTTAGATATTTACAGTAGCTGTCAGGATATTTAAAACTTCGGTGTATAGCAACTGAAATGTCATGTAGTCAAAACTGAACAACTAGATATGTGTATGAATATGTACAGATTAACTATGCCTATATAGAAATATATATTGTATATGTGGATGGGTATAGGATATATGGGTCTCCCTTATTTTTCACACAGAATCAAATTCTGACTTCAGTTACATTAGTGTAAATCTGGAGTGACTTCATTAAATGATTCGATCTTATTGGAACTGTTCCAGATTTATAACGCTGTAACTGAGAGCAGAATCTGTCCCAATGCCTAATAAATGGTTTGCACAATTCATCACATAAAATGTGATGTAGTATTATGTAGTATTCAGTGAACACTGTTCATCATATGAAATGTTACTCAGTGAAACTCATAGAAATAGATATTGCTAATATCTCATCAGACACAGAAAATAATATCCTGAATTCAAATGTTTTTGGGCAGTGCTATAAATAATCTGTTTCTGTTCTATTGCAGGGTCACTTAACATAAAGTAAAACAGGTAAAACAGAAACAAGAGAAGTATTGTAGGTAAGACTGGGGGAAGTACACAATTATTTTGCTTAGTTTATATCACAAACCTCTTAATTTACTGCAACAGTGGCCTGCATATTCTTTAAAATATTACATCTTGCATTATAGTTAACTCAGTTGAAATACGAGTACCCTTTGGGAAACTAAGGCGTGTCACTAAAATTTACTTTTGTTCTGATAAATGCCTAAACAAAGAGGATTCGTCTCTTAGATCACTATGTCAGTCTGTTTACACAATCAAATAATTCATTAAATTAAATATAAATCCATTTGAACTGCATTGTACAAGATCTATACTGTACTGTGACACATTAAAGGCCAATGCTTTGTTTTGTAAACTCTTACATATGTATAATTTACCAGCTGTAATCTTAAATACTTGAGTATGTGGTTTCAATGAAAGTAATAAATACAAACTGTACCACAGATCCAAATATTCATTCTATATGGTATGTCCACTATATTGTTAGTTTCAAGGTATGTCCCACTAACAATATACCGTATTTTCGCGCATATATCCCCTGGGTTATACAAGTTTTTACCCAAAAAAATGATGGGTGCAGGCTATGCAAGGGTGCAGGCTATGCAAGGGTGCAGGCTATGCAGGCTACTCCAAGCCAAGCAGCATGTCCCTGCTGGGCCCCAGTGGCGGCGCAGGTGGGCTGGGGGGCCGTGGCGGGGCCTCGCCCTCCATCTCCTTCTCGCCCGGGATCACCGCCACTGCCACCTGCCAGGGCATGTAGTGGACGCCCAGCGGTGCCTCCCTTCTGGGCCCAGGCGGGCTGGGGCGGGGGGCGGCGGTGCAGGCAGGCTTGGGGGCTCCTCCTTTCCTGGGGGTGCAGGGAATACAAGGGTGCAGGCTACGCATGGACTATTTTTCAAAACTGCAATTTTCTGCGGGTTATACATGGGTGTGGGTTATATCTGTGTGCAGGGTATACGCGTGAAAATACGGGACAGCTAAAACAGGTTGATCTCAGCCATTAAACAAGGCATACAATCTTTTCTCTTGTGGGGCTGTAGGTGCCTGAGAGTGTTGTGTGAAAGTGGGAATATTTGTGTGCGTGTTTTGAAATCTAGTAGAAATGAGCAAAGAGAACTTCATCCTATACCTGTTCAAGAGAATTTTAAATCTCCCATTTATCACAGTCCTGAAGTAAGTGAACCTTAGTGAACTCCTAGGCCATGTGCAGATGAGCAGGGATATGCTCTTGCAGTAGCACAAATATTAGCAGTACAAATTTGTGCCACTACTTTGTGACACAGTGCATGGCCCTGCATATGTGCTTTGTTGCAGGACACATTGTCCCGCTGTGGGCAAGCTGCCTGTGCCCAGCTCCTCCCGGCTCGGGGGTACTGCTCCAACCAGGCTCTATGGGCTGTTGTGGGAGGAGGAGGCTGGCTGGGGCACAGGGTGCCTCAAGTGGGGATAGCTGGTAGGTAGCCCCCGTGCTGAGGCACCCTGCACCCCAGCCAGTTGAGGAGCAGCACATGCTACCCTGGTAGCAAATTTTGGAAACCCCAGCAGCAATTTTTTCCCCACACACCACAAACCACGCATGCCTACAAGTACTGACGTGGCTCACATGGTGAAACACATGGGTCTGTTTCAGAGTTAGGGGCAGTGACTTCAGTCATGCAAATTCAGGTCTAAAATATATAATTAAGCCACATTTCTATAAACTTGACCAAGAGTAGTTAATAACTAACTGTCAAAAAGATTAATGGAAACATATAATGCATGTGTAAAGGAGCTATAATTGTATGCATAACAAAGGAAAGAAAATAGTTGTAACTCTGGGCTTGAGATAATGAGAGAAGGATAGAGTATCAGTATGCACTGACTTCAAAACAAAACACATTCTTAATGGAAGGCATGGCTATAACAGGGACACTGTCAAGGTAAAAGTAACCATTAAAATCCATAACAATGTTGCTATTAGCACTGAAAGGATTTTAGAATTTTTTTTCCACTTTTTACACTGGTTTCTTAGTTGCCACGTTTAACTCAATGAAACTAAGCCGGAGAGTTTTACTTTCTTGTGTTCCCTAAAGCTATGCAGATTGCCAATTACATGTCTCTGTCTGTCCATTTTATATGTATTAAAAAAAAATCCTTTCAAATTAATTTCAACACTTACATTCTCCTTAACTAGTTTTTTAGGGGGGGAGGCGGGGGTTGTTTGTTTGTTTTTGTTTTTGTTTTTCCATAAAATCTAAATGATTTGAAAGCATGAGCCTGATTCACATCTCTAGCAAGGGCACTGAGTCCAGAGTTCCACTGTTGGTATGTGTGGAAATCTGCCTAGTGCCTTTAATACATACGTGTTTAATAACCAGGGATCCTCGTTTTCTCTATTTTAAAAAAAATCCCCATTTTTTTGTTTTAAAAAAGCCGAAATTTTGCCACAATTATCATGGAAAATTTCATTTTTCCATAATTAAAATGAAACACCACTAATATATAGATCTATGTATTAGTGGAAATACCACTAATATATACATCTTTATATTAGTGATATTTCATTTAAATCCACAAAAATGTGGATTTGGGGTTACTTTTTTTTAACTGAAAATTGGGACTTTTTTAAATCAGAGAAGGCCAGGATCCCTGTTAATAACAAGTAATAGGTAACTTATAAAAAGAGAAACACAAGACATAATTTTGGAAGCTCTGGTACCATGCGTGACTGGTGGCTCCTGAGTCTGGGGGGGCACCCGCGGCAGTGTCGGTGATGGGGATGGAGCAGGCAAGCTTCCACAGATACCAGTGGTGGCATCAATGGCAGGGGCGGAGTTGGCAAGCTCTTGCAGATGCTGCCAGCTGCAGCGGTGATGGGGATGGCCCTGTCAGGGGGAGCACATATCCCCCGCCCCCACCTCCCACATGTCAGCTATGTCTGATATATAAATTATCTCTGGCCATCAAAGATTTGAACTGAGAGCTGGCTGGTTATAATACTATTCACTTTGCTCATTATATCTACCATAATAAGGTTAGGAAAAGACAATGTATTTGTTCCCAGACGAGCTGTACCTGTGTTTGTCTCAAAACAGAAATGTCCTAGAATTAAAATGTACACACATTACACTTCCAGTCAGGGTTTAGTGAGCAGCTGAAAGCGTTGTTGCTTTTCTGCCATTTATGCAATGATGCAATCCTGGGACCACTGTTCAGACACACACATTCACAGACTTTACAGTGTTCTGAGACAAAGCATCAGCACTTATTAGGGCTGTGCAAAGCTTCAGTAGCCAATTCAATTGAGATTTGGCCCAATTCGCCGGGCAGCCGAATCTCCGAATCCAATTTGAATTGGGAGACCAATTGTCGCATGTAGGTGTTATAAGGCTTCAGCCTCTTCTTTGTAGGTGCCTTGCTCCCAAGTGACATCAGGATGAGGCTTTGGCTCAGGTGCTACCTAGATGGTATGGGTGCTACCCTTACTCGACTGCCACGTCTTCGATGTTCCTTGTTGGGGAGACAGTTCCCTTTAGGTGGCCCCTGGGTAGTGAAGAGGTCTTGATACTGGTCTTTTCTTTGTGGGGC
This sequence comes from Alligator sinensis, assembly GCF_000455745.1. Lineage (NCBI taxonomy): Eukaryota > Metazoa > Chordata > Crocodylia > Alligatoridae > Alligator > Alligator sinensis. The sequence continues at coordinate 2,795,835 of NW_005841990.1, forward strand.
TCCAAACCTCCCCTTTACCCCACCCTCACCACTTCCAAGGCCTGGACAGACGCTGCACCCAGCAGGTCTTCCCCTGGATGCTCTCTCCTTTCACCCAGGTCACCTGCCCGTAGTGCCTCGGGCCTTCTTGGACAACACAATCTTCCCACCGCCAGTTCCTTGGCTTCAGGCCAGCTTGGGCTCATAAACTTGCCCATCTCAGGGTTAACTAGACTTCAGAAATGAACCACCAGAAAACATTTGGCCTTCTGCCGACGAGCCTCTGGGGTCCTATCTCCCAGTGTCTGCTTGGCCACTCAAACGAAGAAAGAAAAAGAAGGGGGGACTCACTCATCCCTTTTCTCCCAGTGTCCATGGAGGGTGGGGGGGCAGCCGCCCTGTTTCCCACCCTGATTCGTCTCCCCCACACAACTGCTTCTGGGTCCCAACTGACCTGGGGTCACTCCTTGGCTGTTCCTAAGCAGGCAGGGCACATGGTTCCCTCACCGGTCTGCTCCTGCTGGGCTGCTCCTGCTGGGCTGCTCCTGCTGGGCTGCTTGCACAGGCTAGCAGTTCCCTGCTGCCATCTCTTGCTACTGTACCTGTAGCGGTGCTGCTCCCAGATGTCCCCTGGCTCTTCAGGCTTGGGCTTCCTCTCTGCCCCTCCAGAACTTTCCCATCGCCTCTCAGTTCTCCTATTCTCCCCTCTGGTCAGGTGATCTCCTCTTGTCTGCCGGTGTCTCTGTGTTGGCATCCTGCTCCTCCCTCGCTAGCCGTGCAGCTGTTTTCCCAGCTGCCTTTTGAGCCTCCCATACTTCTCCAAGGCTCCACCCACATCCCATGCTGACTCACAGTTTCAGGCAGCTCCGGAATCATGGAGCCTGCATCTGCAGTTCTTCCCAACTGCCGCTCGACCCTGTTTCTGTGGTATTGGGGTGCCTGGGGCAGGGGTCTGGGACATCCTAGAACGGCTTTTACTGCCCCTCTCACACCAATTAAAAGGTCCAAATTGAATCAGAATCCATAAAAGATTCAGCCTGATTCAGAGATTCAGCCATTGACTACATAGTCAGCAGTCCTCGAGGATGCTGGACACAGCTACCTCCAGCTGGTAAGTCTGTTGTGGTGGGGGAGGGAAGGGGCTTGGGAGGGGTCAGATCAATGCCCCCACAGCGAGTGATGGATTGGGGCTGGGGATGGGACAAGCTGCCCAGTGAAGGCAGGGGAGGCGTGGGACTTGGAGAGGGGGGCAGAGGGGGTACCGAATGTGGGCACAGCAGCACTGGGAGTGGGGGCTATGCTCTGCTGCCAGTGAATCATTTCCTATGCCCTGTCCTGCATTTCTCAGACTTCTATTTTCATTTTCCACATTAGGTTTTATGATAGTTATGATAAAATGACTGATATCTATTATACACAAATCAAATACAACATAGATATCAATGCAAAGTTTCAAAAATGTCCACCTCTGTTATCTCATTACTATTAAGAGACTGTTTTATATCAGGAAAATGAAATCATCAGTCTTAATGTGTTTTCCATATCTTCCCAATTCTTTTTCCAGGGCTTCTGACATTTCTCCTCTTCTAAAACCATATAAAACTGTGTGTGAGGAGAGAGGACTCCACTTCCTATGGGCTGAATAAAATCTAATTTTAGTTCAGGATTCATAATGGATTTGATCCAATCTCACTGTGCAGTTCTATTACTATTCTAATTGATTTTCTATTTTTAGCTCTTCAAAAAACCTCAAAATATATCAAATAAGTTAGATAAACAATAAGATGCTTAAGCAATTCCATGCTTAAACAGAAAGACTGAGGCATGTTTGCCTATATTATAGTCTCATCTCATGATGTCATGTGCTGTGAATCTTAAAAGTAATATATATTATTTAAAGCCTTAACTTGGTCAGGTTGAGCAGGGTTTAAAGTCCATTATTTTCCACAAGTTTAGAAACAGAAAAATAAAGTATTTCCTTCCTTCAGCAAAGCCAAGGCAATTTTTCATCTTTCAAGCTCTTTTCCTTTCTTTAGTTACTCAGGTAAATTGAGTGTTAAATGAAAACACCTGGGCATTTTCTCTAACCACTGTACCAGAAAGCTGTATCATAGCAACCTAAGAAGCAAGCAACACCAGAAGGATAGGAACCAGGCTAATGGACTCAGGCATCCATTGCTACTGGATTACTACTACTAAACTACTACAGTAACTGAGAGCAATCAAGTAACTATGAGCAATTAGGTAACCAGGCAGAGCCCTGGTTACCAGAGCTGGTGTGGGGAGGAAAGAGAGCCCCTCCCTGCCTCATAGGCTGGCTCCCCACAGGCCTGCATGGTGGGGAGGCGCTTTTCATTCCCCTGCCCAAAGCTCTTGACAACACTCCTGGATTGGGTGGGGAGGGGGGATGCCCTCCAGCATTGCAAACCTGGGCCAGCTCCCCACAGGACCCAGTGAGGGTAGTTGGGGGAGGGTCCTGCAGCAGGAGGGCTCTGTCCCTTCCCCAGTCTCCCCTGGGTGCTGCTGACAGTTGCCAGCTGGCGGGGAGGGGAGTGGGACTGGGGAGAGGGGTGGGCTGGCAGCATAAGCGGCACTAGAAAATATTATATGGAGGGTCTGGGCAGTGCAGAGCATGTCCACCTGTCCCTGCCCCTCCCTCCTGCAGGGTTGTTCTGGGGTCAGTGTGCACTAGTGCTGTGTGCATGACAGTGGAGGAGCATGCAGCGGGAGCACTGGGCATGGCGATGTGGCACCAGTGATGCCAGAGCCACTATCACCAGCCCAGTTTGTGGGGGCCAAGCCCTGTTAGCCCTGGCCTTCCACTGCTTATGGATGGCAGCCTCCTGGGAGGCTGCAGGAGTGCCCCCACCTACTGGCCTGGGCCAGTGTAGGCAGGCTCTGAGCCCCACCTACAAAGTGAATGCCTGTTAGGTTCAATGCAGACAAGGTTCCTTGGGTGAATTTGATATCTTTTATTAGACCATCCCAAATGGTTGGAGAATAGTTATTAAGAAAGCTTTCGGGTTCAAAAACCCTTCGTCAGGCTCAGGAAGCTGCAGCAGTTGGTGTGTGCTCTTCCTGGATGGAATGAAAAGTAAACAAGCCAGGGGCTGGGCTGGGCTGGGCTGGGCTGGGGAGTCAGTTGCCAGGCAGATTGTAATGTATCAAAAATCCAATGTCTATGTTTAGTCCCTGATCTCTAGTATCCAGCAGGTTGATGAAATGGAGCTCATAGGCTCGTCTCTGGGATGTTAGGTTCAATGGCACTCTAACTCATGGCACTTTGTGTAAAGCACCATAAGTTAGTGCCTGCCAAACAGGCTGCCTGCTCTTGTGTACACTCCCATAGAGTAATGGCTGCAGTATAACCTAAGAGAAATGGTCTCCATAGCAGTGCCCATTTGAATAGCCTCAGATGAGTTACATCTTGAATCTAGCAAAAATCCACCTCTGCATTACAGTAATAACTTGCTGAAATTCTGCTGCACAGTGGATCTGCAAATGAACCTGGGCATCCAGTAAAGGTGGTCTGTAAGAAAAATTTACTGAAAACTTTAGAGATTCTTTAAAGTGGTAGATTTAAGATGAGCGGTGGAAGGAAATGTGCCTAGTGGAAGTAGTCCGGAGTAAAGACTTATTAATTACTTATTAATGTTTTATCCAGGAAAAACACTGTCACATGTGTTCTGTGTGGGCTAAGAGGAATGTTTTCCCACTAATATGTATGTGGCAAACTAAAAATGAATGTCCATGCAGTAGGTTTTTGGATTACATTATTTGTTTAATATACATTGCATACACTTTCCAAATGTATAATAGCTTATTTATCATGGGTAAAAAAAGAGGACAGAGATAATGCAGATAACTAAGATTCACTCTGTAGGGTGAATCCGTGGCTATGGATACAGGCTCTTTTGACAGGAATCTTAGCTATGAAAGGATGTACAGAGAAAGTACCCACCAGCCTAATCTTTACATGCCAAAATACACAGTCAGAAACTTGGCCATACCAACAAGACCTAGTTCACTTCAAAAGAAGAGGGAAAATAGCTGGAGTTTTCCCTGTAAACCTCAACCTCTTAATATATACAGGAAATTATCAGCAAAACACCAATTGTAAATGTGATTAAAAGGAAATGTGGTTAAAAGGAAGAACTGAAACAAAATATCTTTTGCTCCAATAGAGGAGAGAAGAAAAGAACCTCAGAATGGCTTTTTTTAAATTTCCAAAACAAACTACTTTTGGGAGGAGTTCATGATGTACTTTCAAATATTTTTTCCCAGCAAAATTTCTCCAGGCAATCCAGGACCACAGTCCTGAGGTTACCAAGCAATAGTTTTGTCCCCAAAAGTTTTCCTACACTGAGGTCTTCCCAACACAGCTTAACTCCAGACTGAAGATGCCTGCCCCCAAATTATGCACATAATACCCTGCAGCCTGTGATTATTAATTACATTTGTTGAAACTACTGCTTTACTCCTCAGATCAGACCTCTTTTGTAGTCTTTATTGATTGGGAATGTTTCAACAAATCTTTGGTTCCATCAGGCAAAGGCAATTAAATGAAACCAAGCCTTTTCATAAGAAAGAGATGTTTTTTTATGATTTTTGTTTACTAAAAACTAAATCAGAAAACAAAATTATTTAAATACTTTTAACCTGGAAACTCAAGTGTTTCAGCTTGGAATGACTTTTCTTTCTGGAATTTAAACTAAATATCCAAAAGGGAAAAAAATTAATAATTAAACTCTTTTTTTTTTTTTTTAAGTCCAAACAAAATGTTTTGATCTGACCTAAAATGTTTGAATTGGGGATTTTTCGTCATAAACATGTTCAAGATACTTTTTCTTCTTTTGTCCCAAATCCATACAGAACAATTTTGAAAGCTCATCAACTTTTGTGAGGTAGGAAAACTAATTCTCACCCAAGTCTAGTTGGTTCCTTTCAGTCAGTGCTGCAAAATTATGAAACCTCTTGACCACAAAGTACCTTGCCTTCCCTTAAATATCTTGTGTCTTAAATTATCCCCTTTTGTAACATGCTTCAGAGTTTGTCCTTGGTAATCTATGAGTGTGGAGAGACTGTTTTTCAGCTGTACGGTTTCTTTGCCAAGATATAACAATAATGATACTGGGATAGAGCATAATGTTTGTAATGACTTTCTCTCAGTGGCAAAATTGCTTATATTTCATAGATCTGCAGCAAGGGGCATGATAACAACACTCCTTTTCCATCAACCACAGAAGCATGAGTCCCTCTGCAGCTCTGCCTTAGCTGCCTTCCCTCTGGCTGATGGAAGAAACAAAACTGTAAAGTCTCTCTCTATATTTTTAAATGATTCTGAATATGGACAGGTATTCATCTGAAACACTTAAAGTTTATGGGAATTTTGCAGTGGCACAAAAACATAGCACAAAATATGTGTTCAAGTACTGGTTGGCTATCAGAAGCACCACGGGGTATGGCAAGAGCATAGATTGCCAGCACTTTGTAGCTAAGGGGCAAATATGCTGTGTGTGACCCATCTCCAGAGGCTCCTGCAGACAGATGAATGGAGAGGAAAGTGACTCCTGACCTGCAGGTTCTGTGTGTGTTGTATTTCTGCTGCCACAGAGTTGTGGACTGCCACCACTTCTTTGCAAAGTTCATTCAGTTTCTTTGCAAGTTGTTCTACAGTGCTGTATGCAGCCATGCAGACACCACTGAGGCCCTGACCACACACTCAAGATTTGCTCCCTGTTTGTGGCAGCCAACAACTACCTGGATGATGAGGATGATACCCTGGAGGCTGGAGTACTCTGGGACCACCTAAAGACTGTGTACTAGCAGTTCAGAGCCTGCAAAATGAGCATGGACTGGTAGAGCATGGACTGGTAGGCATCATGCTGGAGACCAGAGATGACAAGCAGTGACAGCAGAACTACTGTATGTACTGGGCCACCTTCATGGAAATATCTGCTCCCCACCCCCCACCACAACTGAAGTCCCAAGATATCATCATAAAGATACCTGTGACTTTGGAGAAGGATCTCACCATCTGGAAGCTTGCAACTCTCAGCAGTCTCCATTCCATCGCCAACTAGTTTGTGCTGCCATAAACCTGAAAGGGAGAGGGTGCAGGGTGGAAAGGTGGTATTGCCAGAGCCTGGTATGGTATCAAGGGTTTGATATCTTCGAGCAAGCTCATAGAGAGAAAAGCAGTGCAGAAAGTGTACCTGGATATGCAGCAGATGCTGGTGCCATACTTCATTTGTTGCACCAACTGGCAGGAGGCTGTTGCCAGATTTTATAGGATGGGCTTTCTGAACTCTGCATCAATGGAACCCATATCCTCATCCTGTGACATGCCCACCACAGCAGAGTTCACTGACCAAAAGGGATTGTTCTTTGTGCTCCAGGGCCTTGTTATGCACATAAATCAAAAGTAGTAACAGCACATAAATGTCAGCTGGCTCAGCAATACCCATGATGCCAGGGTCTATAGCAACTCATGTTTTCAGTGGCCTCCACAGTCTTCCTGCCTTGGAACATGGCCATGTACCTGGTCTGAGAAATGCCCCTCCTTATCATGTCCATGCAGCAATCCTGGCCTTCCACTCATCCATCAAGGCAACAAATGGTGCTAGCCTCTCCTCCTTACTTTGCCTCCTGCTGTCATGGAGCTGTCATAAAGGGCACAGGCTAGCAATTCAACAGTGCTAAGGCTGGTGTGATATTGAGGACATGGCATCATTGAATTGCCTGGTGCATCAATGAGGGTGTCGTTGGAGCTATCCCTTGTGCCTGGATGTTGTGGCCCCACCTCCTGGCTTACAAACTTGTCCTGCGGGTTCAAGTCTTCCTCCTGTATGTGCTAGAAGGTTGTTACAGTCTGAAGACCATGGATCTCCTCCCCCTCCTTCTCTTTAGAGGCACCGGAGTCAACATTACTTTTGGTCAGCTGAGCAGTGGCTTAGGTGTAGCAGAGCTGCACAAAATGGTCCCCCCACAAGGACATGTGAGAGGCACAGTATGTCATGATGATCCCTGGGGTGCTGGAGGCCTGGTTGGTATCTGGACCTTCTTGTAATGGAACCTCATGACCTTGGATTTGGACTAAAACTGTAGCAGAAAGCCCCCTTTTCTTCTTGCCTGAATTTGTTCTCCCCCTTGTATTTTGGTATTTTTATCTATTTGTGTGCCATGGCATTACTCTTGTAGCTTATATTTTATACGCCTCACCTTTTAACTAAATGTGTTTAGTTTCAGAAGTAAGTTATACATTGTAACAATGTTAACAAGGGCAGGAATCAAACTGCCCCTTGCCTGTATCAGGCGGGCCCCTGAGAGCGAGTGAATCAGTGGCTGAATGTGTAACACAGTAGCAGGCAGCAATTAACACCTAGGGAAACCGCAGATCAACCAAGGGAAGAAATCAATAGGAGACAATGTAGCAACCAGGAATTCTCTAAACTACACTGTTCAAGGGCTAGAAGCCCTGGTCTGAGTTAATCAATGCCAGGGAGCAACTTTTGGGCTGAATATCTCCAGATCGACCGCTCCCAGAGTCCTATTCAAAATTCATCAACGGACTCCCAAACCTGCATGTACATGCGGACGACCCCTGGGGCTGACAGATGCCATCCAGTAGCCACTGAGGGGGAAGTCCCATGAAGGTCAACGACCCTTGGATTGGGCAAACCTGAAAACTGGGGAGTCACCAAAGTCTGCCAAGGACAGATAAAAAGCAGTGAAAAGTGACCCTCAGCGGCGCCCTCTTGATCTCCAACTTGACCAGCACCTGACCTGTCCAGCCAGAAGGACCAGCCGGTGACCCCCTTCTGAAGGATAACACCACGCTGAAAGAAGCCTTGACTGGACATCGACAGCAGACTCCAGCGCCTGTGGGATAGGTATACCTGACTCTTGTAGCTCGCTACTGTTTGTGTGCTTGTGTGTGGGGGGGACCAGCCCCAAGGTTTATGATTTAACTTCATTACAGTGCTTCAATCCACCTAATCAACCAGAATTTTAAGGATCCCGAGTTGGACATTTATAGCCAACAAAACAACTGCCAAACAGGTTGTGGCCCCGAGGTGCCGTTTCCAAGATGATGCATTTGATGACAGCCTGGTTCCTGCTGCTGTTCCAGATGGAGCCCTAGTTTTGCTCATCACCCCAGATGGCAAGAAGGGCCAGCACAGCACAACACAGCTAACATTTTGTTGCAAAACTGCCATGTTTCTTTTGTATGACAAACAGCTTGAATGGCTGTAAACCATTTTTTGCAGAGCTAAAAGAGGGTGTATTTCTCACTACAGATATAATGCCTTTCCATGGCTTTAATCATCTTCTAAGCAACAGAGACATAAGAGGGCAGTTCTACAGTAGTGCATGGGACAGCAACAGCTGCTGACAGCAACCACAGTCACCAAGCCAGGAGGGGAATGCAGGTCCTGGTGGACCTGGAAGTGGACCAGAACTGCTTCTGGGTCTGCTGCCGAGTGCACTGGGGAGCCCCCCGTGCTCCTGTGGGGTGCTCCATCCACCTCACCATCACAGCATCACGAGCCGCCTGGTACCTTGAGGTATGTAGAAAAAACATTTAAAGCTGTGTCTATGTCTGAATCGCCAACTCTTTCTGAATCACTCCGAATCAATTTAGAGGGTTCTGATTCGATTCAGAGAGATTAAAGGGTCTCCTGATTCAATTCGGATTCAGAGATTTGGCCACCAAATTGGGCCGAATCTCTGTCGAATCGAATCAGGGACTGAAGCTTTGCACAGCCCTATCAGAAGACTCTAGAAGTAGTAAAATCTGTTCTGTCTTTCCACCTAGATGCTTTCCAGTCATGAGGCAATAAACTATTCAAAGTCATAGATATAGTTAGCAATAGGTAGCTGGCTCTTTACCACTCCAAGGCTGGTGGATTTCTGCTGTACTGTATATCATTCAAATCAGGGATACTGCACAGGTGCAGAAGCCTTAGGGCCACATTTCAAACAGTCAGATCATTGCATTTTAGAATTACTAGTGTTGGTGCCTCGCAACTTACCTTGTACAATGTGTTGCCTGTGTGCAGGTTGTGAACTGCTGTAATGTATTTTGTAAGTAGATTTAAAAAACAGAGATTTTACTGGTAAAATAACCACTGTCAAATGTATTTTGATTAAAATGCCTTTCTAAGTTTTTACTGAGAGGAGGAAAAAGTCTCAGTAAGGTTGGTGCTGGCTGATTAAAAAAGATTTGCTAAGATCTGTAGTAATAATGCTCATGAACTGAATTAAGCTGCAGCAGCACCAAAATGCAGCATGTGTTTTGTAACAGAAATCCATAGAATATTTTGCTCTCGATAAGCATATCTGTATAAGGCATTTCTTTTTTTAATTTGGTGTTGTCAGGAAATGGGAAGGTACCAGCAAAAAGGAGGAAGGAGGATCTGTGTTCTTGCTGTCAGTGGTAGGTTGGCCATTTCAAAGCAGATGAGTAGACTATTGCAGTCTCACCAAGTACAGTTGCCATTTTGAGGAATTTATCACTCAGAAGGTGGTGAAGCAGCACTGCAGTAGCATCTGGCACCAGGAATGACAACAAATGCCATTTATGTGTGCCAGTGCACAATTATGATCACTTATAATAAAGGCAAATTAAATGAGGTTTACCAGTCTGTCTTTTGATCTGAAAGAGCTTCTGAATGTCAGGTATAACATCATGGACAGGGACTATCAAACCTGTATTCCTTGGTGTCCTCTTGTCCAAAATGAAGTGTGGCTCTTTGGTGGTGTTTCTTGCCAAAATCCTTTCCAGTCCTTTGTAACAATAAGGAATATTGTTGTGCTGAGTCCTGTAACGAATCTTTCAAGTTCTTGGCTCTGAGAAATCAGCAACTGGTGTCCAAGTTGTACCTTATTTGGACATTTCCACAGCAATGGTATCAAATATGTGGTAGTTTCTTTGTTTAGAACCAAAAACTGCCTTGACTTCTGCCTCTCTCCTCACATGAGGAGATCCAGAACATCCGCATAGATCCAGATGAATGCAAGTGTGGCTCAGTGCTAGCTGGAAATATATGCCAAGTATGCTTGATCGGTAGATTGACTCCTGGGCCATGCACTCACATAACATTTTTATAAGTGCTCAGAAACCAGTCTAAACCCATATCAGAACAGGAGATCAGCCCACATAGACTAATTTAAGAATGGTGAAACCTGGTCTAAGGTAAACCTAGATCAATGTGCACTCAAACTTAATCAATTTAGGATAGATTGGTGCATCAAACATCTCTACCAGATCCCCTATTGATTCATGTTAGGTCACTGCCTGCTGGCATCCCAGGTGCCTTTGTGACCACTTGTCCCCTGGAAGCCCAACCAGGGACCTCCATGCCCTGCATAAGTGGGCGCAACCCCAAGAAAAGCAACTGGGATACAGGAGATGGGTGAGCTGCCTACAGTTGACAGATGCCTGTGGCTGATGATGATGAGGGGCAGGGGGCAGGTGTGCTCCCCCATGCCAAGCAGCCAAGCAGGGGTGGCCAAGTTTAGTAGTCTCTGGCAGCACAGGGAAGTATGCAGGAGTATCCCCAAACTGCTGGCCTTGGCCAGTGCAAACAGCCAGTATGCCCTTCCCCCTGCCTCCTTACCAAGGGGTGAACTGTGTTCTGTTTGCTCCCAAATTAACCTACTCCACTTACAGAAACCCACGTAAATTTGATCAACGCTGCTTTGTGTTTCTTGAATATCTGTACCTAGCCATGGTACATCTGACTGCTCAGAGGTAGAACCTCTTAGCATCATGCAACCATTAACTTAGGGAGGTGACATCAAGTTACTGGAACAGTAGAGGCCACACAGGTAAATGGACTAAGTCAGGTCAGGATACAAAGTAGTATCAGAAAGCAATTGGAAGACCACTAAAATAATACTGCAGCACACAGACTTTCATAGATTCATAGATGTTAGGGTCAGAAGGGACTTCAATAGATCATTGAGTCCGACCCCCTGCATAGGCAGGAAAGTGTGCTGGGTTCAGATGACCCCAGCCAGATGCCTCTCTTGAAGACCCCCAGGGTAGGGGAGAGCACCACCTCCCTTGGGAGCCCGTTCCAGATTTTGGCCACTCTAATTGTGAAGTTCTTCCTAATGTCCAGTCTAAATCTGCTCTGTGCTAGCTTATGGCCATTATTTCTTGTAGCCCCCAGGGGCACCTTGGTGAGTAGAGCCTCACCTATTCCCTTCTGCACTCCCATGATGAATTTATAGGCAGCCACAAGGTCGCCTCTCAACCTTCTCTTGAGAAGGCTGAAGAGGTCCAGGTGCCCCAGTCTCTCCTCATAGGGCTTGGCCTGCAAGCCCTTAACCATACAAGTGGCCCTTCTCTGGACCCTCTCCAGGTTATCCACATCCCTCTTGAAGTGTGGCGTCCAAAACTGGATGCACTACTCCAACTGTGGTCTGACCAGTGCCCAATAGAGGCAAAACCATTCTTATTTCCATAGTGAGTAAAAGCTCAGGAACAGTTTGTCAGGAGTTGTATCATAGGATGCAGATCTTTCTACATCAGGATAACCAGGTTTTCATATGTATTACTGACCTGCATAGAAAAGCTCTGGCTCTATGAAATAATGTTGTTAACCAGGCAAATTTTTGTTTGTTGTCCATTTGGTCTGTAGCAATTGGAGATATTTGTGTACAGAATTACATGTGATGGTGCCTTCAGCATTACATTTCAATTGTGCTTGTGCTTCTAAATCATTTTGGTGCTTTCAGATATCTACCCATGGACTTTAACATGCTGTTTGACATAGTGAATCTAACTAAGCACACAGATCAAATGGAAGGCTGCTAGTGCACAGTTCTCTTGCTGTCCATGCTCTTTCTTTGCTTATATACCATCCACACCAAGAATAGTATATAGCCCTAACAACACATCTTTAGTGTACAGGTACCAGGGTGACGGCATGTATTCCTCCACTATATTGAACAGATTGGTTATTGCCAGGTTATTAATCAAGGTATGCTCTTAGAAATGCCTCATTACTTAAGAAAGGTTTTATTTTTTTTAAATGGTACAGTAGTTAGGGCAACTGCTTCCTGCTGCCTGAGCTGCCAAAAGCCACAATCCATCCATGAAAAGTAATTCCTCCATCCAAATGCATTTTTTCACTGGACAGCAGCATTCCCTGGCTAGAGCCTGCTCTTTTATTCCATTCTGGTAAATTGAAAGCCCGACAAAATCTGTTATTAATGTGATTTGAGAGACATAAATTAAATGAACTTTTTACAAATACACTTCATCCTTGTGCATCTATGAGAAGAAACAACAAAAAAACATATAAGCAAATTACCAAAACAAAATCCTCTGTGTTGTTTATTCAAAGACAACTCTTCTTTTTCAGGAACCAATATAAGTGGGGTTCAAAATATTCCAAAATATCATCATACTAAATTAAAATACCCAGTGGGGAATTTCCCCTTCCCTCCACATATTTTAACCTAAATATAGATGTTGCTGTCAGTTGTTTTTTTTTTAAGTCTGGTGAACATCCTGTTTGAAGACCAAAGTTTTCTTTATGAATCAAAAATAAAAAGTTCAGACTTTTTGCCATTTACAGAACATTGCTTCTAGGCATTGCCGTTACTTCTAATCTTTCCAATCACCATCTCATAAAAGTTACATTTTAGAAAGTAGAGAACCTTTTTATTATACATTTTATGAACTATATTAGCTTAGAAATGGTATTTAAAGGTTTGTTTTTCTTGGGAATTGGCTTATAGGTATAGATATATGCATTAAAAGGGTTCAAGGTGGACAGCAGGGGTTAACTGATTTCTAAGAAGCCTGGGTCTCACACAACGATTCACATAGTCTTGGAAGCAAACAGGCTGTCTAACACAACAAAGCCAACACGAACACATAGTTTGGAAAACAGTCTGGGAAATAAGGGAGTATGTACTATACTGCCCATAACATAAAATAAAGTGGCACCAGCTAACAAAGCCTCAGAGCAGAGGGGCCTGAGTCCTACTTTTGGAGGCACAGACCAAATTAAAAGAAGGCCCACAAGGACCAAATTAATATGTATGCATGTGATAAGCTACATGGATGTGTGACCACAGAGAGACAACCACCCAGAGACAGCCACAAATGAAAAGTCATTAGAAGGGAAGTCATATACAAAAGTAGAGACTTGAGAGTAACAGAGTCCCTCCACACCCCTCCTCCTCCTCCTCCCCAAGAAAGTCCCTGTCCCTGTCCCCATCCCCATCACCTGAGGCTACCATGGACAAGGACATACCGCCCACTCATTTCATCCATCCCACTGGAAGGGGGTGTGGGCCTCAGCATCCCACCTCCACACTGCTGACATGCTGACATCTGCCATCTAAGAAAGAGCCTCTGACCTGGCCAGATGATTGCTTGTATTGCTTCTTTTCTGTTATCACCAGAGATACTGGTTTTCTCTGGTAAAAAAAATCCCAAATTTTTTAGTTAAAAAAAGTAACCCAAAATCCACATTTTTCTGTGATTAAAATGAAACACCTGTAATACATAGATATATAAATAGTGGCATTTCATTTTAATCACGGAAAAATGTGGATTTCGGGTTACTTTTTTAACTTGATAATTGGGGATTTTTTATCAGAGAAAACCAGGATCCCTAGTTATCACTGTTTATGAATAAATTTGCCTGTTATCAAATGGAGAGGTCGTGGTTGGTCTGAGGGTAGGTCCCCCCTCCTTCCCCCCTGGAACAAGGCCTCTGGGTACTAAATCGAGAGCCAAGACTGTATTTATAAATGTTACTTTCCTTTACTTGGTTCAACTATGTTTCAATCCAAACCTTCTTCTAGAAAACCTAGATATTTTTTCCTTTGTACACAAGCTTTGATCAAGCAGAAATCATTAGCCATATTTCCAGCAAATATTTTGGTTTCTTGCTTCTTCATTATCAGACAACATTGCAGATTTCTATTTCTGCCAACAGTCTAATATTTCATCATTTCAAGCCTATATATAATGAATGAATTCAAGTGCACAATAATGATAGTGAGTCTGTAATAAATAATAAAAATAATAATAATGAAGAGCTGAATATTTGTTCAGTGGTTTCCTGAAAAAAAAGGAAAACTAACTTTATAGATTTAATGTGACCATTTAAGGGAACATAACATGAGTAGTATGTTTTTGCAATACATCATTTCCTAAGAATATGATTATGTGTGAACGTCAAATACAAGAGGAGATTATAGATCCAGATCTAATTAGATACTCTCCTTGATTGTTTTCCTTATCAATTTCTATTTTGTTCTACAAGATATTATGCAAATAAATCACAAGAAGACCATGCTTGCCCCTAAGAGCTCACAAGCCATGTTTTAATAAAGATTATACAGGGAAATAAAAATATTGATGAAAAGAGAAAGTAACAGGAGAAACAAGTCACAATGTGCCCCTTATGATACAAGATAATAGGGGCAGTGTTGCAAAATTAAGTAAACTTTTGTTTCCAAGGGCTAACTGATAGAAGTGCATTGCTTTGGACTCTGTTATACACTGGGCATGTCTACACATGTGCATTTACTGCTCAGTAACCAAAAGTATTGTGCTGTATGGGTATGTGTCTGCTCAGTAAATATGGCAACTTACACTGATTTGAGTGTAAATTTGATACCTGCATCATGCAGGTATCAATTTTACACCTGATTAGTAACTGAGCAGTAACACACATATATGTAGATGCCTCACTGCACAGTAACACTTGGGACTGACTTGGGACTAGCTTTAGTCTCAAGTCAGTCCACACGCCACATTAATGCACTTTAATGCCTGCACATGTAGATGCCAGCTTATTCCTGGTAACTGAGCAGTAATTTACTGTACAGTAAATTTAAGCTGGCGTAAATGCACATGTAGACACACCCATTGTTTGCTATTGGTCACCATTCCTTTCCAATGACTTTAAATATATACTATTTACATGTCTTTGAAGTTTTCTAATTTTTTTGAGTTAATAAAAGATGATATTGTTGTTTTCTAAGCTTCAGTTAAAGTGATTAATGATTCAGCTACAAAAGTATTACATACTACACATACAGTGCTGTTATAAAAAAACTGTGGAGGATTTTAGATCCCTTTACAAAGGTTACCATTATGGTGGGAGTCACCAAGTGGTGCTCTTCTGCTTCATATTCCAGTTTCTAGCAGATGAACAAGGTTTTATCCTTAGAAAGGCACACTGTGATGTTAATTTGGAAGTCATACAAGGTTTTATGGACAGGCAACTTAGGAAGAGGCAGATCTGTGTGAGCAGCAGGGAAATTTACTCTCTGCTTTAATTTCTAGATAGAGTTAGTTCTGAACTGTTTGCTGAGGCCCTAGTGTTGGGGTGAGATTCCTGAAAGAAGGACTTACCCATAAAACTGTCTGACCATTTTATATTGGGACTAATTGTAGTGTGTTGCAATGTTGTTATTAACTGAAGCCCTGATCCTACAACTAGATCTACTCAGGTGAGTCCCAGTGAAATCAGTGAATGGGGACAGTTTTTATTCACTGGACACTTCCATACTCTGTGTCTATTATTTTAGGGAGGTTTGTTCTTTATATAAAGCTTTAATAATTATAGTCCTTTTTTAAATCAAACTACTAATACAAAAGAACCACTAATGCTTTAAAGACGGCCACTTGGTAAAAGCACCCCATATCCCATACCTGTTTTCAGGAGACCACCATTTCCAGAAGGTCTAAAGGTTTGGTGCCCAACCTTCTGACCCCACCAGGCAGATGACTGGTTTGGGGAGTCAGTCTGCAGGCTGGATCCTGCACAGAGTCAGCTTGTGGGGTTGGTTCATAGACCCAATGTTGCATGCCTGGATATGGCCCCCATACAGGCCCAGTCTGGCTCCATGCCAGCCCAATTTGGCCAAATGCCCAGATCCAGCCCTGCAGTGGCTCAATCTACCTGCATCCTGGACTGATTCCATGCTGGCTCAAAACAGCCACATGCCCAGATCTGACTGAATTCTGGCCTGATCCAGCCGTGTCCTGGCCCAATCTGGCTGCACACCAGCCTGACCCCATCTGTCCACATACAGCTGTGTGTAGGACTGGTCCCACATGCCTGGATCCAGCCACATGCTGGTATATTGTGGTCCAATCTTAGTTTCATAGTTTAATAGTTTCTAGGGTCGGAAGGGACCTAGGCAGATCATCTAGTCCGACCCCCTGCCATGGCAGGAAAGAGTACTGGGGTCAAACAACCCCAGCAAGATGGTCATCTAACCTCCTCTTAAAAACCCCCAGGGTGGGGGCCTGCACCACCTCACTTGGAAGCTGGTTCCAGACCCTGGCCGCCCTGACCGTGAAGTAGCGCCTCCTGATGTCCAATCTGATTCACAGGGCCACATTATCCGGCCCACAGGGCTCCCCTTGGGTCTGGAAATTTGGCAGGAAAGTAATAATTAATACTGTCACTGCTTCTTGGCTACCAAATCTCCAGATCTTTGGGGAGCCTCATGAGCCAGATGACATGAGTTTATGGACCAGTGGAGTAGAGGTTGAGCACCCCTTGTGTAAAGGATCTGTTTCCAAGAGGTTGTGAGGCAGAGGATCAAGAAACTAAAGTTTCCTTCAAGGAATGGGTGGAAGAAGAGTCTAGAGTTGGATATTTTGTACCCTAGGCTTTTACCACATTACCTTATAAGATCTAATACAGTTCCTATTTAAACTCACTTTTCCCTTTTCTTCCTTTCTCCCCTCTCTCCCACCTTTCCCTGATAATACTTGACTTGTAAGTCAGTGAGTCCTAGTTTTGGGGGGTGGTGGGATGTCAGATTTGTATATGGGACTTTTTCCTTTTTTAACCCTTTCCTAAGCAATACTGCAAGTTTTTTGTAAACAAAACAAAACAAAAACAACCTCTTTTCATAACGTTCTGTAGGAAAAGGGAAATTTTGTCACTATGAAATGCCCTAAATTCAAATGCTGAAACCAAGGACTATTTATTTCACTCCACCATTGTTTATAATACCAGTATTTTAACACAACATTTTATAATGTTATTAGAAGATCTGTATTTAATGTGATTTATCCATTTATCCATTTATTAAAGCTGGTTTTAATGGCTAAAATTTTAATAGGTATAGGAATCTTAGAGCTACATACCAAAAAACATATTAGCAGCATCATTCTTTTTGCCAAATATAAGTCTTTGTTTCATTGTATAAAAGGAAACATCAGGGATGAAGCTAGCCTTGTTTTTCTGTAGCAATGTGGGCAATGTAGGCAAGACTAGGCCAGAACCTCTATTGGTAGTAATAGAGGAGCTTGAGCAAGAAAAACTTTGGAATTAATGCCATCAGTCTAGCCAGAATAAGTCATAGTCCATAACTTGTCTTCTTTAGTGTATCCTCCTTTTCACAGTCTAAAAACTCTATTCATAGGATCGTCTTCATATTATATGGGTGCCTAATATTTGTACAGTATAGGAAAGATAGCTAACCCATTGCTAATGGCATTGTGTGGAGATGTTTGCTTTCCATATCAATAAATTTAGGAAGGCAGGAAGTGCCATGTGAACCTGGGAAGTTATACTGCCAGTTTCTTGATGAAGATGGAAGAATATTCATTCAAAAATTCATTTGTATGAGGGAGCACCCAGGAACCAGTTTCCCATTATATGAAATACTGTACAAAGAACAGAAAGATGGTCCATACCTAAAAAGCTTAGCAGATTTTTTTAAACACGAGGGAGTTATGATATTTATTGAGCCTGATTATCACTGATAGTAAAGCTCCTTTGAACCAGTTTGAAGGGGACCATAAAGTAGATGTGCTTTACTCATTTAGAGACACTTGGAGTGTAGACAGAAGTGACAATTCTTGCCCAATCTGCCACTTGAAAGTGCTGTACAGACATGACCAAATAGACGTCCATGGCTGCAAAGCACTTTAAAGGGCCCAATCCCGGAAAAAATCTGAACCCTCATTCCATGAGGGCTCAAATAAATTTAGGAAGGCAGGAAGTGCCACGTGAACCTGGGAAGTTATACTGCCAGTCTCTTGATGTTTCAAAACAGAGCATCTTCAATCACTACTGGCTGTGCTGGCCCCCTGTCTGTCGCTGTTTTCAGAATGGGAAAGGGGAATAGAGGGAGTTTGGTCTGGGGGATTTTCAGCCTCTGCTGGAGGGTGGGACTCCAATTCATCCACCCCACACTCCAGCACTGGCCAGGGGACTCCTAGAACAAGCTACCTCTGCTCCCTTTCCCCCTTCCATTATAAAAAGAGGGACATGCTGGGAAGGAGCAGGGGTCATTGCTAGGGAAAGCAGGCTACAGGCTGGCAGCCATCAGCTAGAGTCCCCTCCCCTCTGGAACCAACAGTGAACTTCTGTTTGGTTCGGGGCATTGTTGTAACTCAGAATGCTTCCTGCAACGCATTCTCAATTACAAGGGCACATCTGTCCCTCAGTTACAAGGGCACCACCATGATAACATCTTAGTTGAAACAAGATACAGGTCTATTTTATTTTACTTACACACCCTTTTTGCTTTTTCTAGAACCACAAATGAACACTCAGCCTTATCTAAAAGGCAAAGCCTTATACTGATACAGGGAAATCTAAAGGAAGTTGACCATATCACTCAACTGTCCCTCATTTCAGTACCAAAATGGCCTCTATGACACGTGCATATGGCACATCCTCAAAGTTATCGTTAAATTACTTGTCTCAGAGATAAACTTTAAATCATGAAATTGAGGTTCTAGTAATAATGATTTACATTAAAGGAAATGAATCCCCCAGTTTATTTATTCTGCTGTACATATTTTGACTTTATGTTACTAATCTTTCATAGATTTCATAGACATTAGGGCTGGAAGGGACCTCGGAAGATTATTGAGTCCAGCCCCCCACCCAAAGAGCAGGAAGTCAGCTGGGGTCATAAGATCCCAGCAAGATAAGCATCCAGTTTACTCTTGAAGGTGTTCAATGTAGGTGCTTGAACCACCTCTGATGGCAGGCTATTCCAGACCTTGGAGGCTCGGACAGTAAAGAAATTCGTCCTTATGTCCGGCCTGAAATGGTCTTGCAGGATTTTATAACTGTTTGACCTCGTCATCCCTTGGGGCGCTCTAGTGAACAAACGTTCCCCCAGATACTGATGGTCACCCGATAAACTTATAGGTGGCCATCAGATCACCCCTGAGCCTGCGCTTTTCCAGGATAAAGAGCCCCATAGCTCTCAGCCTGTCATCATAAGTTCTGTTTCCCTGACCTCTGATCATGCATGTGGCTCTTCTCTGGACTCTCTGAAGCTTCTCCACATCCTTTTTGAATTGTGGGGCCCAAAACTGGACGCAGTACTCCAGCTGCGGCCTCATGAAAGCCAAGTACAAGGGGAGAACGACGTCCCGGGATTTGCTTGAGAAGCATCTATGGATGCAAGCCAGCATTTTGGTCGCTTTACTAGCCTCAACATCGCATTGAAGGCTCATGTTCATTTTATGGTCAATGATGACCCCCAAGTCTCTTTCTTCCATAGTGCTGGCCAGCATAGCACTGCCAAGCCTATAAGGATGCTGCAAGTTTTTGCTCCCAAGGTGGAGAACCTTGCATTTTTCAGTGTTAAACACCATCAGGTTCTTATCTGCCCATTTGCTGAGCCTGTTGAGGTCATCCTGGATTGCCCTTCTGTCTTCAGGTGTGGATGCTTTACCCCAAAGTCTGGTGTCATCGGCAAACTTGGCCAGTCCACTTCTGACTCCAATGTCCACATCATTAATGAAGATGTTGAACAATATGGGTCCAAAGACAGAGCCTTGGGGGACCCCACTGGTCACAGGGCACCATGACGATTGACTTCCATCAATTACCACCCTCTGGGTCTGACCATGGAGCCAATTTCCCAGCCAGCGGATTGTGGACCCAAGGCCACAATTGGCCAGTTTCACCAAGAGGTGATCGTGGGATACCAGATCAAAGGCTTTTTTGAAGTCAAGATATATGATATCAATCTCTTCTCCCTTGTCCAGGTGATAGGTCATCTGTTCATAAAAGGAAATAAGATTGGTCAAGCAAGACCTACCCGCAACAAACCCATGCTGGGTATCCCTCAGGATATTGCCTTCAGCTAGTCTGTTAAGGATGGCCTCCTTGAT
>NW_005841990.1:2816255-2828584 GCF_000455745.1 Alligator sinensis
CCAATGTTGCCCTTGCTTTTCCTCCGGCTCCCCACATATCTGAAAAAGGACTTTTTATTGTCCTTGTTGCTCGAAGCTAGTTGGAGTTCAGTTGCAGCCTTGGCTTTCCTGGTTTGCTTCCTGCAGTACCGGACCAGTGCAGAATATTCTTCCTTGGAGGTGAATCCCATCCTCCATCCTTTGTAGGCCTTTCGTTTTAGCCTCAGGAGGTCTGCTAGATCCCTGGAGAGCCAGGGGGGCTGCTGTGCCCTCTTGCTGCCTTTCTTCTGAGATGGAATAGAATTAGCTTGTGCATTGAGGATCACTCCCTTGAGGAGCAACCACTCTTCCTAAACTCCCCTCCCCCTGGGATCATGGTTCCTTAGGGCCTCACTGACAAGCCTCCTGAGCTTGTCAAAGTCAGCTTTCCTGAAGTCAAGGGCTTCAGTGTTGCTGACTGACTTGCCAGCTTTACAGCGGATGGTGAAGGTGATCAGCTCATGGTCACTGTCACCCAGCTTCCCATCGATCTTAAGGCTTTATCAAACAGTATGTCATTGTGACAGGATGCTTGGTGCAAGCTTATCATTTTAAAAGGAAAGGTTGCTGAAGAAGCAGCCTGCAGGTGTGGCAGGGACCAAATAGAAAGTCACCTGACCAGAAGGGGGCTGGGCTTGAGGCATATAAGCCCAGGGCCTGAGCTGATCAGGGAGTCTAGTCCTGGGATCTGAGAGGAGCTCCTGGCAACAGGGCTCCCAGCAGAACAGCTGGACTGGGGTAAGCAGCACAGAGCCTGGAATCAGGGCAGGCCTGAGAATGGGAGTGAACAAGCCCATAGCCTGGAGAGGAAGGCCTTGAAAGAGATAAGCCTAAGAACAGGGGAGGGGGAGCCCATAGCCCAGAAAAGGGCAGAGGTAGGGCACAGTAGCCCAGGGATTGGTGCAAACCAGCCCAGAGAGCAGGACCAGGGGCCCATAGACCAGAAGGGCAGAGACAGGAGCCTGCTGGAGTGGGACACAGTGCCTGGGAGTACATTGCAAAGGCAAAGTGCCTGGTGGGGAGTACAGGTAGGAAGGCTGCACCCGGAGATAATTTTGAGAAGTGCAGTGCCTGGGAGAATCGGACAAGCCTAGAAAACATGGAGGAGTAGCCAAGGTGAGCAAAGTGCCAGGGCAGGGATGCCTTGTCATAGGGGCTGAGGCCATGGCACAAGAGGGCTGGTGATGGATAACATCTGCAGGGCATGGGTGTCTTGTAAAGGGGACATCAGAGCCACATAATTAGCCCATAAGGCAATGACCACAGATACCTGTGGTCATGAGAGTAAGATCAGGTTTGGGATGCTCTAGGGCAGCCTCCCCTGTCTTAAAAGTCAATAACATCAAGGGATGGCAGGAAAGTAAAGGGGAAAGTGCCCAAAGGGAGTAGGTTGGCAAGGGCTGAGTGGCTACCAGGGGGCATCATGACCACCCCTGAAATAAGCACTTTTTACAAACATACTTGAGCCCTGAAAAGTTAAAGGTACAAAGAGACTCTGTTTTTTTACCAGCCTGCAAGGTGACTATAAGTTTGTTTTATTAATTCCATCAATCCAAAGGGTCACATATTTTAAATGTCAAAATAATCTGCTTTGTTGATGTCTTTAAACGTTGACCAAAAATGTCTCTCCTTTACATTTTTTAATTCAAAATTAAATGTTTATTGGAGTAACTAAATTGACAACAAAGTGGATGAGAACAGAATCTTCCTTAGAATTAATCTAAATGGTTTCTATTGCTTCTACAGATCAGAAAATGTCAAGGTCAAGTCATAATTCTTGACTGCTAGACTGTAAAGACAGGTCTTACCTTGGGTAATATTACCATGTATATGAAAACAAATGTTTTCAGGCAGGCCTAAAAAAGCAACTCTTCCTTTTTTCTGACTTTGGTTGTATAAAACTGCTCTTTCTAAGTTCTGCTGTTCTAATTCAGATTTAACCTCGGAGAACTTGGGCTCTAAAAAGAAAATACGGAACTGAGCCCATTTGTCATTTCTTTGAGGGGTGTGTGTGATGTATAAAATGACTAGCTGTTGTTTAGTGCCATCTTTTGGGTCATCCTATTACTACAGAATGACTTAATTAAATCAATTAGATTTTTGCATTCATTTTCATAGTTAAGGGTTAACATTAATTTAAGCTGGTTTCTAAATATTTTGTAGTTTACTGTTTATATTTAAGAATTCACTGCAATTCTATACTTTTAAAATTAGCATGAGATTTGAATGAAAGAGTAGAAAAAATGGACATAAGCCAGAAAACAGAACCATGCTTCTGGTTTGTGCTATGTGCATACCTTCCTGGTTTTTAGGTTTCTTCATTCTCTTTGCAGCATCAACATTTGCAAAGACAGTGTATCAGTTGTTACATCTCAAAGCAAAGATGTGAGCTTCCACATAAATAGATGACTTGCTGGAAGACTAGGGCTTAGACTCGGGGTTCAGAAATCAGGAAAACTAATACTAGAACCACCATAAATTTAACAACTCAGCTAAGCAAGAGTCTCATGTGCAACTAAACAGCTGTGGGAAAAACCCAAGATTGTTGGCTCCAGACAGCTGGGGGAGAAATATACTGCATTTGTATGGGAAGGGGAATACCGACTCCAGTCATGCACTGGTAGCTACCATAACACAGAACTGAGGGGGTGGGGGATAAGTAGCAGGATGTTGTTTTAGGGCCTAGCCCATACTAACTGCTTTTCAGGGTCTAGAAAGTTTTTACAGGTGCCTTTTGAGACATGCAAGTACCAGTGAGCCCTTTGGAAAATCAACCTGCAGGTGTGCAGCAGCAGATCTGGCGGGGGGTGCTGTGGTGCAGTTGCCCCCCACTTTGATTCCTGTTCCACCCACACTTTAAAATCATCACCTGGAGAGGGGCAGTGACATTTCTGTTCAGGCAGTGCTGAGAGTCAGGGTTTTGGCCCAGGTTACCTGTGTAATGTCAGAAATCTGTGGAATATTGTGATGTCATATAATTATGAAATATTTAGAGCAGTCTCAGGTGAAGGCTTCATGTCACTTCAGACCTGGATGACTGACTTGCCACTAGATGGCTTGCAAACAGGGCAGTGGACAGAAGCCAGGACCCTCTTCCTCCCCTGGGGCAGAAGACGTTTGGGGAAGGTGGCATGCTGCTAGGAGGCAGAGAAACTATCATAAAGTCTTCCTCCCCCCTCCCCCCCCCCTTCCAGCAGAAGCCCAGCCATAGCAAAGAGTGGGAAGGGAGGGATCTTGAAAAAGTTTGATATGAGGCAGGCTGGGGTCGGGGAGACAGAGGAATAAAGAGAGAGAAATGATGAAAAGTCTTTAAATAAAATGAAAGGACGAAAATCTTACATGTGTGTCTGTAAATTGGGATTGGGTCAGAGGGAGGAGTGGAGTTGGGGGCAGCAGAGGTTGTGCTGGCTGGGAGAGGGGAACTATCCTGGTCTGAGTAGCAAGACCCTGGGGCTGGGGAAAGCATGCTTTCCCCAGCTTTGGCATCCCACACTTGTTAAGCCACTCTGTATGGAGCAGCCATATCAATTTCAGCCTGGAAACAGAGCCCCAAGGAGGCCACTTCTCTGGGGCTTTGTGCTTGGGCTGAAATTTGATGTGGTCACTCCACTGTCAGCACAGAGCAGCCAGGGCTCAGCCAGAGCACAGAGCAGAAATATTCCCCTTGCCCCACAGCGTTCTGTGCTAGGGCTGAAATTGAGCTTTTTTTAGCAAGGCCTTAAGTCTAGAGGAAGTAGGCTTCCCCCCAGCACCATGGTCTCTTTACAATTAAGCTCAGAACAGTTGCTCTCAACAGGAATGGAGCAAAGGTAGGAAGCCACTACGGTTTTGGAGGGTAGGGTAGGGAAGGGGTAGAGTGGCTGACAGCTGTGCATCCTGGGATACTGAAGAAATGAAAATAAAGCATTTTATCTCCCCTGACCATTGCAGTAATACCCTGGAACAGCATCTGTAAAACTGTTCTAAGATAAACCTCTTTTTGAGTGGCTTATCTTTAAAATGTTTAATGGGTACTTATGGTAGTTTAATACCCATTAACTAATATTTTAGTTCATATTAAGTGCCTTTATGCTGGCTTTAAGTGTGCCTATTATGGCAATTATTTTATCTGGAAAGCCACTTAAGTTTTAGTGAGCTATCAAGAGCCACAAAGGTAGCTCTACCCCTTGACAGGTGCCCCACCCTCTGGTCACCAGAAGTCCCATCCACAACCCCTGACTTTTGCCATGTGAAGTCCCTCCCTTTGCCCCCAGAAGTACTTCTTTAGGGTGTGGGAGTTGCCATCTCAGAACCAGAAGGAAACCAAATCATATGCTAAAAATAAAACGTATCAAAAAATATTTTAATTATTTCAAAAAATATTTTTGTCCTGATTTATGTGTGTTTCCATAGTGTATATAGAGGCTGTTGCATAATAGCTCAAAATACACTCTTACTCTTGTATATTGTATATGTGGGAGCATGTGGTGGGGTGTGTGTGTGGGGGGAGTTTGTGGGGAGATGTGGGGGTGTGTATGTAAGGGGTCGGGAGGGGTGTGGGTATGGTGGGGTTTGCATGTGGGGCCCCTCAACATGGTGTGTGGGCACAGTCCCCACCACTGGCAGCAGCAGGTGGTACGTCTTTGGGGTGCTGATGGCCTGAGGGAGGCAGAGCCCCATGGTAATGCAAAGCTCCGGCTGATTCTCAGGAGCTGCACATGGTGGCAGAAAGTAGGGCCAGGAGTACCTGTGAGGCCAGGCCACTGACTCCATTGCGCGGGGACCCCCCAGGTGCCGCATGGCTCTGGCTGATCCCCGAAAGCTGCACATGAGCCATGGGGAGGCCCACACTCCTGCCGGCCCAGGCCCCACGCTCCCACTTTCCAGCCCCAGCCATGGTGTAAGCCCCATGCTTCAGCCCAACTGCAACTTCCCTACCTGCTGCCCAGAGTGCTGCATTAGGGACAGGAGGCAGAGCTGTTGGAGGCCAGGGAAGCTGAGCAGTTCCCTAGGCAGCTGCAGCAGCAGCCTTGCCCAGAAGCAGTGCATGCTGGCCAGGGCTAGGGCCGGGTCTTCCTTTAGGCAAGGGTGGACCCAGCATGCTGCCCCAGTGGGAGTGGGTGGGTCTCAACCCCATGCAGAGCACAGCAGGGGAAACCCCAGGCCAGGCTGGATACATTTAATAGGTGTGTGCCCACCCACAGGCTGGATGAAATAGCCTACAGACCATTTTTGCCCGCCCCTTGCCTAGACCCTCAGTTGACTTAATGACTCGTTGTTGTCTTCCTTAGTCCTGTTAACCTCTCTCCACTCCACAGGTGTTAATGACCTTCTCTCCTTTTTAATGATCTTCATGTTCCATGATTCAAACTATCCATTCTTTTGCAATTTTGCTGTCTGTTAGCCATTCCTGATATTGTCTCTAATCTATTTCACAGCCCTGAATGCTGTTTTTAGCTCCAGCTAAAAACCTTAACTCTGGTATGGTAATATTAATTGAGGTGTAGAGCTGACTAACCATAAAGTATTGGAAGCACTGGCAAGATATTCACGAAGGCTAGATTTTGTTTTATGAGTCTGATTAAGAGACCTACATTTAACTATAATGACTACAGGACAAATGAAATCTTTTGACTACTGATTACATAGTTTGTTGTGGTCTTTTAAGACTGTAGGTATAATCTAGCAAATCACTGCACATTCCAATACTTACATTTGCATAGCACTGGCCCCCTGGCATATTAGTAAAGCATCTAGTTTCTCTTTAACTGGAGCAAGGTGTGTGTTGTGTGTTGTGTCTTGTGTTCATGTGCCATACCATCTGCACACCCCTTTTCAAAACCCTAGATCTGCCCAAGCAGATGTGTTTAGTTAGATGTAATCTATATATCTAACTACCCTTTCATAATGATATCTGGTGCTCTCATAAAGTACCACTACAGCCAGCAAAAGGGTAACTAGAAAATAAGCAATCTCTCTCCTTCATTCTCTCTATCCTATTGTGCCAAAGCAACAAGATTTAATTTTTCCAAGGACTGTTTTTAATAAGTGTGTGCATGCACATTTAATTATCCTAAGATTATATTACTCCTTCAGTCTGAAAATGCTTCCAGCTATTTGAACACCCAAAACAAGTGAAGAATGAATACGAAACTGCTGACTCACAGAAGTCATGTGACTGAGTCCAAACTCAGCCACTAATTGGCTTGAATATTTTCATGATGTATAAAAATTTCCCTCTAATCCTACATTAATACACACACTCAAAATCCCCAGAAGCTAAAGATTTTCCTGTCACTGTTTAGAAATACTGGCTTTTCCAGCTGTGGCCAACAGTCTAGTTATTTTACAAGTTAATTATTCAGTTAACCCAGCCTTACCCTACATCAACAATTTTCTGCCTTCTGTCTCTTAACATTATAATAACAGCTCATTTATTGGATCTATCACTTATTTCAAGCCTTTTCTCAAATTCATTACTAACTCATAAATATTATGGAAAACAATGAAAAAAGCAAGCAATAGAAATTCCATTTTAAAATTGGAAACATAATCTAAGAGTGTGCCCCAGTCAACCAAGTTAATATAATAAGCACATAATTTTGAAAAGACTATAATTCCCAGAATAATTTCAGATCAAGTTCCCGCTTTGAACAACAATCTCTCTTTAAAAAGTCTTTATCTATATTAGGCTGGTTCCCAACTGGCCTGATTAGTAGGTGCCAGGCAATAGCTCATGTAAAAGGAAAGAACCTAATTCTTTCAGTAGGATCATTTTTCACTGTTGCCTTTATACACTGGAAATGTGGGTTTGGGAGGAGAAGATAGTTTTCTTTCTTTTTAAGCATTTTATACTCCTTAAAATTGAGGTGCCTTTAATTAGGTGTATAAAGAGATCATCAAGCAGTAAACATTACCATTCAGAACTAAACTAAACAAAAAAAAAAAGGTTCAAGAGTTTAATACCAAAGAATTAATAACAAAAAGTTGGACATCTTTGACCTTTGGACATCAATGATAGATGCTTCTAATCTAGATAGTGGAAGTCTAAGAGAGATCCCAGATGTACTCTTGGAATGTAAGATGAAAACCTTCCTTCTCAAATCTGCAAATTGAAGCACTTCTAACCACAGGGAACTGCGTCTTTCATAGTCCTTTGTGCTGATGTTTGTATTGCTGTACTGCCTAGGAACCCCTGTCACGGATCCCCATTGTACTAGATGCTGTACAGATACAGAACAAAAGACAAGTCTCTGCCCCAAAGAGCTTAGAATCTAAGACAAGAAACAATGGATGGCTACAGACAGACAAGGAAACAATGAGCCAATGTTGTTCAGCACAATGGGCAGTAGTCAGACTACAGCAGCAACCAAATTGTTATCAAGATTTTTTTATAAAAGAAGAATTTGAAGAAGTATAATGAGGTAGCTGTTCACATGAGCTCCTCCCAATATGAAGGGAGCTTAAGAAAAAACCTGAAGGTGTGAGTTTGGAAACCTAAAAAGTGCTAATAGAAGCTGATATTATGAGCTGATTAGAGAAAAAAAAACATCTGTCATGCCCTCTCCCCCTTTTTTTTTAAAGCCATCTTTACTCGCATGTGGAGACGGGTTAAATATCATGCAGTTATGCTAAAGTAGTGTGCAAGACTAACAGCCTAATTCTGCTGGCACTTGTACCAGAAATAACTTGACTCGTGTGAGGAATCTCACCAAAATTAATGGTACTATTTGAGTGCATGAAGTTGTAGTGGTTTGCAGAATTTGGCCTTCCTTTCACTAAGGACCAGAATGGGAGCTTACCCTGTGTTTTGCAGAGACTGCAAAACTGTGGCAAGGCACCATCCTGGAGAACATTAGGATGTCTGTAACAGAATTTATCTCTTTGTGGAAAGGTTCTCTAGATGCTTCTTCCCAATCCCAGTGTTTTTTTGGGGGACTGTCAGGAGGCATGAAAGAGCCTGCAGCCTCCTCTCTTGAATAAACAAAGACTGCTGGATAACCTGTTCAAATAAACATAAGCAGAGAGTATAAAATATGCATGCATAGTTGGTGACATTAGGTACATGGGACAGGGAGGGACTTTCTTGGTCATTGACTCCTGTCTCCTGCTGTCCCAGGTAACCATGTCATGTAATCCTATTCATAAATGTATCGATCTGAATCTTAAAACCACTTGGGATTCTTACTCCACTACATCCGTTGGAAAGCTGTTATACTTATCTATTGCTTGAGTGAGACCCTATTATCTAATTATGGCCTATTAGGTTCAACATGGGCCCACCCACACAGCCTCCAATGCCAGGATTGAGGCCAGTTTTCATTTACGTATAACCCAACGATTCTCAACAAGGATGATGCCAAACTTTTGGAAGGGTGTCTAAAGTATAAGAAGCAGGGCTGGATTAATGCACAGACAAATTAGGCACATGCTTAGGGCCCTGAGATGTGGAGGGGCCCAGTCCTTCCTTCCGTGGCAGCAGCATGAATGGCCCCGTCTGTCTCCCTTCCCTTCCCCTCCCCTCCACCAGCCTTGCCATCTCAGCAGTTGATTCCTAGTGGCAGCTCCAAGCCCTACTTCCCATGGGTGGCAGTACTGGGGTGGAAAGGCGGGGGTGGTCTCGACCAGCTCAGGGCCCAAGAGTTTGTTTGACTAGGGCCCACTTAAGGGGTAATCCAGCCCTGGTGAGAAGATAAGCAAGGTGTGTGAAGATAAGCAGATAAACACAGGCTTAGGCTTGACTTTGCCTAGCCAATCCACCATCCCCACTGCTTGACCCCTCCACAAGGAGATAAACGCTGTAATATATAAATTAGTTTTTTTAAACTGGGTACCACTCAATTTACCATAGCTACAGACAGGTGCTTTGAGTCCAGTGAGGGGTGTCTCAACTCCAATAAGGGGTGTCTCAGGTCCAAAAAGGTTGAGAACTGCTGTGATAACTATTAGTAAAAACAAAGCACAGGTGTCTGTCTTCTGGACAGGTAATTCGATACAGAATGCAGTGTACTAAGAATGGGCATTACTGTCTGTAGGTGCCAATATGTGTCCCAGATAAATTAAAAACAAAAGATTTCTTCAAATGATGTGACATGAATGGGGTTTTGGGGAGGCACAGCTGTGTGCCCATGTATAAAAAGTTATGAGTTTGGGGCCATACAACTTAACAGAATAGAACATTCAAAAGCTGATATTCCCTTCCTAGCTGACTTTGCTACAGGAAGGACAGGAGAAACAAAACAGCGAGGGTTAAGTTGAAATGTTTTTGTTAAAATTTCTGAGGTTTTGATGTCTCATGTTGTAGCTTTAATGTTTAATAGCATTTAAATCTGGTTCCCATGGTCTTTTATACTTTGTAAGAAATTTAAAATAAAATATTTTTCTTGGAAAGTTTTGAAATGCACATCAATAAACCTGGGAGGGCTCTTTTAGTTTAATATATACTTAGGCTCATTTTTTGAATTATTATAAACTTTTTTACACAGCTAGACTAATTTGGTGCATGTATTTACCTGTAAAGCCACAACAACTCGACTGGCATCATTAAGAATGATATCAATCTATATTTTTATTAAATGGGTTTTTAACTTGTACATTATATAATGGCTTGAAAACAAAAGTTCAAACCATGGGATTTTATGTTTATACTATAGCTGGGATTTTTTTATGTCTTGTTAATCTTCTATGTTGTCAAGTAAAAACCCATAATTTTTTCAGTGACTTAAGCACTATAGTTTGTGTGTGGAAAAACAGCATCCAAGATGTGTGGCTGTGTTTTTTTCTAGATTCTGTCATCCATTTGTTTTTTAATTGTAAAGATGAGAACAAGGCCCCAGTAGTGTAACTAAGGGGAGGCATCTGGGGGAGCACACAAAAAAACAACCTCCCTCAGAGCTGATGCTGGTCTCACTGCTGCTGCCAGCCGCAAAGCAACCAGCACTGCCCCATGTACTGCTGCTTCCCAAGATGTGGAGCTGTGCTGCTATACTTCTGCAAAACCACATCTGTGTAGATTTTACTGATCCCATTATAGTGGTCTGCCTGGGTATTCCTATTTGTGCCATTAAAACTTCATGTAAGGTCCAACCCCTTTTTCATCCCTAATGTATGTTGTACTAAACTCTGCAACCCCCAGAACTGGTACAGAGAACCCCCAAAGGAAGTTTCCACTTTTATATAGGGGATTCTAGGGATTAGGGTCGCAAGCCAATGGGCTTAGGAGGTTAGGAAAAGCATATGTAAATAAACATTAGTGAACATACACTTAAAATATATATAACAGGTAATAAACAGTGTCACTTTGATGAACCTGTGTGTGCATGTATATATATGTGTATGCGTATGTATGCATGTGTATGTGTATATATGTGTGTGTATATATGTGTATAAAAAATAGTATTTATATATATAATACTGGTGTGTGTGTGTGTGTGTGTGTGTGTGTGTGTATGTATATGTGTATACACACACACCAGTATTAGTGTTCCCTATCTGTTACCTGTTATCTGTTTTGGGGTAGTTTCAAATATATGGAGGTTTCCAGGAGCTATAGTTCACTTTCCAACATTACAGTATATTGCACTGTCTCAAGACCCCAAGAATTCCTCAAGTTACTGCTTCCTCTGGGTTTCTCTCTCCCTTGAGCCTCAGCCTTTGGGCGAATTGGTCAGAGTTATCAACTCTCATTTTGTTCTGGATCTTACGATACTTGATGTTCTCAATAAATCCTCAGCTGCCACAGTCAAGAAAATAGATTAAATCTTTGCCTTGCTTTTTTGAAAACTAAGTTTCTAGCTTTCTTGATTGCAAAGAAAAGCATGAAACCAGGAAACAAATACACAATAAAACTGAGCACCTAATCAGGACCTAGGTGCAAGTGAGATGCCTAAATAACAAAAACATATCTAGAACATACCTGTTCTTAGTAGCCACTTAAGCATATATATTATTGTAGTTTAACAATAGTAAGTTGGGCTTCAAAGATCATTAGACTTCAGTGTATACCCAGAAAGGCCCCAATCTGAATAGCTAGATCCCTCCTTCCTGTTTAAATTCCATGGTAATCTAGAAAAGAGGTGAAGCAGTGCCTAAACTCTGCTTAAAGGCAGGACCCATTGCATTAGGCATGTGCCAGGGATATTAATGCATAACAGCAGGACTGAGGTTAGTACCAAGTACAGCAGCCATGCTCGCTTTCACTAAAAAGCATCGGGTGGTGGTATCCACCTTTTATATACCTGCCTATAAGTAGATTACTCAACCAGGATGTGGGAAACCTAGATCCTAGGCCTGCTCAGCCAGAGAGGAGTCTAATGTACTTTCCATGTAAGTGCACTTCCCACTAAGCAATAGAACTCTTCTGCAGAAGCTGTGCCATTAGGCAGCCAAGAATCTCGGGGCAAGGAGAGCAAAGAGAGAGTCTGACTGTAGTCAGAGGCATGGGTATGGCCCTTTAACACACTGGCCTGCCCCTTTAAGAGGAGGTAGCCAGCCTGGTTGAAGAGTTTCAGCTGTATGAAGGCTACTGGTGTGCTGAGAATCAAAGACCTAAGCAGGCAGAACCAAAAGGAGGGAGAAGAAGAAACAGCAGAGATGGAAGACTAGGCTATGAGGAGTATTAGTCTGCTGGGGAAAGGCTGAAGCTTCTGTGGATGCCTCCCAGGGTGCTGGTACACGTGATGGGGGTTTAATTCCCATGGTTTTCTTCTATACCCCCTGAATTGAAATGGTGGGGCACAGAATAAAACCCTGAGGACTAAACCATTTCAGTTTAGTCCTCAGTCAGTTTAGGATGAGCAGCCCCTGAGCTGGAGGGGGCCCTGGTCCTTCCCTCCATGGTGGTGGCACCCTCCGGGGCTGTCTGGGCAGGCTACTAGTGGGCCAGGTGCTGCTCCAGCTTGGAGGGAGAACCTGGCCTGATCCAACTGTCCCCCAAGCCCACCTGGGGTGCAGTGCCCAGCAGGCTTCCAGCAAGGGTTTGGAGAACAGTTGAATCAGGATGAGTGCTGCCTCTGAGCTGGGGCAGCACCTGGCCTGCTAGCAGCCCACATGGATGACTCTGGGAGGTGCCACCAGCACAGAGGGAAGGACCAGGGCCCCACACAGCTCAGGACCTACTCACCCCACTGGCCGCTTGTCCTGTAGCTGTGGGCAGGCTCTGCCAAAAAAAAAAAGAAAAGAAAAAGGATCAGGCCCTCCACTGCTTTGCCCTTCAGCAGGCGGCTGCTGAAGAAAGAAGTGATGATGAGCCTGGCCCTTGTTTTGATGGAGCCTGCCCACCTCTTCCATGGCCGGGGGGTCGGGGGGCAAGCTGCTGGCAGGCTGAGTGGCCC
>NW_005841990.1:2828601-2829969 GCF_000455745.1 Alligator sinensis
CCCCTCCACAGCAGCAGTCCCCCCCCAGAGCTACCCAGGTGGGTTTCTAGTGGCTGGGTGCTGCCCCACTTTGGAGGCAGCACCTGGCCCGATCCAACTCTTCCCCGGTTCCAAGCTAGGGCAGCACCTGGCTGACTAGCAGCCCATCCGGGTTGCCCCAGGGGGCACCGTCACTGCACAGGGAAGAACTGGGGGGTTCCTGCAGCTCAGGGACCACTCAGTCTGCCAGCAGTTCATCCCCCGGCTGCAGAAGAGTCGGGCAGGCTCCACTGGAAAAAAAACAAAGGTTAGGGCCCTCACCACTTCTGCCTTTAGCAGGTGCCTGCTGAAGGGAGAAGTGGCAAAGGGCCCGATCCTTTTTTTCTGCAGAGACTGTTTGCCTCTCCTGTGGCCAGGGGGTGTACTGGTAGATGCATCATTGCAGTTTGCAAAATTGCAAACTAAACTACATCCAGATGTTGTTTAGTTTGCAAGATGCAAAGTCATTTTAAACCCCCCAAAGTCTTGCACATGTATACTGTGATGCCATTAAGCCACACAATGTGACATTTTCATTACACGCACATGCTAATGGTGTCATGTGTACAAGGTCTTCAGTGTCCAGGATAACAAAGTTTCTCTGTTTACTTGCTGTGTTGGTTAAAAGACTGTGTATTCCTGGGGTGTGCCGAGAGATACAGGAAGCAAAAGCCATAAGGTTTAAAAGACCACATATTATTGAGGCTTGCTGAGAGATGTTTGGGGAGCAAAAAGCCTGGATGAAGGGACCCTGAGGCCGCAACCTGGGAGAGGAGAGAACTGGGTTCTGGTTCATGCACTAGGATTATTTCTGACTTTTTTATCTAATGAAAAATGCATGAACACTCCTGACATCAGGGACCACAATCTAGGTCCCCTCTGCCAGCTGCACTAACCACTGTGGTATGAAGTCAGAGTCTCTTTTGATTATTTGTCTTGTGTTACCACCACCACTGAAACTAATTAAATGCCTACCTTCAAGAGAAGACACTTACTTTCTGTATCCCAACTGGCCAGAGGTGCCTGATGTGTAAACCTAAACCTAGCATGTGTCATGACCCAAAGGCATGATTTTGTGTGTGCTTCGGCACCAGAATTATCCCCGCCAAGTTGCAGCTTCATTGCACGGAGAGTTTCCTGTTGCAGAGGAAAACCCCGGTGCAGGGACGAGTTTCCTGCCTTTCTGCAGCTTCTTTTGCAGAGTGCATTGCTCAAGTTGCAAGAGAAATGCACGGTGGCTTGTTCACCCAGAGCATCCGGAGCTCTGTTCCGTGGAGCCTAGCAAACTCCATGTGACCGTCCATGTTGTCTGTGTCTGTAACCGCAACTCAAGCAAGTTTTCCAGCCTAC
>NW_005841990.1:2832407-2842566 GCF_000455745.1 Alligator sinensis
GCTGACGATTGGCCTGTTAGCCGTATAAGAGGCTTGAGCAGTTTCCGCCCAAGCCGAAGAGGACTCCACATCCATCTCGTGGGGATTCTGGATACACGGCAGGGGAATAGAAACCCTGTGTGAGATTCAGAGGAGCCTGGCGGCCTGATCCGCCGCCCACCTCTTCCCATCTTCGATCGCAAATTTTATAAGACGTATCTACGATTTTGATTTTGGTGGCGCGTTCACCCAGAGCATCCGGAGCTCTGTTCCGTGGAGCCTAGCAAACTCCACGTGACCGTCCGTGTTGTCTGTGTCTGTAACCGCAACTCAAGCAAGTTTTCCAGCCTACACCACTGCCATCTCGGTGTAAGTAAACAATCTTTAAAACTACCGCTAAGCGTTTGTGCCTAATTCCAACTCGTCGTCCTCCCTCTCCGATCCAGCGTGCCAGGGCTGCTGGCCACAGCCCGCGTGCAGCACGGAAAAGGGCTCGGGTCGCTCCCGGCCCGCACAGCATGTATGCACCAGAGAAGCCCAGACAGGTAGACATGCCCTCATGCTTAGAAATAACCAACAGAAAACACTAAGTGGGCCCAGTAAAGCATCCTTCCAAGGTCTACCTTACTCTGCTCCTTGTCTATGTAGGAGTTAATTTGGTTAGTCCTGTTTCTGTGAATCTCTCTCCTAGGGTCAAGCACCTAATTTTTAAGTGTTGTGAGGTCTAAGTTGGAGGTGTCTAACGGATCCATTTGGATTTTGCCCTCAAACTAGAAGAAGAATGAAGTTCCTATATGGTGTCACTTTTAAGCCAGTCTCATAATTTTGGAAGCCAATTTGTAATTTCTAGAATCTTAGGGGTGGCAATAGTGATTTACTAGCACTAGCAGTCTCCACTGCAGTCTATGGAACTATTCAGATGCATAAATACACCTATATGTATGAGCATTTGTAGGATCAGGACCTTAAGTGCTGATTTTTGAGGCAGGGACTGTCTGCATTTTGTTTCATACAGTCCTGAACAAGCTGATGTGTTTCCTTGAAGCTTGCCCAAGTTTCCTCTTCACCACGTTTTGGTACTTTTCTACCCAAGGGATAGTTAATAGCATTTCACTGACATGGTACCTATGCCTCTGCAATCATAGGATCAATCTCTTGTGCCCACTACATTCCTTTATGTTGCTTCAACAGGGCATAGTGGTCCCATGTAGATAGCCTTTGGGGAATTTCCTGAGCAGAGGGCAGTTTATTTGCTCCATGGTTGCAGACTTCTGAATTACCAGATGTGGTACATGCTGACACATTTCTGCAGCAGGAGGACTTGCTTGAGCACTCTGTGATCTGACAAATCTGTGCTGCACAACACCTCACAGGGAACCAGGGAACTCATATTAGAGGCTGTTCTAGTGCTCAAAAACCCCAAATCTAGACTGTGCAATGTGACTTGGATACATTTGCCCCTCATCACCATTTTCCTGTGCTGAATCTCCTGAGAGGTGCCATATAGTAGCCCATCTCACTTAATTTCTCCCTGTGTTTTGGAGCATGATGGAGGCAGCATGCTCGGCCCCCTTCTAGCTGTTGCATGGAAATCCCCTTATAGGCTACCAATGTGGATGTTTTGGAGAAGCTGTATCTGGAGCTGTGTGTTTCCTCAGCTGTGCTCTCTGTGGACCCAAGGATCAAGAGGGCAGTCTCTCTCACGTAACAGTACAGAGCTTTGCCACTACGGAAGGATGTATAATGCTCTGCAATGCAAGTTGGCCCATTTCATGTGCAGAGCAGAAGGAAGTTGGGCTGAATCATTTACAAGCACACAATAAATTATTCCATGTGCAACTGTGATGACATGTTTACACCCATCATAAATGCACCCCAAGGTGCCCTAATCGTGCACTAAATATATTTTAACTGGATGCTGTAGAAACATTTATTCATCTAAATAAAGAGAGGGTGGAGCTGGGACAAGAGTAAAAACACTGAGGCTCAAAGCTAAATGCAATAAATAGGACCATGTTTAAAAAGACTTTTCTCACAAATTTTCCCATTCTTGAGGTGGGACATGTGGGGGTTTGAACACATTATCCTACATGCCTATCCCTACCTCCATTTTGGCTCTAAATCTAGTTTTAACTCCTATAACTAATTTGGCAATCTCAGCTCTTAAATCATGTAGAAGGACTGCCCCAAAGCACCTCATGAGAATAAAAAAGGCTTCATAAATATGATTTACACTCTGCTTTTAGTTTCATGTGATCCAAAACAACATTGTTCTTCTCTCATAGTACAGCCCAGAGATAAAGATGAGATGGTGTAATAGCAGCTGGATAAAACATATAACAGCTGAGGTTCTAAGCCAATCTTATGAACATTTACTCACATGTTTAACTGTATGTACAGCATGAAATCTAAAGAACCTATTCAGAGAGGTCAGCTACACACAAGTATTTGCAGAATCAGCACCAACATGAAGAATATAGTGATGATATTTGGAAATTAAAAAGGGAAGGTTATTTTATTTTTTGGTTGGTGTTTTAATGTTCAGTCTTAAATGGAAGAATTTTTTCCAGCTGAGCTGGTAATAAGATTGATGGAATGTGAATCTTTCCAGCTGCATGCCTAAAATGTGGCTTGGTTTATTAGGAACTATTTATTTCATATCACTCTCCCTTGTCATCTCCAGGGTACAAATTAGCATAGAGTAAGGGTGTAACTTTTTTCTGTTTGAGAACTTCATTTTTATGTGAGCCATTGCGCAGCCTTCCTATTTGTACAGTTTACAAAAAAAACCCAAAACTCTACATAACTTACTTAACCATCCCAATTCTGCACATTTAAGGGGTTAGTAACTTGCTGAAAGTTAAGCCAGTGTATATATATTTTCAGGATTGGGACCTAAGTAATTGCCCTGGTTCTTTGTGTTACCATTATATCTTTGTGCATTACATCATTGCCTTAGAGACCACACAAATCCATATGAAGACTCTTTAATATTATACTTGTGCAGTGTGTTCTAGTGACTGGGCAGTGGGATGCTACTTTCTTCAAATGCTTGGAGAGATAGACAATATGATTATGTCCTGCAATACAATAGTAACCAAAATGACAAAATATGATGGTCACTGACAAAATTTCCACAATTTTGAAAAATTTGGTGGGGGGGGGAACGACATACTTTCTAATTATTTTGGAAGCCTGTGAGTGAAAGAGTGAAATCAGTTTTCTTATTGTTTCGTTCTTGCAGGATTGTTTATAAGGAGTGTTGTCATGATCCTTTTCAGAAATAACTGCAAAAAAAAATTATGCTCTGCACTTCTGTAGCACCTCTTTCTGAATGTCCTATAATGCTTCAAAATCAATTGCAATCTACAATACCTGTGAGGTAAGTAAATATTGTTTTGGCCATTTCATAAGTGGTTCAGATAGAATGATTTCATTCATGATTTCATACACACTGGGCACGACTACCCGAGATGATGACTGTGCAGTCACTAAACTTATATAAACAAGTACTAAACAACTGTGCAGTAGCCGGAGTTACTGTGCAGTCACGCTGAGGAATGGCTTTTTCATGATGTTAACTGCGCAGTAACGCATGACTATTGCACAGTAGCATCTCATCATGCTTCCTGCCACACAAC
The DNA here is from genome assembly GCF_000455745.1 of Alligator sinensis. Classification (NCBI taxonomy): domain Eukaryota; kingdom Metazoa; phylum Chordata; order Crocodylia; family Alligatoridae; genus Alligator; species Alligator sinensis. The sequence continues at coordinate 2,836,028 of NW_005841990.1, forward strand.
GCTACTGCGCAGTAGTCATGGGTTAGTGTACAGTCAGCATCTTGTTTAGACGCAGCCAGTATGTGGTAGAGCTAGGTACAGAAGTCCATGGCTTTTCTCACAGAACCAACAGAAATGTCAGCATTGAAGTCCTGTAGGTATGTCTACTAGGTGATGAATAACTTTTCGGAATATGGCAAATTCTTTCTTGAGACACCTACACTAAACTTCTGCTGACTTCAAGAGGAGTTGTGCCCAAGCACCCTTAAACAGAAATGGACCCTCAGGTGCTCTGTGCTCAAATGTCAGTTATGCCCTTCAAAACCATTAAGAAAGCGGAATATAATAAGGAGCACTGCCCAAAGCATAGTGTTATCAACTCTTGCAATTTTATTTCCAGTCTTGTGCTCTTTGATTTTTCTTAAAGTCCTAAATCCTAAAATCACATGGATACATAAAAATTTCAGCTTTCATATTATTATTTTTAATTGTAAGTTACTAGTGCTTTTGAATGCAAAGATAACCTTGAAAACATCATCTATAGAGATTGAAAAGACATATAGCAAATATAAGAACCTCCAGTCCCCACCTTTTTAATGTCTCATTTCAGGATTTTGACCTATGATGTTAGAACACTTAGAACCCCACTGCCCATAGGCTCCTATACATATGCAGGGAGCCTGCTCTGACACGCTAGAGCTGGAGTGTGGAAGTTAACGTGCTCCAACAGACTCTAGCATCACGTGTATCCACATCCTCGTGCTGAAAAATGGTGGTGGGGCACTTTGAACTAAACCTCATTCAGTGAGCTTGAGTTCAAAGTGCCCTGCCACCAATTTTCAGCACAGGGACACTGATACACATGACATTTGGGTAGCATTCCCTCTAAGCTGTGTACCTTGCATAGTCATACAGGTGCACCTAGCCACACGGCATGAGCACGCCTGCGCGGCTGCGCACACCACATAGCTTAGAAGAAACACTGCTCTCAGGTGCTTTTAATTAGCACAGCTCACTTATTAAAGTGCACCCCCCATGCCTTCCAGAGCACATGTAAAAATGCCCTATGTGTTCCAATAGCAGCAGCCTGTTAAGTCATCAGAAACTTTAAAAAGCTTGCAAGTCTGGCTTGAATGGTCTTTAAAGTTGCCTGGGGTGGACAATGCTAAATAGTGGCATACCTCTGTGGCCACTCTGTCACACTTCAGCCTGGGAGCTTTGAACATGTGACTGTAACAGAGGGTTGTACCCCTATTTCTATAAAGAAGCTAAGAGACGAAGGTCCTTTTACAACTAAAATCTTCAGGACCAAGAAGAGTGAAAAGCCATAGAAAATGTGAAGGAAACACACCTGGTGGCCAGGTGCAGACTGACCCCTATAGGAGACTGCAATCAAGTTACAAGAGAGAATCCTGTGCTGGTCTGACTAGCCAGGTTCAGGTGACCAGCAAAGGGGAAGGGCCAGTAAGGTGCTCCCAGACAGATTGCTGGGGGAGAGAAGGAGAAACTTGGCTTAAAAGTCAGGAGTGATTACCCTTGTGAGAGACAGGAGATGCCCCAGTGGTGAGGAAGAAGCTAGCATGAACAGGTGGTGAGCAGATGAGAGGAAATGAGGTTTCAGATGTTGTATATGGGCGTCTTTTTTTTTCCTTTAAGATGAGATTGGGGAAGCACGGTGTTCCAGTGGATTGATGTGGCTATAAGGGGAAATGAGACTGCATGGCAGAGTGCCAAGAAAGTGTACTCTACATTTATTGACCCAGGAAGGGTTGTGAGCCTGAGCAAGAGAGTAAAACTTACTCACTTAAGGCCTAGTCACTGGCAAGGTAATTAGAGGTGGGCAACCTTTAGGCATAGTCCAGTAAGTTAATTTGCTGGCTGGTCAAGCCAAAGGCTCTGGTTCAAGATCTTGGGGCAACTAAGCCAGAAAGAGAAAAAGCGAGAAGAGGAGACACTGTGGCCAGAGATACTGAGACCCAGAAAGGGGGTCAGACATAACCAGTTGATAATAGACACACAGTCAGAATGAAAATGACAGACATGGTCATGTTTGCCCCCTTCTTTTTTGGGGGGTGGAGACAAGACTACCTCCCTAACTTATTTTAAATAAAAAGGCACAGCAAGTGAGTAAAAAGGGAAAGTGCAGGACCAGCTGCAGACCAAGCCTTGGAGTTGCTTGCTGATGTTGTCCTGTAACAGTGGATACTAGAACTTTATTTTTTCTATAGCACTATAAAACTTATAGTACTACAAAAATAACAGCTGGAAGGAGCCCCAGTGCCATCCTCTAGTTAGCACAAACTGCCTTCATCTTCAATTCCTGAATGGGAGACCACATAGGATGACTCTGTGCTTGGGTTCCAGCACCCAAGAGGCCTGAGCATGCTCCGTAAGCTCCCAGGAGCAGATCCAGGGTAAGTAATAGCAGGGAGGCAGTGCTCCCCCCTCACTCAGACTCGCTTGCTCTTCCCCTGCTGGGGGCTGTAGGTAGGGAGCAGCATCTGGGAGTGGGACAGGCGGGCAAGCCTGGGGCTGGGATTGAGGGGTGGCAACAGTGCAGGGCTGAGGCCTGGAGCAGAGCTGTGAACTGCTGCTTTCACGCCCCTGCAACAGGCACCTGTTCTGTGGGCAAGGGTGTGTGGGGAGTGGATTGCGGCTGTGTCTGGGGCCCCAGCCCCACAGTGTCACTGCCCAGCAATCCCAGGGATGGCCCAGGACCCACGCAGGCAGGGCACATGCTCACCAAACCTCTAGGGGCAAGTCACAGCTGTGCAAGTGAGGGGCAGTCAGAGCAGGGTTTTTGCCTTATTGTGTGACTGTTCCACTAAACTGAACAACACTAAGCTGATTACCATTTGTTCTGCTTGCAGGGTAAGGTCTGACAAGGTTGTAAGTCACAGGGTACATCTGACATTCTAGGATTACTGAGTCAAATGCCTAGCGTGAACAGAGAGTTATTTTATTGGGAGCCAGTTCTGAGAGTTTCCCCCCACTTTCCCCTTCATACAAGTAGTCTTGTTTAAGTCAGTTATATTAGTCACATAAGTAACTGCCCCACAATGTGTACAGGTTATCTACATTTAGACTTTACACCATCATGAGTCACCAGGTTTTTACCTGAACTTCCTATTTCAAAGGTTCTAACGTGGCTTCTGTCACTGCAGCATCTAAGTTCCTCAAAGTCTAATGCATATAACCTCCAAGCATCCACCTGAGACAGGAAGTGCAGTTATTTCCATTTCACAGATTGGGAAAGGAGACACAAGTCAGATTGAAAAAAAAAAAAAAAGCCTGGAATGCATAATTGGTCCTAGAGACAAGTTAGACACCTAAGTCTAAAAATGTGACCCCAAAACTTCTCTACTAAGCTGCTGCCTGCTCCTGGACACACACTATCATTTCCCTATTGACTAGTTCTAGGCAGCTGTGTGCTCAGTGACTTAAGTGGCTCCCTGTTCCCTACTGGTTGTTTTAGACCCCATTCAGAGATACCCACCTAACCCTTCCCATTCATTATATAAGGAGGCTAAGCACTTAAATCGTGGTTCTGGCTTCCACTCTGGGGGCCAGGAACTTGACTTTTAGGCATCTATGGGCACATCTACACGCCACCCTACAGTGACATTGTTACTGAGCTGTACTTTAGTACTTCCTTCTGGAAGTAACTGCCCCACAATGTGTACTTCCTTTTGGAAGTACTAAAGCACAGCGCAATAACTGACAATACTGCACTTTGCATGCAGCATACAATTAGTTTTAGGTGCTACTGCACAGTAGTGGTGCACTAAAACAGGGGAGCATGCCACTATGGCAAAGTAGATTCCAGTCACATGTAGGCTTACGTGATCTCTACGTCACCATAGGACATCATACAGAGACATAGTGCATCACTATGGTGACATAGGGTGACATGTAGATTCGCCCCATGTACTCTATGGGATCAGGCTCCAAGGTATCAGACAAGGTTATAGGAAAGCAGGCCTGAAGCCAAGTCCTAGATCACTGTAACTATGCTTGGAGTATGAAAAACATTAAAAAAAGAGCACTCATGCTCGCACTTATACCCATGACCTGCATTACAATCTCTTGTAGCATTTTTGATAGCTTTGCTTAAGTCACAGGATGAGTTGATGAAAGCTTGTATTAAAGCATCTAAATAAAGACCCTGATTCAAATCCTTGAGTTTGCAGTTAAGCAAAACTTCCTTTTAAGGAGCTCTCCCTCTTGAGGTATGTGTCACTGAGATTTTTGCTTGCATAAATGTTATTTCCATCAGTTCTGCACAAAAAATAAAGAAATGCAGGCAAGAGTTTTTAATGTTTGGCCAGCTAGCATTTTTCTGCTTGTGATATAAGTCCAGTTTGGCAGAAAAAAGGAAGCTAGCAGCTGATCTCCATTACAATCACTTGCAGGTGTTGCTGAGATTAGTGAAAATGTTGAGGGATCTAGGGACTAGGAAACCTTTTGGCCTTGTAAAAGTAGTACAGACACAGTAAACACCCTCTGTTTTGATGAGAAAAGCCTCAAATTCTTGAGGCTTAGTACCCGACAGCTGCCTGCAGAGATGCATAGCTATTGCAAGACTGTCTGTGAAGTGTATCCCTCATTTCCCCAAAGTTCCACTCTGGATTTTGCTTAACAAAAACCTGTTTCCCCATTTACTTTCTAAGAGGCTTCTTTTTGTTATAGATATCTTTATTTTTAAGCTTCACATCTTAGGAAAAGACTTCAGATAACAAATTGTTACTTGAGAAGAATATGGAGTGCCTCTTTAATTGTGACATATGTTTGTAATTGAGCCAATAGAAACTCCTCATTGAAAACAACACTTTTTATCCCCTCTAACCACCAAACAACTTACCTTTGCAGCACCTGTCACAGCATAAAAGTTAAAAGGTAGTAATGCTAACTTCCTCTGAGTCTTGACCTGGTGTACAGCAGCCTGCCCCGGAAAGAGGAACGTTTTTTGGTCCTTTGGCCTTCTTTACCTGCCCTGTGGGTGACAATTCAACTCTTTTCTTTTCCCACTGGTGCCTGAGTGTTAAGGTCAAAGATGGTACACGGGGAACCTGTGTCACACTTGAAAAAAACATGCACACAAAAAACAAATTCATTTGTTAGCTCACAGATTTGAGGTACTGTTGGACTTTCCCTAGGAGCTGATAGTGTGCATGTTTCTATGGCCCTGTAATCAAAAGCTGTTGAGCCTGAATATGTCTATCTACCAAGTCACAGAGCTTGCATCACATGGGCATGCTCTGAGGTGGCTTGTTTAGCCAACTGGGAAAAATACCAAGAAGAAAGAAGACAGTACACCTGGGGCTATAGCAAAGCCCATTAAGCTAATTGCACTTATCCTCAGGAACCCAGAATGAGGACAGAGTTTTTTTAGGGAGAACAAAGTTGCCTGTATAAAGGGAAGCAACTTAGGATAACTGGGAATTTTCTGAATGAAAAACTGAAGCTAGATGGAGCTCCAAAAATTCCTGGACTTCCTAAAAGAAGATTAATTAGCTGTGCTCTGTTCCTTTAATTCAAGAGAAAAGCCTGTTTCACTTGACTTTCATTGAAGGACAAGAATAGATATAATTAAAATTATAAGTAGACTGCTTGTTGTTTTGAAATCATTTTTTCCCAAATGCTTTGCTCTGTTTGCTAAATAAACCTACTTCTTTCAAGAAGGGAGCTCATCAGCAGTAGTAACAAGCTCCTCAAGAAAAGAGACTGATGTGCTGTTGGTCTTGCACAGTACGTGGTGAGGTTGTATACTCAGAACCCAGAAAAAGAGACAGAAAATTGTGAAGTTCCACCCCATGAGGCCTAATACCCAATGCCCTCAGATGGACCAGAGAGAGGAGATATACAAACAGCTTCCTACTCACAAAAACCATTATGGTTCTGATCCAAATCCTACCTGAATCTACCTCAGTTCCTTATTTATAAAGAAATGGCAGTAGTTCCATACATAACACATTTTTAGTCCTGGAACTAAAAATACTTTATACCTGTAAAGCATTCAGATAACACCAGACTTTATTGTCTTTTGAATTAAGAAAATCATTGTTTCAAGGTGCTGGTTGTAGCTGTGTTGGGCTAAGGACATAGGCAGACAAGGTTCTTTGGGTAAATGTGATATCTTTTCAGGTGTCTGAAAGCTTGCAAAGAACATTTTTTCCAACTCTTTAGTTGGTCTAATAAAAGATATCAAATTTACCCAAATAAATTTGCCTGAAAACAAATGTATATTGTAATGTGGCATAAGAAAAAGATTGAAATGTGATAAAATATAAAAAATGTCAAAGTTGCTAAGGGTATGTATGAATCTGCTTCACCCTGGTTGCCAGTTGGTAGGACCTTTACAGCAAACACTATTGTTATATTTAACTTCTGAAACATTTCAGCAAATATAGCAGAACATAACTTTTTGTTTTGCCTAATTCCTCTTGTGATCCCTGTTTTCTAGAGGGGTTTATGTATAGTTGACACTAGCAGTTGCTTTGACCAGTTGGGTTTAAGTCAGCTGTTCATCAGCAATTTAGGTGGTGAGTTAAATTCTTCAG
>NW_005841990.1:2842597-2847284 GCF_000455745.1 Alligator sinensis
ATTTTTGTTATCAGATACTGAGATAGATGTGGGTTACTCCCTCAGTCTTTTAACCCAGTTGCCTGTGGAATTCTGGGTGATACAGTAACATTGGAATTCCTGGTCACATGCAACCCTCCTTTTTCAGATATATCATGCTTTTGATACGTGATTTTTGTTATGAAACATCTTATGAATTTGAGAATAATAACAGCGTTCAGTTTAAAGGTAAGTGAGATCCTACTTCTTAGGTAGCAAATCAACCCAGCTAGCAAGACTTAGATGTGTGCACTGCTTTCTCTATACTAGCCTTTTCTTTTCTTAATTAAAGGGGTTAGGTAACATGCTCCAACAGTGGTGTTTTCTTAAAGAAGACAAATCTATTAATAATATAATACAAAACATGAGTCTTTTTTCTAAAAACAATAGTTATCTAAAAACAATAGATATTTCATTGATTCCCCATTATACCCTATGGCTGAATCTCCAAATCACCGAATCTTTTCTGAATCTATTTGGAAGCTCCGAGTATATTCAGAAAGACTAAAGCTTCCAGTGATTCAATTTGGATTCGTAGATTCGGCCTCCAAATCATCCGAATCATCCAAATCCGAATCACGATCCGAAGCTTTGCACAGCCCTACAGATCATCCCAAATTTAATACGACCTCTCAGGCTGAAGCAGTCAAATGTCTGCCATTGGCAATGACTAAAGATAAGGATCATTATAAATTCCATTCAAACCCATTGTAAGAAATCGTCTGTCACAAGAATGTCATTCTCTTAACGTTTCTTTAGGAAGCAACAAGGGGTCATTAACCATCTTGCACATACAGTAATCAAAATCAGTATATGACAGATGAGAAAAAGGAAAGATTTTCTATACAGATCACTCATTCATTGTGGAAGAAAGCCTGCCACCTAGAATTTCAGTTTGAAAACAATCAATAAGTGATTCGGCCAAATCAAATCGGAAAAACGTTAATGTCTTTCTTAGAGAGGGTAGACTATTGTGTTCCCTTCCAGAAGTTTTTGTTTGCTTTTGATTTATGAGAATTACAATTTACTGCTCACAAATTGGCTATCACCTTGTACTTGATCTTGTGTAATTATTTGTTAAAATTATTGAAAAGACTATGGTGAGACAGCAGTCAATGCATAGATGCTTTATGATCTTTCTGAACTCCATCTCCCTGTGTTCCCAAAAGGCTAAGAATCCCAGATTCTGCTCTGTTAGCAAATGATCTTCTGGCAAGGGATGGAAATCCCAAATCTATGCTAATGCTGCTAAAGCCATCAATTGCTTTTGATCATGAAAAGCTGCTGACTTGCTTGTGAAGAATAAGAGAGTGGGTGGAAATTGAAAAACCAAAAATTCCTTCATGTAAAATCATACTTGCCCCCCAGATAAGTCATCAGAAGGATCATAGTACAGTCCTACCACCTGAGTTAACAATTAGCAGAAGAAGGCTGTTATCCACTGTATGAGCCTACCACTAAAAGGAGATCAAAATGCACATTTTGCCAGTGGGTTTCACAGCTCACTGCTAAACAGAAAAGGGATATTGAGATGCAACTCCTGGATTAAATTCTGGGTTTTGTAACAGAGTGTTCTCTAGGGATTACTGAATCTATTCTCTGTTCTTCCTCATATGTTTTTGTCCATTTCCTGCCTCTTGTCTTTCCCCTGGTATTATTCTGCTGCTTTGGCTTCTACCCTCCCCCAACATTGGCTCCTATGTTCTTTCAGCATTGCCCCTGCCTCCCTTCTCACTTGTGGTTGTCCATCCTTATCTTTTGTTTCCCCTACCATGGTCTTAGTTTCAGTGCCTAGCACTTCTCCCAATAACTGGGAGGAATAATTGCAGGGAAATTCCTATTCAGCTGCTGCAGTTTTGGGGTGGTGCATGCATGTAGGAGTTATGTGAGACTGTAGCATACCCCAGGTAAAAGGAATCTTCTGAGAATTTAGCTAACAGACTACAATGAGTTTTGGTGTTTCACTGTTTTGTTGTTGTAATTGAGTGTATGTGGACAGATATCTTGGACTTAGTCCATAGTTCTTGGACATAGTACTTAGTACATAGTCAAATATAAATATAAATCATATAATATATGATTTTTCACCAGGACACCAAAAGTGCATTCCTGATACAAGAATGGCCTCTTGCCAAATTTTAATTCTGTGATACAAGGCATGGACTTTCTAAAGCGTTTCAGTGAAATGGTTGGAAGAATTTTTAACAGGAGTAAACTACAGACCTATTTCAGAAACAGCACTGCGGTTTATCTGCATCTTTAAAAATATAATCTTGAAGAGGACAACCAACATGGAAAATTTCAACTGAAATTGCTACAGGTCGTCAAAGTAATAAGACAATGGAATCATTGTTTCATAGTGAAGTGTTGGGCAACTTAAACCACAGGTCTCACTACCTGCCCTTCCCATCTAGTGTTTGAAATAGGGGGCTAAATTATAACTCACCCTGCATTGCATGGAATTCTACTAAAGTCATAAAGCTCTGTGGTATGACAGTCATCACAAAACATGTCGCACATATTAGAGGCAAGAACCAAAACCCTATAGTTAACATCCCAAAGTTGTTAGGAAGCTAGAATTTTAAACCAGAACTGGATTTCAGTGCTGCTTTGTGTGTATGTGTGTGTAACTGGACAAACCAAAATGTTGTATCCAAATAATCCCAAATTTTGGTCAATAACAAATCCCAATCTGGATTCAGGTATGTGGTGGATCAGTACTTATCTGTTAGTCTGTTTGCATCCTTCATTCGGCATTAGAGCCATACTGAATGTGTATGTCTTCTCAAAGAGGCTGAAACCTGCTTATTGTAATGCCACCCACTTCACTGAAGTGACTAACCAAGAATGTATTAGTCATGCTTATCAAAGAAATGCTAAAGATAGTGATCAGGCTACAAGAAAATGGTTTACCTTGTTTACTTCCAAAGAGAGACTGTGATTTTTAATAACTTGATTGGGGCTCTGAAGTTGCTCAAGGGGCAACGTGACTGAAATCTAATTTAAGAGCACAATCTCCGCTTGACTCCCCTTTTCTTTTGTCAGTCAGCCATTAGCTAACAGCAGGACTGCAACAGGCCCAAGACAGGTCTTCCTGCTTCATGAATGGACTCGGCATAAGGACTCAGAAGAAGGGATGAACAGAAACTTGGGATGAATAGCATATAAAATGTTGTTACTTTTTCATAAAAATCAAAAACTGTTATAACCTAAGGGTAAAAAACCTTGCAGTTTTAGATTCCCCTGTACAAAGCTGGTGTTCCTTATTTTACTAACAAGGCAAATAAAGTATTTGCCATATAGTATTTGAAGAGTTAAAAAAGAGCACCTATGGAAGTGAATTCTAGTGCAGAATGTGCATGTGAAACTGAGGAAGATACAGAGGTGAGAGCATTGGTTTTGGGGCCCAGGGCCAGTCAAAGTAGTGCTGTATCCTAAGAAAGGAGGCTAGACAGGATGTCAATGCCTAGGACTGTGCCATAAAGACTCCACCTTCCTCTTCTCCTTCTTCTTCCTCTTCTTCTCTTACTTGTTCTGTCAAAACAAGGTCGCTGCTGGATCTTGGCTATCCACTGACTTCAGTCATTTTGATCATCTTTCAATTCCTTCTCTCTTATGTCCCTCTCCATCTCATCTTCGGTCCTCCTCTTCCACTTCTCCCTGGAAGTACAATTCTGGTAGCTTCTTTTCCCATGTATTCTTTGAACATGCCCATACCGTGCCAGTCTTCTCTCTTGTGCTTTCTTAGATACCTCCACTACCTTCACCGATCCTCTGATGTAAGTATTCCTCACTTTTATCCATCTTTGTTACTCCACACACCCATCAGAGCATTCTCAGCCCTAGCACATTCAGTCTGCTTTCTTGAGTTTTCTACAGAGGCCATGTCTCCACTCTGTATAATAGCACTGGACACACACATCTTGTAGACTTTCCCCTTCAACTTCACTGATACTCTCCTATTGCATAACATGCCTGTCACACTTTTCCAATTCATCCACCCTGATGTTATTTGATGATTCAACTCTTCATCTAACGCTGCATTCCGCTGAACGGTTTATCCCAGATACTTGAACTTGGCAACTTTTCAAACATGTTTCTCATTGATTATCACATTTCCAAAATCAGGTACCTCAGAGAAATCACAGTGATTATATTCCATTTTGGATCAACTAATCTTAATTTCTCTTCCCTCTAGCGCTTCTCTCCATTGGTCCATGCCAGCTTGCACATCCTCTAGACTCTCAGTACAAATGGCCACATCATCCACAAACATCATAGTCCAGGGTGGTTTCTTTCTTATTTGTTCAGCAAATGCATCCATCATGGTCGCAAACAGGAACAGGCTCAAAGCTGACTCTTGATGTACACCCATCTTCACCTTAAAACTCTTTCTCTCTCCTGAACTGCTCCTCACTTTCATTGTACATTTCCAATACATGTCCTCGATGGTTCTGACATATTTCTCTGACACCTCCTTAACTCCCAAGTATTCCCGTATTTCCTCCCTTGTTACATGATCATAGGATTTCTCCAGGTCAATAAAAATGAAATGGATATCTTTGCAACTTTCCCTGCATTTCTCTATCATCTGGAGAAATGATTGCGGCATGAATCCATACTGGCCTTCTCCAATGCCCACCTCAGTCCTTAACTGATTCTCCACCAC
>NW_005841990.1:2847294-2854083 GCF_000455745.1 Alligator sinensis
GTGAGACATCAACTTAACTCCCTGATAGTTACCACAATCCTGGACATAACATTTCTTCTTGAATATTGGCACCAACACACTACCTCTCCATTCATTTAGCATCTTCTCGCAAAATATCGGTTTAAATAGGTTCCATAGTATATCAATTCCTTCTTTCCCCAAGACTCTCTAAACTTCTATTGGTCTCAGGGCGTGTTGCTTTCCCATTCTTCATTTTCTTCAATGCTCTTATCATCTCCATTCTGCTCATGTCAGTCACCATGCCTTGGTTATCTGTGGCACTTGCTTGCTAACTTCTTGGTTTCTCTTCGTTCATCAGATCTTCAGAATAGTTCTTCCACCTGTCCTTAATCTCATCCTTGTTCACCAACAGTCTCCCAAATTCATCTTTGATCATTCTCACATGTGTCACATCCCTTGTCAATCTTTGTCCCTCTTTTGTTTCTACCCTTTGGTATAAATCATCTATTGCAGTATTTTTGGCTTTAGCAACAGTCCTCTTTTCCCTCTTTCTCTCCCCTTTGTATGCTTCAAAGTCCAGAGGGGTCCCCCATATCTTTCCATTTCTTACATTTCTTCTTCTTCTCCCTTGCCATTTCCTGGACCTCCTCATTCCACCACTACCTTTCCTCTTTCCAGATGACACTCCACAGATTTCTTTTCCCGCTTTCCTGATCTTATCCACTGCCTATTGCCACCAACTTTCAGGGTCTTCTATTTCCAATGCACTTGCCCTGAAGGCCTCTCTTGTTTCATTGTCCTGCTGCAGCCTCCACCACTCAATTTTCTGAACTCCTTAATATTTAGTATGCCTCACTCATTGCACCTCATGGTCCAGGACTACCATTCTATGTTGCATGGTGACTTTCTCTCCTGGGATCACCTTGCAGTCTTTCACCTTTTTTCAATCCCATTTCCTCACTAGCAAATAATCCACTTGCATTTCTCTACTTCCACTCTTGCACACAATAAGGTGTTCTTCTCATTTCGGGAAGAATGTTTTTGAAATTGTAAGATCATAGGATACCACAAAATGTACTATCCTTTCCCCCTCTAGGTTGAGATCTCCAAATCCATGTCCCCCATGGATACTCTCATAGCCATCTCGGCTTTGCCCAACATATCATAGTTTCATAGTTTCGTAGTTGGTAGGGTCGGAAGGAACCTAAGCAGATCATCAAGTCCGACCCCCTGCCATGGCAGGAAAAAGTACTGGGGTCAAACTACCCCAGCTAGGTGATTGTCTAACCTCCTCTTGAAGACCCCCAGGGTAGGAGCCAGCACCACTTCGCTTGAAAGTTGGTTCCAGATTCTAGCTGTACTGACAGTGAAGTAGCGCCTCCTGATATCTAGTCTGAATCTACCCTCTGCCAGCTTGTGACCGTTATTTCTTGTCACTCCTGGTAGTGCTCGGGGGAACAGGGTCTCCCCCAATGCCTGCTGGTCCCCTCTGACTAGTTTGTAACAGGCCACTAGATCCCCCCTCAGCCTTCTCTTGTGGAGGCTGAACAGGTTCAGGTCCCTTAGCCTCTCCTTGTAGGGCCTGCCCTGCTGGCCCCTGATTATGCGAGTGGCCCTCCTCTGGACCCACTCTAAGTTGTCCACATCCCTCCTGAAGTGCAGCACCCAGAACTGGACGCAATACTCCAACTGTGGCCTGACCAGTGCCGCATAGAGGGGGAATATCCATTGAGGTCTCCCCCCACAAAAGCTACTGCATTGTCCAGCACCTGTTGCATCACCTCATCCACTTTTTCCCAGAAGTTCTCCTTCTCCTGTACTAGACTCTGTACTTGTGGGACATACATGCTCATCCACAGTGAAGTGTACATATAGATGTACCCAGTATTCTTATTGTTTCATGCCTTGAAGTCACACTGTCAGTAATAAACTAAAAATAAGATATATAGATATAGATATAAGTAAAACAACCTGTTATTATGTTTTAGACTGGTCTGACTGGGTACATCTACATCTACATTACTAAGGAGTAGACTAATTAGCTCATCAGTAAAGTGTCATCATCTACATGTATGCCAGAAATAGGGCATAGTAGGAACTATCTTACAGCAGAGTAATTTACCGCGCTGAAATGCATGTGTAGATACTGACCATGAATGTAAATTGTACCATCAGCGCAGCCAGCCAGTGGTCTGCTCCACCCTGGCTCAAATTGCTGCTGTCCCAAATGAGTAGACTTTGCACCTGTGAGCAGTTAACTTCAGCTCAAACTATTCCAAAGTTTATTGTGTCACATTAATTGCACATGTAGATGAACCCACAGACAGGTGGATTAGTCTCCCATCTCCTAGGTCATTCATGCTGCAAAGACTGCATGCTTTGATCCAGATAGATTGGAGGACAGAAGGCAGTACCAATGCCTCACCTTTCTCTCATACAGCAGTGTAGTGGTCATATGTATTAACATGAGATTAGAATGTATCGTTTCACAAAAGCTCCCAACTTTCCTCCAACTTTGGTTGTTGATTCAATACTTGACTTGTTAAGCAATGTAGAAAAGAAGGGGAAACAGATAATTATGGGGAGGAACTGCACTGAAGCCTGATGTGTTCCCACAAAAAGGATCCTGCCTTATTCAAATTATGATTTCAGCATTAGTATTCTACTGTATTTTCTGTATTAGTTTTCCACTTGTGCTGGTTAACACAGCTTGTATGGTATGGAAACCTTCTCCTTCACAGTAAGTCTTCTCTTCCTGTTACTCCATTGAGTGAGCCAGCAATCTCCTGTTGATGTCGTCAAAATCAATTATGTGGTATTAAACTGTGAAATCAGATGCCACAAGTTATGCCATAATGGAATGGATTGGGCATAGCATCTTGCCCAATTCCTCTTGAATGTCAATGAGTTGTCTTCCTCTGTATATTCATGCTGCACAATAAATCTTAATTGGCTGGTTACAACAGAGGTTGTTTACCAGCATGCTTTCGTGAGCGATGTTGGGAAGGATAATACAAAAAAGCTGTCTTTTAAAGTGAATTTTAATAAAGCAGTTAAAAATTTTACTCTTTTTAGACATTTTTTTCCTGTTGTGTCCTCAGATGTATGGGTTTTTTTTCCCTCCTCTATTCAGTGGCCTAATGTGCCCTCTGCTGTTAGAATTCTAAATTATAAAAATTCTTGAAGCATAAAACCCCTGTAGCCTTTAAACATATACTATCAAAATGTTTTAAATGGGTAAACTAAAAGTAAAAAATCATGGCATAAATTCAAAGATGCCTCCGTGCTGATGCCTCCTGGCTAATGCTTCTCACGTGTGTTTTGTTTAAACCACATTAACTCCTGTTTTTTAGCAATGATTAAAATATGATGATCTGTTAGCTCCATCTGGTGGTTTATACTCCTTCACTTCTTCTCATTGATTATCAATGAGATAATACTTCAAACAAGTTGCTTTTTCTCTGACAGTTTTCTCAAACAACAGAAGTCATTTATAAGGAAGAAAATGTTCAACAGGGCTAACTTTCGAACACTTTTCATTCTGTGAATTAAGTCGATTTTAGCTGCTTCTTTTTTTAATTACCATCTAGGGACTATCACATTGCTTTTGAATTTCAATAAAATATGATTGACTTAGGCCAGGATCCTGCAAATATTTGTACACACAATTTGTCACAGGTAGTTCAACTTTACTCATGTGTACAAACTTAAGCACATGTCTAAGCATTTACAAGATTGCATCTTAGTGCATGGATCAATGTTATACAGATTTTATGAGTCTCTGCAAGTTTGAGTTGGTCGCTTGCTTTTTTTTTTTCTTCAGGTTTATTATTTTAACTGATGAGTCAAAACTCCATTTGGTACATGCAATTCTTATAAATTAACACGTTTCAATAAGCAAATGTGACAACAAGAGGAAAAGAAAGCTGTTGCTTAATTACAATAACTTTGCTTAAATAGTTTCTTGAATATGGACATTAAAAAAATATATGACAAGTGTTCCTAATTAAAAACAAATATTAGGAACTATACTCAAATATAAACAGTTTTACCAGTAACTGGTTTGAAACCCCCCCCACAGATGTGCTGTGAAAGAAATGCTTCAAAATTTTCTTTATAGCAGAGTGCCACCTGGTGGGAAAAAAATTTACACAAAAATCGTTTAAGGTGGTCGGTGTCTCTTCAGAACTAGAGACTTCAAATCAGTGACATGATACTGAAATATTTCAACTGGATTGCATATAACCAAAGAAGTCCTTATTGAACAGTAATAAGGTTAGTACCTAGGGAAAGGATATGTACGACAGAGAATTGTCATGCTGATATATTAGGAAGTTGTCATACAGTTCAATTTTTGTCAGCATTTTACATTCAAAAATATTTTATAAGCACTGTAAGTAAGGTTAATATGGTCTTTTTTGTTTTAATTAAATGGTATCTGAAATATTTCCAGATACCGTTATTTAGTAATAATAGATTAATATTTCTCTAAATCTCTGAAATATAAATAACACATGGATTTTTTTACGTTATATGTACAGAAAGTGCGAATCAACACTGACATGTATATATAAACTTTACTAAAGTAGACTATCAAATCAAATTGAGCAAGCCTAAAATATGTTGCAAGGAGTCAGTGGATTAGCTGTACCACCATGGCTGGTTTAGGTTTTACAGGAAACTATTGGCTGAACTATTGGGTAAATGTCTGTGTCTCTGCTTAAGTGATTTAAGAGGAATAATTTCCCAGAACTACAGGTGCGCAACAGATTGTAGTTATTATAAGTGCCGTGAAAAAGCAGAAATCTGGATGGAAACTCATTTGCTTTAAAAAATCATGTTCTTAGATATTTCTTCCCTTGGGAACTGTTAGATTGTCCACCTCTTTTACATAATACATAGTATATAAAGGTACTGCCTTAAAGTTCCAGCATCCCACAGGATCACTGACTATGAAATCTCAAAAAGGAGTAATTAGAGAAATTAGGTTACAATGAGAGATACTGGATTATATATGCTCAAGGATCTCTTGAACATATATTTATAACATTTCACAGAAGCAAGATGCTGGCTGCTATGGTTCCCCTGTTTGACCTGTGGCTGGTTAGGGTGTTTGGTCTGTGTTGCATCAAGGTTGATGGTAGTTTGTTGTTTAGATTATGATCGTGGGATGGGATGGTGTGGATAGGGGTGATCCTGCAAGGCAGGGGTTTGGATGAGACGACATCTGGAGATCCCTTCCAACCCTACTTCTTGAGGCTTCGATGATTAGTTAGTGACTCTGTGCTGGTTCTGTGGCAGAGAGAACTCCATCAGTCCATTCAGATGTTAAACATTGTGCTTTAGAAAAGCTACCAGACGCAATTCCAAAGCCATGAGTTTCCAAATCCAGCTGCCTTTGCAACCCACCCTGTCCAGCCTAGCTTTGGAGGCAGGAGCAAGACTCACAGAGTTCACCTGCACCACAGCAAGCTGGTTTGGGGCAGAAGGTGTTACATGCCCCCAGGAGACCCATGCAAACTTGGGAACAAAAATTCATAAGTTGACTGGATATGAAGAACCAAGGCCACTATCCACAGATAGCAGATTTCTGGCCCTGTAACTTCTCCAACCCCTGAATACTTTCCACATGGACCCCTTCATCCCTCCCTTGATAGGCCCTCATCTTCTTTTCTGCAGCTGCAACCCCTGAGAACTTCTCTTAGCCCTCTCCCATGCTGCACCACGTCCCTAGAATCAGGGACCTGAGGAAGAAAGCCTTCCAGTGGAAGACTTATCTAACTTTCTCCCACCTCCAGAGTGGGCCCAAGGAAAAAGATCCCTCTGAAGAAAAAATGAACAAACAAAAAAACCCTCCCCTCTGGCAGGGTTGTTGGTTGTAGCCATGTTGGTCTAATGACATAGGCAGGCAAGGTTCTTTGGGTAGATGTGATCTCTTTTATTAGACCAACTAAATAGCTGGGAAAAAATTTGTTGCAAGCTTTTGGGCACAAACACCGTTCTTGGGGCAGGGAAGAGAGAAGGCAGGTGCCAGAACTTCTGCCACGCTGCGGAGTATTAGCACCAGGGTTCGAACATTTCAAACACACTTTGACCCTTGGCAGGGGCTGGGGGGGGTATGCCAAAAAATTAAACCCATTCATTGATTAACAAGTCTACCTAAGTGAAGCAGCAATCCTATTGGAACCCCCTGCCAAGTTATGATATTGAAATCGGGGGGGGGGCTCTCGTCTCTTATGGGGGGCTCATCCCCCACAGCTCCCCCCTAATCTGCACCCTGGTTAGTACCACAGTGCCCTGAAGGGATGGGGGCTGGCACTGAGGAGCTTGGAGCCTGTGAGGGGGCAGGAGCTGCTCCTTTGAGGGAGGTCTCCTCTGAGGACCAGTGTGAGCTCCTTTGAGGCTGGAGGGGGGTCTCCCCTGAGGACCAGGGGGTGCTGGCACTGAGCCTCAGGAGCTTGGAGCGTGTGAGGGGACAGAAGCTGCTCCTTTGAGGCTGGAGGGGGTCTCCCCTGAGGGGACAAGGGGGGCTGGAAGTAAGTGTGAGGAGCCTGAGCGGGAGGGAGGGGGCAAGAGGTGCTCCGCTGCAGGGTTGGGGATGTCTGAGGCACCTTTCTGCCCCCTCCCTTGCTCCCCCCGTGTCGTGGCAGCGGCGGAGAGGAGCGGGGAAGGGGAGCGGCGAGGAGCAAGCAGCCCGGAGGGGAAAGGCGGCGGTGGGGTGGCGGCAGGTCCCGGGCGGGGCTGGGCGGGGCCGCGGTTACGCAGGCAGTGAGCTCAGCCTTCCTTAGGTTTTTTGCGGGGGGCGGCGCTCCCCGGGGCTGGGTCATG
>NW_005841990.1:2854626-2861013 GCF_000455745.1 Alligator sinensis
TGGCCCCCGCCGCCGCCCCGGCAGCACAGCGCGCCCCGCGCAGGTACCGCATCTCCCACCGCAGCTCTGGTGGAGCACCCCGGCCTTGAGCCTGCGCTCCTCTAGGCCGGGAGCAGGGGGGCTAGACCTGTGTGTGTGCGTGCGTGCGTGTGTCAGCTGGACCCACTCCTCGTAGACCTGAGCGTGTGCCAATTAGACCCACTCCCTCATAGACCCGTGTGTGCGTGTGTCAGCTAGACCAACTCCTCATAGACATGTGTGTGTCAGCTAGACTGACTCCTTGTAGACCTGAGTGTGTGTCAACTAGACCAAGTCCCTTGTAGATGGCTCTGTGTGTGTATGTTGGGGGAGGGAATTGGCTAGACCCAGCTCTCTTGCAGATCAGCCTCCTTGTAGCCTGGTCTCTTGTAGACTCCTCTGAAAGACCCGTCTCCTTCGCACCAGTCCTGCCAGTGCAGGCACACCTGGCTGAAGTCACTTGGGTAACTCAAGTGTCAGTGGCTTGAGAAGCAGGCTGAGGACAGAGGGCACATGTGGTAACAGCCAGCAGGGGCAGAAACTGGTTGCAAAGGTTACTGCTAAAGATTCCTGCCCCCTCCATCCCCGCCATTTTAAGTAATGGACAGAGTGCTCATTCACAAAAATGTGTGTGCTCTTGTCCCTGATAAAAAGTGTAGCAGAGCCAATGGGGGAGGGGGAACCACAGCGCCTGACAGTCCAAGCTTGTGAATGAGGGTGTTCAAGGATCTGACTGGAGCAGCACATGGGAAAGGGGCGGAGAGAGGGAGTGGAGCTGAAAGTCAGACAAGGGCACAGTGTCTAGGGTAAGGGAGGTGGTGCGGTTGTAGGGTCACCATAGTGATCCGTGTCTTGGCAGGAGCCAGGAACCCTGCACTGTGCCTTCCACGTGGAGCCCAATGATCTCATTCAGGCTTCTGAGTCACTCTTTCATTTGCAAAGACTCTGATCATGTGCTCTTGGCCAAGGTTGCTTTTGAGGATTTACTGGGGCAGCAAAAGTGATTTAGTGGGTGACATTATGTTAACGCTGCTCAGGTTACGGAGAACAAAACCCATTCATTTTGCACGTAGGTGTGTAGCCACAAGTGTAGCATTCCATTTCATGGGCATTCTGCCTTCAATAATAACCTGTTAGAGGCAAATCGTTTTTACCATAGCATTTTGTTTCTTGGTCTGTTTCAAATTCCTTAGTGTGATTGTTCACAGTCCTATTTCTGTTGTGTTCATGGGCAGTTTTCTTTCTTTCTCTTTTTTTTTTCTAATGCAGAGACTGGAAGCACAAGGAAAAAACGATTTGTGTCCAGCCCGCGCTATGTGGAAACCATGCTTGTAGCAGACCAGTCCATGGCAGAGTTCCATGGCAGCGGGTTGAAGCATTATCTTCTGACTCTGCTGTCTGTGGCAGCCAAATTGTACAAACATCCCAGTATCCGAAACCCTATAAGTCTGGTGGTGGTAAAAATTTTGGTCATCTATGATGAGCAGAAGGGACCTGATATTTCCTCTAATGCTGCGCTCACCTTAAGGAACTTCTGCAGCTGGCAAAAGCAGCACAATCCACCCAGTGACCGCCATGCAGAGCACTATGACACAGCCATCCTGTTCACCAGACAGGTAAGACAGGCCTTATTTCATATGCAACCTGCCTTCCAGCCTTCATTACTTCTATTCACAATCCATGCAAGAAACTATTTCATTTGCAATCCACGTGAGTAAATCATTTAACGGTTTTAGCTCGAGTAAGTGGGATAATAATTAACTGCCTTTTTATGGCATTCATTATCTCAGATGTCTTGTACATTAGTTAGAAATTCTTCATACACGCAACCCTCTTCTGCTTCTAGAGGAAGATTTTTGCCATCGTACCTATTAAAATACTGAGTCTGCATGCTCTTTCCATAAGTATAGGCAAACTGCCAAGGTAGGATTCTTCTTGCCAAGGTTAAGTCTCTGACCTGATTAATAATAAAACTGCCTTTTTTATAGGATCTCTGCGGTGCCAAGACATGTGATACTCTTGGGATGGCTGATGTGGGAACAGTCTGTGATCCAAACCGCAGTTGTTCTATCATAGAAGATGATGGTCTGCAGGCTGCCTTTACAACAGCTCATGAACTTGGTAATTCAGCTTGGAAATTAGATTTGAGTTGATTTAATTGGGAGTAATTTCATTATTCTAGGCCTGTATTTTGGGCCCAATTCAGTGAGGTGCTGATTACTTTCACCTCTAACAGGATTGTCCTTAGAATCATAGGGCTGGAAGGGACCTTGAAGGATCATCAGGTCCAGCCCCCTGCATGAGCAGGAAAGACATCTGGGGTCAGACGACCCCAGCCAGGTGACCATCCAGTCTTCTCTTAAAGACCTCTAGGGTAGATGATTGCACCACCTCGGGGGCAGAGAGTTTGTTCCATAGTCTGGACACCCTAGTTGTAAGGAAGTTTTTCCTAATGTGCAGTCTGAAACTATCTGCCAGGAGTCTGTGGCAATTGTTTCTAGTTTTCCCCCAGGGCACCCTGTTAAACAGTTGTTCATCGAGCCCCTGATATACGCCTCTGATATAGCAGTAAGCCGCAATCTGGTAACCTCTCAGCCGTCTTTTCTTTAGGCTGAAGAGTCCGAGATCCCTCCACCTCTCCTTGTATGGCTTGCCATGCAAGTCCCTGATCATGCGGGTGGCCCTTCTCTGGACCCTCTCAAGTTTTAGCACATCCTTGTTGAAGTGCGGCACCCAGAACTGGATGCAATACTCCAACTGCAGCTGCACCAATGTTAAGTAGAGTGGGAGAATCACTTCTTTGGATTTACTGGAGATGCATCAGTTGATGCATGCCAGAGTTTTATTTGCTCTAGTGGCTACTGTGTCACGTTGCCAGCTCATATTCATGCTGGGGTCTATTATTACCCCCCGATTCCTTTCATTTGTGTGGTGGTCAGGTTAGTGATTCCCAGCCTGTAGGTGTGCTGGGGGTTCTTCCTTCCCAGATACAGCATTTTGCATTTCTCTATGTTGAACCTCATCTGGTTCCATTCTGCCCAACATGTCAGCCTATCTAGGTCTGCTTGTAGACCTAGCATTAGTTGTAAAAGCTGTTTGTTTTGAGTACAACTGCAAAAAAATGAGTCTTTTTAATTGAACATATGCAAGAAGTAATGACAAAGTGTTTAAAACTTAAAGTATTCAGGTCATGGATGTCTTTAAGTATCACAGTGCACTCTGCGATTTGTTCATCATTTAAAAGAATATTTGCTAATGCATAGGATAGACTTCATAAATTATCACGGATTTTTTTTTTTTTTTTTTTTTTTTTAGGCCATGTGTTTAACATGCCCCATGATGACGCAAAGCAGTGTGCCAGTATTAATGGAATAAACCAGGATTCCCATATGATGGCGTCTATGCTTTCCAATCTGGATCGAAGCCAGCCTTGGTCTATAAAATTTTCCCGGTTTTTTTTTTTTTTTTTTTTTTTTAGGCCATGTGTTTAACATGCCCCATGATGACGCAAAGCAGTGTGCCAGTATTAATGGAATAAACCAGGATTCCCATATGATGGCGTCTATGCTTTCCAATCTGGATCGAAGCCAGCCTTGGTCTCCATGTAGTGCCTATATGATTACAACATTTTTGGATAATGGTCATGGTAAGTACATTAAGCTTGCCATTCCGGCTCATGCAGTTTAGAATTTCACTGGCACTTAAATATTTTTGTTACTAGTTAACAAACCCTGCCCCCTACATCTATTAAGGCCCTTCTTGCAATCTCTTCTGCTATGGAACAGCAGTCCAAGGTTATAAAATTATTTGGCTACTGGTAACATTAAGTAATAAGAGATTTATTTCATTGTCCTACAAAACTGTTGGCATAATGAAGGCTGCACAGCTATTTGAACAAAAAAGCTAAGTACAGAGAAAATGTACCTTTCCCCCTTCATTGAAACTAACACACTGATCATAACTCTTTCTTTAGGTGAGTGTTTACTAGACAAGCCCCACAAACCTATACAGCTTCCCTCTGACCTCCCAGGAACTTTGTATGATGCCAACAGGCAGTGCCAATTTACATTTGGAGATGAGTCCAAACATTGTCCTGACACAGCCAGCACGTGTACAACGTTGTGGTGTACTGGCACGTCTGGAGGATTGCTTGTGTGCCAAACTAAACACTTTCCATGGGCAGACGGCACCAGTTGTGGAGAGGGGAAATGGTGCATGAATGGCAAGTGTGTAAACAAAACTGAGAAGAAGCATTATGATGTAAGTATTTATAAACTTTTTTTTTTAAAAATAACCTTAAGTGTAATATGCTCTAACGGGTAGAGAAATCTGAGTAATATTTTAGTTGAAGAAATCAGAACTACTTCTGATAGTTGGGTAAACTGCCAGCTGTAGCTAATAAAATAAATATGTGATCTTTTGCAGGGGGCTTAATTTAGCATTTTTAGCATAGTTACTTTAACAAATTCTGGGGAGATTAAAAAAAAAATCTAAAATTTTCTTTTTGGCTGTCTCTTGTCATTTTTTAGACTCCTGTTCATGGAGGTTGGGGGTCATGGGGACCCTGGGGAGACTGCTCAAGGACATGTGGTGGAGGAGTACAGTACTCCTTCAGAGAGTGTGATAATCCCATTCCAAAGAATGGAGGAAAATACTGTGAAGGAAAACGGGTGCAGTACCGCTCATGTAACATTGAGGACTGTCCAGATAACAATGGTAAGGTGCAACTTCTATTTGAAACCAAGGAAAGGAATATTGTGGAGAAGGAGTTAAACATGAAGATCTAACATCTGCTTAATTTTTTCCTCTACGTGCAGGCAAAACTTTCAGGGAGGAACAGTGTGAAACACACAATGACTTTTCCAAATCCCCTTTTGGAAGTGGACCTGCAGTGGAATGGACACCGAAGTTTGCTGGCGTGTCTCCAAAGGACAGATGCAAGCTTGTTTGCCGAGCAAAAGGGACCGGATATTTCTTTGTTCTGCAACCTAAGGTATTTCTTAAGTTCCAACTTCTCTGCTAAGTTTTCCATGAGAGCTCTTATCTCTTCTGACTTGGGCATGTACATGTGCATATGCTGCGTGTGGGGCTTTTTTGTGGTGTTTTATTTCAAACACAAGGCCAAAAGCTGTGAAAAGCTTAAAAAAAAAATTAAATAATTGCAAGCTTTTCAGTTTATGTAAGTCAGCTTCTTCTTTCTCCTGTCCCACGTACTATCTAATCCTATCAACACAAATATATGGGTAGTCTTCCAAGCTGAGGAAGAAACTGAGAATCTACTTTATGCATATTTCTGCCTCTTCCCCCCCAGCTTTATTTCATGTACATTTCCACAGAAAATTAGCATTTTTAAACAGAGTTAACCCTCTATCTTCAGAGTGAATATTGGCTTTCTGTTGCCCATAGTTTCTGAAAGGCTGATATCATAAAATGAATAAAAATAAATCTTTTATATAATGTAGCTAGCCTGAGGGATTCATTACCAATATAGATTGGGAGCCAACAGTGTTTGCCAGATCAACATAAGGAATAGAGATACACTTAATATGAAGCTATTCTTATGAATATACTAGTCAAGAAAAAAATTGGAAGGTATTACTGGGTCTGGTCCTTATGTTTCAGGGCCAAGACTGTCCTCTGCTGGAAAGAGGAAGAAATGACTTGTCTTTATACACAGCTGCTCAGTTAAAGTTCCCTCATTAAAACAAATGAATCACTCTTTCGTGCTACCATGGTGTCTTAGCATTGTGGCTGAAATGAGAGAGCACTGTATGTTTTAACAAAGTGATACATTTAATTTCAACATTTAACTGTCTTCCAAATAGAGCTCCTATGCTTCTCCTACCCATTCATATATTATTCAGATATACAAATAAATATATATATATATTCTAATCAAAAGCACTATGTCTATATTTTTTTTATTATTATTATTCTCTAAAGGTTGTGGATGGCACCCCATGTAGCCCAGATTCCACTTCTGTCTGTGTCCAAGGACAGTGTGTAAAGGCTGGCTGTGATCGTATGATAGGATCCAATAAGAAGTTTGACAAATGTGGTATCTGTGGAGGCAATGGATCGACCTGTAAGAAAGTATCTGGCACAGCAGTTAGTGCAAAGTGAGTTTACAGATGCACTTAACTCTCTTCTGATCTAGTTAACATGTTGCAAGCTTAACTTTTCTGGGTTTTAAAGTGAATAGGATACTGGCTTAGTTCACTCTATACTTGAGCTTTTATAATCAGCTATGACCAATTATAAAATTCCCGATTTTTAAATGTAGTGTATTTACACTACACTAAGATATGATGGCAATAATTTGGGGTGTGATTCAGCAAAGTATTTAATCACATGTTTGTGTCCTGCTGA
>NW_005841990.1:2861044-2885128 GCF_000455745.1 Alligator sinensis
GCTTGAGTTTAAGTTAACCTGTCCTTTGCTAAATCGAACACTCCAGCAGTAGAAAACTGGGAACTCAATACTTGCATTTTCTCCCCTTCAGACCGGGTTATCACGACGTTGTCACCATTCCAGCTGGAGCAACCAACATTGAGATTAAGCAGAGGAATCACCGGGGATCGAGACATGATGGCAGCTTCCTGGCTATTAAAGCTGCAGATGGCACATATGTTCTTAATGGTGACTACACTCTATCCACGTTGGAACAAGACATCACTCACAAAGGCAGTGTTCTGAGGTACAGTGGCTCCTCTGCAGCGTTGGAAAGAATCCGCAGCTTTAGTCCTCTCAAGGAACCTTTAACTATCCAGGTCCTTACTGTGGGCGATTCACCTCAACCCAAAATCAAATACACCTATTTTGTGAAGAAACCATTACAGAGTGGGACCGAGAAACTTTCCACTAAAAAGAAAGAATCATTTAATGCTATTAAGGAGACTATCTTATCTGAATGGGTAATTGAAGAATGGGGAGAATGTTCAAAGACCTGTGGATCTGGTTGGCAAAGAAGAGCTGTAGAATGCAGGGACCTTAATGGGCAGCCTGCCACAGACTGTGCAAAAGAACTGAAACCAAATGATATCCGACCATGTGCAGACATGCCTTGCCCACAGTGGCAATTGGGAGATTGGTCACCATGTTCTAAGACATGTGGGAAGGGTTTTAAGAAGAGATTATTAAAATGTATTTCTTATGATGGCAGTGTGTTGCCACAAGAAAGCTGTGACCTTTCAAAGAAACCTAAACATTTAATAGACTTTTGTAATATTGCAAACTGCAGTTAAACAGTATCAAGCTGGGAACGCTAAAGATATATATATTATATTATTATTTTTTAAGACAATGCACTGAAATTAAGAGGGCTAGAGGCTAGAGATAGCACATGTATTTTGCCTATAAAATTCAAGGTGAGGACTTATCGAGATGGGACAGTGCAAATTAATTTTAGTTGGTGTTGCATCATAAATATCCTGCCAACTGCAAATTTGATAAGATAGCAAACCAGTGTCACTAACTCTTCTGCAACAGAAACCGCCTTAGGGCATTATAATTGTTTTTATGTCTGTTACAGGTTAAACAAAATGTAAGCAGTGGCCGAAGTGAGTTTATAAGCAAACATGTTGGAGTTTGTTCTCCATTTTGCTTTGTTTTTTTTCTTTCCCCTTCTCTAGGATCTCTGTGGTACTGACCAAGTCCTTTAGTTTTGGAAAGGGTCAGGGGAAGGAAGTAAGATCTTTTACCTAAGCATAAAATAATTGGTCAGGGCTTAGCTACCTCAAAAAGGGTAACCCCCCCCCCCCCCCCCCACCCCAAAAAAAACAGGATTAGAAAAGGAGTTTCAACTATATCATTTATGGCTGCTATTGTTTCAGAGAATAGTTTTATTTAAAAAAAAATAAAAGCCATATTCTCTATCGGTAAAGAGTCAAAAATAACAAAAACAATCAACCTGTTAATTGGCAGACTAGAAAGTTTTTCATAGTTTTAGGCATCTGTGTGTCATTCTGGTGTTTCTATCCATTTCTCGTATCCATTTGGATGCAGTCATATTGACATGCATAATTTTAAAAGGCAGAACAAGTGGTAGTCTTCATGAGCAGGTACTGTCTGAAAGTTGTTGCTTTTTATGTTCCCCAACCAAACCTTTCCCTGGCTGCTTTGGTTCCAACTTGGTCATACCCTACTGGCACCTGACTTGACACAGTGAGGGTTTGAGAACACAAGTTCTGAACTCTTACCTTATTCCAGCCAGTGGCAAATTGTGTTCTTCTTAAAACAAACCCAAAAGAAAATTTCCCATATGGGAACAGGAATCTTATATGTGACATCTATTTTTGTAGTACTCAAATTACTTATAAGGCGGGAAAGACAAAGCTGAAGGATAGCAGGTCCATCCACAGCAATACGCCAACATTTGCATTATTAAAGTTTGTGCCAGTCCATAGACTATGAGAGAATATGGCTTTCCATATGTATATATTACTATAGATCATATATACTTTATAAGTATTTTTATATTTCTTTTCCTTCCAGGAAGGGTTATAATTTGTAATAAAATGCATATAATGAACCTATTTATTTTTATACTTCTTGTCTAATGTGATCTTCTAAGTTATCGCTTTTTTTAAAAGGACATATAACAAGGATAGAGTATTTATACAGTATAATATGTTACTAGAGGTAATAAATGAACACTATGGATTTTGAAAATTGAGTGTCTTTTTATTTTATTGGAGTAAAAATCAATAAAATATGCAGAAAGAACTTGAAATTAAGTCTAACATTTTCTAGAACTGCCTAAGCCCCATTTTCTAAAGTAACGGTGGGGTGGGGTTCAGGAAACTTTGACCAATACAACAGACCAAAGGAGTAAATTCTGTGTTTGCTCAAATACCAACAAAGTTATAAGGGTTTGGGGGGTTGGTTGTTTGGTTTTTTGGGGGGGAGGGAGGTTGGTTGATTGGTGGTTTTGGGTTTGGGTTTTTCATTAATAAAATTAACTATGATTAAATTAAGGTAGCTGGTTTTAATATAGTGTGAGGGATGGAATAGCACTTGTGCAGTCAGCTTGTGTCTTGTATGTGACCAATGAAACTTCTACATTTTAAAGTATGCTTCTGGGAAAGATGCATTTCAATTAACAATGTCAGACATTTCTCTGAGGACTTGTCCTGAATGCATGGTGATCATGCAGTCCTAACTTATGGTGTATTTTTAATGGACAATTCTAATATTATGTAACCAATTATTATATTGAAATCAAAAGTTAAAATTCAGTTTATGAATGGTTTATACTCCTTTTGTATAGGAGTAGTATGCCTAGTGAAATGAATGGAATAACTTTAGTAAAAGACAATTTTTTTTATTTATTATTTTTTTTTTTTTTTTGAGCAACCTTTAGTTCAAGTGATCCTGCCACCATTTTGAAGCACAGGGAGGTTGATACATGAGTTGCAAGAGGCTCCTAGGCAATTACCACGCTCCAGCAGACTTGATTAATTGAGTCTGCTCCAACGCACTGGAATTCCAGTACATTGGAGCAGCCTCTGTGCTTGTGTATAGGTGCCTGGAGATACTAAGTAAATGCACATAAGGCTGTCCTAATGTGCAGTAGTGAAAGCACACTCTTTTTTAGGGACTCAATGCACAGTAGTCTAATTTTACTCCGCATTAGCATATTGGCACAGTTTTTGCTGTGACACACTAATGAATAGTAAAATAAGCTACTATGCATTAAAGCACACTTGTAGACATACCCATTGTGTACCATTTTAGTTTTGGGTTCATAAGGGAGGGGAACCATAACATTGAAAACTCCAGTAAATTCATGTTTTATTTTCGCTATCACTAAATCTTACTTTTTAACTCAATAGGTCAATTTGCAGAGAGACATGTCTGTTTTAATTCAACATTGCACCTCTTCTTCCATACGCACTTTT
Organism: Alligator sinensis; assembly: GCF_000455745.1. NCBI lineage: Eukaryota > Metazoa > Chordata > Crocodylia > Alligatoridae > Alligator > Alligator sinensis. The sequence goes on from NW_005841990.1 coordinate 2,864,533, forward strand.
TCTGCCAACAAATAACATTTGTTGGCAAGCCAGCTATGTGTAACTTCAGGGCTTTAGTTATACTTTGCATGATCTCAACTTGTGAACCCAGTAAATTTATAGTTCTGAAACTCCAGCAATATTTTGTAGCAAGGGATTTGGCTTGGTCCCAAGTTCTCCAGTTGGTAGAGTAGTTCATTACCCAAGATTGCTTGCATCAACCAAAAACAAATGTGCAATGCTGAACTAAGAAAACAGGAAACTATTTCTCACAGGCCTACCCAAGACATAGTGCTTGACATTATCCCTATTTTCCCCTTTCCATTCCCAATAAAAGTCTTAGGGGGCATTTTGGAGAAGGAAATTATATTTCACACACGGTGTCTTTTATGCTCAAGGGAACTTAAAGCAAATTAAGAGCACCGGAGACTTTTTTTTCAGAAGGTGTCAAAATTTTTCTTTTTCTCAATTTCTTATATACCTATCTCCATAACATTTATGTGCTCTCATGATTAGTTTAGTCAGATCCTTAGATAAGTTTTAAATAAGGACGGGGATTATTAAATGTATGTTGGTTTATATTAAAATTTTAAAACATAAATGGCAATAATGGCATCTTTATAACTTGTATAAATTATTGCATTATAAAATAAGTGATGAAGTAATAAAATATGGTATAAGAGCAGCCTATTTACTATGCTGCTGTTCATTTCTTCAGAGCATAAACAGATCAATAGAAAGGTCAAATCATTGCCCATATCATACCTGTAGCTTAAGTGACCAAGATTACATAGTTATATTGCAGTTTTCTGATAAGGAAAACTATAGCAGTGATATTTTTCTTTGACCAGTTTATGAACTCTCATCAGTTGTATTGTTATAGAGTAATAGCTTGTAACATTATTCCTTATTTTTAATGGGATTGGGTTCCTGAAAAAGAATGTTCCAAACAATACATTAGTTAAACAATGACATAACAACCTAATTAAAATAAAGCCTGGCACCATAAAAGAATGCTGCTCTATGTGGCCCAGCAAAGGAAAAGCAAACAAGACTAGCTGAACATGGTTTATATGTGCAGCAGTCTAGAAAACAAGGCAGTTACAGGTCTGCCAGTTTACAGTTCTTACTACGAAGGTCTGGATTCTTCTATGGAAACACCCTTCTTGAGTAAAGGCCTCCAAACATCATTGCTGATTCATAAACAATTACAGATACAAATGGAAAGGTGGAGCCTGAGGGTGGGGGACATATTTACCTGGGTTGTAGATGTATTTAAACATAAGTTGTTCTTCCTGACAAGAAAAGCACCTCCTTAGAGTCTGATATACAGGTCACTCAAGGCAATACAAAACCTTGTTACCTGGGCTTTGGATCAGGTTCTTGCTAGTGTCCAGAAGGATTTTTTTCTAAGCCAGATGTTACTGGTTTCCTAACCAGATGAGTTTTTTCAAGACCGACTAAACCTTACCCTTTCTCTGTCTTTCTCTCTGTCCCAATTTTACATTAGGTGTGTAAGTACCCATAAGCCACTCCTAAAAGGTGAATGATAACCAAGTACCTTTTTCTCTGCTTACAAAGCATCTTCCTGGCGTTTTTTTGTTTGTTTTTCAGGGCCATTTCTCCAATATACCCCTTCCATTTTGAAGTTATTTTCATAAATGCTTTAAGTGCTTTTAGTCATATAGATAAGGGTTATAGATGAAATGGAAGACCTATTTACAGGATATTTCTGCTGCATTGCCCATTTTTTGTTCCAGCTTACTGGCAGTTAAGTTTTATGTCTACCCAGGTTTAAATGGGACTGACTTACTTACACTATCTTCAAGTCAGGGCAAACCATGTGCCTAATTTCAGTTTGTAGCTATAAAATGTACAGGTGTATCAAGTTGTGTGGTCTATAAGTCATCAGGTGATTTATAAGTCGTCAAATGTCTCATCTGGCATGGTCACTGGCAGCTGCTGAAATGCATTATATCCATCTTCTTGAAACATCTAATTCAGTGCTTTATGCAGTACTGTGCTAGTCTTTCTGGAGGTTATATAATTCTTCAGTTACTGATGAGAGATACAGGTCTGTTTCTGGTGGTCAAACAAAGGACAATTGAAAGTAATATTAACTATTTAATAATTCTTGAGGAATTCACTTTCCAGGAAATATGGGTCTGAAAAAATCTTCTGGAATCTTTCAGTGGATTTTAATGAGCTTTGAGTAGGCCTTAATCCTAGTTTAAATTACTAAACACATGGAGCTGTATTTTCAAATGAAGATATCTAAGGGCACATCTACACATCACCCTATAGTTATGTAGCAATGCGCTACGTCACTATAACGGTGTGCTATGGTGACATAGTGATCATGTGTTGTCTACACACGATTGCTAGCTACGTTGCTGTAGCGGCACTCTCCGCAGGTATAGCATGCCACTACAGCAATGCGGCAGTGAAATCTACCCAAGTGCTGCACACATGGTACTGTAACCACTTGTACTGTGCCATGCTTTAGTATTTCCAAAAGGAAATACTAAAGCACGGTACCATAGCAATGTCACCATTCAGCAATGTATAGATGCACCCTAAGAGAAGTAGCCCTTAGGCTTTGAAGAATAAAAATGTAGGTATGTGGTGGAAGAATCTTCTCTCAGGCTGACTGGAATATCAGTCCTACAGCCACTTTTGTTCAAGCTCTTCATCAATGACCTGGAAGAGGGGATAGAGTGCACCCTCAGCAAGTTTGCAGATGACATCAACCTGGGGGGAGCAGTAGACACACAGGATGGTAAGGCTAAGGTTCAGAGAGACTTTGACAAATTAGTAGGATTGAACCAAAAGAAATCTCATGAGGTTCAACAAGGAGAAGTGCAAAGTGCTACACTTGGGACAGAGCAATCCCATGCACCACTACAGAATGGGGACCAAATGGCTAAGCAGCAGCTCTGTGGAAAAGGACCTGGGGGTTACAGTGGACCATAAGCTGAATATAAGCCAAGAGCGCCCTTGTTTCAAAGAGCTAACAGAGTACTAGGCTGCATTGGTAGGAGTGTTGCCAGCAGATCAAGGGAAGTGATTACTCCCCTCTATTCAGCACTGGTGAGGCCACATCTGGAGTACTGTGTCCAGTTTTGGACAGAAAGGATTGGAGAAATTGGAGACAGTCCAGTGGAGGGCAAAGAAAATGGTTAGGGGGCTGGGCACATGACTTATGAGGAAAGGCTGAGGGACCTGGGTTTATGGGATGCCTATACATGAGCGAGCGCAGAGGCTACTGTAACGCACTGTAATTACAGCATGTTGGAGCAGACTCAATCAATCATGCCTGCTGGAGTGTGGTAATTACCACACTGCTCTCAATTGTGGCAGATAACAGAACAAGGAGCAATAGTCTCAAATTGCAGCAAAGGAAGTTTAGATTAGATATTAGGAAAAGCTCTCTCACTAGGAGGAACTGGAACAGGTTACCCAGACAGGCTGTGGAATCTCTGTCCTGGGAGGTTTTTAAGACCCAGCTAGACAAAGCCTTGGGTGGGATGTTGTAGTTGGTGATGGTCCTGCTTGGAGCAGGGGGCTGGACTAGTTGACTTCCTGAGGTCCCTGCCATCCCTAATTTTCTATGATTTTATGATCCTGTAATCCCCATACCTATGAAATGGCCCCAGAGTCTGAAATGCAGGCAAATTCTAGATTTTATGCATATAGTCTGACTAGGAAATGTGGTAGTGAAATTTACTGCATGAGTACAATTAGGACCATATTTCAACTATCACTATTTAACACATGGATTAATGACTTTTATCTTAAAGGTTCCTAAGTGCTATGTAAGCATGACAAATTGGATTTGCCAGCTACATGCAAAAAATACTTCATCTTTCTCTGAAATGCTGCTCCTGTAAATTGAAATGTGATGTGTGTTTAATATTCATTCACTTGCACTTCTATGGTTTCTTTCATTTGAGCATCTGAAAACACTGTACGTATGATAATCAAGCCACTGAACATCCTATACAAGAAAATATGTGAAGCCATTAATAAACTTCTTTTTTTATTATAATTACATTGTAAGTGTAAAAACAAAAGCACAGAGAGGTGAACCAATTTGTCCAAGGTTGTGCAATGAATCAGTGGTAGAGTTCAGGAAAAAAAATTTCCTAGGAGTCCTACTGGGCTTTTAATCACAAGACTGCCATATATCACATAACAGACAAAACATCTTAACACAACAGTTCAGGCTAGAAAAAAAAGTATTGTATCCAGTTTCAACTGAAAGGGAAATTTAAGAAGACACGTTGTGATTATCAGATCAAGCACATGACGAGGACACTAGGGCTAACATCTCCATTCCAATTTCTAGTTTCTGCTTTTCAGTAGTCAATGAGATTTCTGATTATGCGTTATCTCCTCATACAAAACAGAGTCAAAATGAAAAATGAAATATTTATATTCCAAGGTACTAGGGATCTGTTCTACCACTCACTGGAATAGACAGAAAGATTTTCATTCACTTGTCTGGCATTTGATCTGGCCTGATTCTAAAACAGTCCTTTCCATATCTAAAAATAGTAGATGGTTCATTTTCCCTTTTTTTTAAATAAGTCAAGTATGTTTACGTCAATAAGCAAAGCTCTAATTCCATTTCATTATTGTGTATATGAGATTAAAACTTTAACTAAGTTAGGTACCTAGGAAAGCTTTTGATCACATGCAACTGCAAACATGTGTAAGAAACTTAGTCCTATCAAATTCAATGTCATATGGGCACAGTGCTGTTTAGACCTCATCTTAAAGGCAGAAAGGGTATAATTCGAAAAAAGTTTTCTCTATTAGAGGCCACCCAAATATAAAAACCAGAATACTGTCCAAAGGGTTCTTGTAATCTACAACCAGAATTTAAGGAATAACCACTCCACAGCATCAACCCTTAAAATCTGCTTCTCTTCACAAAAATATATCTTTCTTTAATTAGAGTGTAATTTTCACTATTTTTAAGTGTGGAATCAGAAAACAAAATAACATGTTACTACCTTTTTCTAGTGACAATAAGATCATTAGCATTTTTAATCTGTCTGGCTGTTCAAAAATCTACATATTTTTATAGTCAAAATTGGTACAGACATGTACATACATTTGAAATGAACCCTTAAATAGCAAAACAGTTCTTACATCTACAAAGGGAAATCAAAATACAGATTTATTTTATGATCTTTCTGGTCATAAGGTTCACAGAAAAAGATTTCATTAACATCCATCTGAACAAATATTTGAGTTTGTGAAGCCAAGGAGGACAAATTATTACTAAAAATGAATGTATTGAGGGTCTAATTCTTATGGATATTTAATTTCGGTTACTACACCCTGGTTTTATAAAGAGGCCTTAGTTTAAAGGAGAATGAAGGCCTATATCAGTGGTTCTCAACCTTTGGTTTTTAAGACACAATGTACCCCTCATTAGACTCAAGGTACCCATCCATAACTGTTGTGAATTGAGCGACATCCCATTTAAAAAAATGAATGTATTTGTTACAGTGCTTACCTCCTTGCAGAGGGGCCAGGCAGTGAGGGTAGGGGATTGACCAGGCATGAACGGTCCTACATTTATCTGCTTCTCTCCTCACACCTCATGCCACTCTTCAAAGGACCTTATAGCACCATGGTTGAGAATCACTGGCTAAGATTTATATGCCAGGTACCATCACATTAGCTAGAAAGCAAGCTGTTTACATAGCTACATCCCTGTTGTAGAGCATGCCATTTCTACCTTTTACTCTGAGCTAAACAGCTGACTGTCTCCACATGTTAGAGGGTGATAATTTGCTATCTATCTTCTTCAAATCATGATCCGATCCAGCGTCCCACAACTGGACTATATTCAAGTTTGAAATACTGAGTTATCAAATATCAAACATGCCAAATTCTAATGGATAAGATGTACATCACTTCCCCACACTTCAAAATACAGAATTATTTTATGATGTTTCTGTTGTTCTTGCATATCGGCTAAAAATGTTAATTTATATTAGTTTGTCACTATGACCAGACAATCCGTATGGAAAATTTATTTATTCAGTTTGCAATATTATTGCACCCAAACCTGAAAAGTAAATATTTTTTCCAAACATAAGGTGGTACTTAGGGGTTGCAAAAAAGGAGAAAACCGGTGGCATTTAAGACGGAGGGAAGAGATTTTTAGGGCAGAGATCATAATTAGTAGGAACAGACAAAATGAAAACAACAGTGACAATCATTTTAATTATGTGCCAATATTTTTCTTGGTATGATTAATAAAGATGCATACCTTCTACAAAATAAACTAACTTCATATCGCTTGTTTCTCAGACTTCTACATATAAAGTTGTAGGTGAATTAGGAATTAGAAAATGGACTTGATTTAAATGCTTGGATAAAATGCTATGCATATTAAAATGGATGGCACAAGAAGTGCCTCCCTAAACCTTCAACTACTGTTCAAATTGGTTTTTTCTTCACTGACTTTTTTCATTTTATTTTTAGGCACACCTATATACTGGTCAGATAGGCATGTGCTAAAATCACCCAAGTGGTTTGGATAATTTAGTTAAGCAATAAAAAATGAGAGACCTTTTTCAATGAATCAAACAAGCCACTAAGCTTTATGGGTTGTCTGTATTTACTTTAATAAAGGAGTGATGATCTTATGGTTCAAACCATAATTCAACAGAGTACTTCAGCACCTGCTTATGCCCATTACCATTCAGCAAAACATAAGCCATTCTGACTTATATCAGTGGGACAACACACATGATAGATTAGGGCCTGATATATCAGCTCAGAAGTTCAGAAACATGAATCCAAATCACACTTGGAATTGTGCAAGCTTTGGAAGAAGCTGTAATGTTCAGAAAGGATCCCTCAACTCACATTTTGGCAGGTTAATTGCTGGATACCTTGGATTAAACAACAATATAATGAACTCTGTTTTCAGCAGTCCCTTGATTTGAAGATGGTCTATGCAATGGCTCATGGATGGGTCTTGGGAGTGACTCAAGAGTTTAAACCTTGAGAAGCAGATCCATTCACAGAAGTTGCAGGTCTTTCTGCAGGGGAGAGTAGGCTGTAGGCTGGGATTCCTCTCCTTTTCCTTCCTCTGCTCTCCCTTCTCTGTTTCCAGGGCAGGAGGGTTTACCTTGAAACGGGCTGCTGCTCGGTTGAGGTTGCAGCACCACTGAAGTCAATTAGCATATAATGAACTGTATTACACATAATATTTACTGTATTTTTATTATGTTTAGCATGATATATTTTTAGCGAACTTCCCCTTTTTATTTCTGACCCAAAACAAAAAAAAGCATGCTGATTTTGGGCCTGGGCTGCTTTATGTATTTTGAATGAGTCCTAATACAATGTTGGAGAAGATTAAACAAAACCTGGATGAAGATGCTCCATTGTTGCAAAAAATTGTGGGAACACCAGAGTTTTCAAGATTAAAAGCAGGTTTTCCTTTTGATCCCCATGCCAAAACTTTGATTCAGCAGTGTAAGTTCTCGTTAGCATTAAACCAATGAAAATGATTTTATGAAATAAAATGGCAAGATGAGTACACATGTACTAACACAGGGCTTGAATTTGTAATGAATACTAAAAAAAAATTACTTGATAAGGTGGGGAGAATGCAGAGGGTTTTGGTATATTGATCCTTGGAAAGGACAGAATCAGAAATTACTTTCTTGTGGGAAGAATAAGAAGCAATTGAAATGGACTGGAACGTACATCTTTTTCTCTATTATTTAATCCCTATATAGACACTGCAGAAGGTGCCTTGCTATTAAATATTGCTGCTTCCCTTCCTTTTATTTTACATTGGAATGGGTGCAGCACACAGTGCTAGGGCACTAGAGGGACTCAGCAGTCTTTTCTGAATGCAAAAATAATATTTTCTGCACGTTTTATCCTGATTTTTTATGTTATGGTTTTATTTATTTGCGTTTTAGAAAGAATAATATTTTTTGTCAGAAAGGAGAGCCCCTGGAGTGCAATTTGAATAATGCTCCAACTGGACTGAATCCAAAATGATACAAAACCATGGCCTGGCAAACAAGAAGTTAGTAGGCATTAAAGAATATAAATGCTAAAATCCAGCATGAAATACTGTTTTGTCTGATACAAGCCTGCAAAAGCAAGGTGATTCAGAGTTAAGGCTGTCATTTGCATATGGAATGGAATTCATATAGCCCTGTTTGCAAGCCTCTGTCTGGAGTAATGGATGATGTGATACACATAAGAGCAATTGCTTTGGTGGGGTTAAATCACATATTTATGATTTTATTGCAGTTTTTAAATTAGATTTCCTTGGGTTTGCCTTTTAGGCTCTGTAGATTGTGATTATTTATGTGTCTGTGCCACAGATGTTCACAGCACTGCACAATATGTTTAACTGTGACAAACCAAAGACAAAGTCCCTGTCTCTAAGGTGTAACAGTCTAAAAGCATGGATTTACACCATACTGCCCAAAACAAATTGAGGGCCAGAGTAGCCTTCATGGTTAAAATGTTTCACAGAAGATGGGAACCTAATGAGCAGAGGAGGGAGAGCATTTAGTTAACATTTATTCAGAAGCTGGTGACATAGGGTTCCCTGATTTTGCTGACAGGCTTTGGAGGCAGAGGTCTCAGGGTAAGAAGACAGCTCTTGGCACTACGAAGCGGTCATGTTGGAGTAGTTTTACACTGAGAACCCGGCTTGCAATATACCAGGTTCCTGTGGCAAATTCATAGTTCCGACATCTACTTTTATTTTAGATTACGGAGAATTCAGCTGTTCTGTATGTGCATATAAGGGAGGATGGGCAGGGTAGTTGCAATAGTGATTTTTGGATTAGGTGTTCTTCCTTTTTTTCAGTCTTCTACTTCTTAATTTTTTAACTTGCTTACTATATTTGCTGCTCTGTATTATAATCAGGAGTCTACCCAGCTCAAGGAGGCATCCAGTTGATTTCACAGGCAGATCACGGGGCTAGCTGCCATTTTCAAGGGCTGCCATTTTGCTTCATGGCCAGCACCTTCCCCCCATACCTCTGATTGGCCAAGGGGCCTTGGTGGCCCCGCCCCTTGCTGTTGCAAGGGCTGTCCATCATGCAGCACCACTCGTCACTGCAGATTGGTGGAGTGTAGGGGTGCATGGCAGGCAACCCTCACAGCCAATCAGTGGTGAGGGATAGGGGCAGCAACCATCTTAGGCTCCCCTGTTTGCCAGCAGCTCCAAAGCAGGCTGGACTTATGCAGGCAATGCCAGATTTCACATTTTCCACAAAATCCGTTAAATCAGGATTTCAGTAGGTCCCCAATTAATCACAGGCTTCAGGACTTCTGCTGGTTGTCAGCAGGGACCAGGAACAATTCACACTCCCCATTCCCTCCCCACCTCACACCACCATTTGGCTTCTGTTTTTTTCTTCTGTTGTTTTGTTTTTGGGGTTTTCCACCTACCTCCAGACATTGGCCATGGATAGAGATGGGAGATTGGCTTGGTCTAGCCTTTGCGAGTACTCCTTGAAACCAACCTAGGCTTACCTTCTACAGCAGGGGGCAAGGCTGAGTTCCTTCCCACTCTGAGACCACAGCCTTTCCATCTCTCAACTTTCTTAGTTCCCCATGGGCCTGACTCAAGGAGCCAGCATCCAGTTCTGCTCTTGAGAGTGACTTCACCTTTTCCTGGGGTGTTGCAATCCACAATTCCAAGCAGTACAGCCGATTTTCAGTAAAGGCACTTATTGGAGCAAAGGCCATCCAGACAGAGGTTCTCTGCTTCTTCTAAAGGGGTTAATAAGAAGTCCCTCCATCCCCAGTCTTGCCTGCACAACTGTGATCACCCACAGAGATCCTCCACTTGTTTCAGTTGTGCAACCCCCCCGGACTGGAGCTGCCAGGCTGCTTGTTTTCAGCCTGCTTTCCCATTTTCATGTCCATCTCTTTTGGACACCTCTTGGGTGTTGGTCATCTCACCTTTGTGGATACAAACAAAGCCATTCAAGTCTGTGTTGATGTGAAAGTCTTTTCCTGTGTGTAGCCAGCCCCGGCACTTCATTCTCTGTGCACAGGCTAAAGAAGTAAACTGAGTCACATAGTATTATAACAAGCTGAATACTGTTAACACAGAAATATCCCAGTAAAGCCCATAGTCCATCACAGTCAGATCTTGCTCATGTGTTCAGAATTAAACTCATTGCCAAATTGAAGTCAGCAAGGAATGTTCCCCCAGATCAGATTCTCAAGAGTCATTGTGATTTCTTGCCCTCTTCTAGTATGATCCACTTTTGAGGCTCATCCAGGTATATTTATCTAACACTCCTTATCACTGAAGAGGCCCAAAGCACTGGAAGAGCCCTTGTAGGAGCTTGGCTTGCTTCTAGCAGTTTGCCTAGGAGTGAGTGGGATGGAGGGAGCAAGTTACCCATGCATTGCTTTCCATTTAGGAAAATGTGAGGATTTTTGTTTTATTTTTTAAAGATTTGATTGTGGCTGCTACTCTGGTACCAAGCTCTGCATTTCACACTGGGCAGCACAATATTCCTCTCCACCTGAAGTGGGCATTAGCTATTCCAGCCTAAAAACAACCATATTCATTCCCCACAAAGCCATCAGGTGGACACCCTCAAGGAGTGGAACAAAACATTTCATAAATATTCCAGCAAGGAGATCCTAAGCATCTGACTTGTGACAGCCTGCTGGCCAAAGTGCTAAGGCAGACACAGGTCACCTGGCAAAAAAAATGTTTTAGCTAGTATAACTTATTCCATTTGCAAAACTGGTTTAAGATAGAAAACAATCTTAAACTACATGTAAACTACATCCTTACCTGGGGATTAACCAGCACAGCTATACTGACAAACCCTTTTAAACCTAGGCAAGCCATAAATGGATGCCTCTGTACTCAGGAATCAACTTTCTCATCCTCCCTGGCTTTCTTCTTAAAGGAGAAAACAGACTCCACTCACCCCTCCACAGGGAGGGGCAGGGGAGTAATAGGAACAGACCAATTGCTCTCCCCTGGATGCTCATGATGAAATGTGGAGGCCTTCATAAGAAGTAGGGTGACTTTTCCCCCTTTTTACTCCCTAAGAACATGTTAGTCATAATCTGGCCCTCACTAACTAGGCCCATTAGAAATCTGCTTTTAACTTTAAACAGGTAATTGTGATGGTCTCCTCATGCAGTTTGCTGATCTCTCAATTGAACTGATACAGATTTAGCTTCTTGCAAGCACAAATAAATGCACCACACACAAGAAATAAAGTTTCGCTTCACTTGCCATTTCAGATGGCTGAAGTAAAAAATCCCCACTTCAGCAGAGTGTATGACGGAAAAGCTGACAAAGCCTAATGGGAGCAAGTGCAGTCAGCAACACTATAATTTCAGAGGGATAGCAGCATTATTTTTGAAGAAGACAATAAATTGTTCCATGCTATTTTTATATGATTTTAAAATTAAAGTCCTTTGAAATCCAAAAGTGAAGGAAGACATGGCCATGCAGAAGCAACAATTACTGCAGACTTGTTTAAGTTTAAATTTAACATCTTATACTCATTATGTACAAACTTTGTTCCATAGCACTAAGCTGTCTGCATGTTGCAGATGCACGACTTCTTCAAAGGGGAAAAAAGTGCCAGATTATGGGATTACTCTAAGGAAAATTTCACAACCATATTTGATTTCTTCCTCATGAAGTGATTTTCCATCATAATTTGGTATTGTAACTTATTGGCAGATGAAGAGAGAATGGGCAGGAAAATATATTTGTTAATGGTAATATTAACTAATATTTGTTGGTTGGTAATATTTGTTCATTGTACTATTTGTTAACAGTTAATGATACATATGAAGCCCAATATTTTTCATAATAAATCCAAACCTGCACATTTTAATCATATGAATAATACCACTCAAGTACATCAGACTATTCATAAAAGTAAGGCATGTAGGACTGCAGCCATTGTTCTTAGTGAGGAGGAATCATGATGTGCAGAATTCAACCTTTGTCTGGTGCCAGAGGGATGTTTGCTTGGAACCACAGAGCCCTTGCCTGGTCTCTGAGAGTGCCCCCTGGAATTCAGCAAAGGGGTGGCTTTTAGAGAAGGGGGGAGCCCTGGCTCCTTCCCACTCAGAGACCCTGGCCTTTCAATCTCTGACCCTGGTTCTCCATGGCCCTGACTCAAGGAAATAGCATCCAGTTTTGCTCCTGAGAAAGGGACCCATGACCTCTTATTGCAGACAACAAATGCAACCTGACATTCCAAGTAGTAAACAGACAGCTCTGCTTCGATAAAGGCATGTATTGGGGCAAAGGCCACCCAGCCAGAGGTTCTCTGCCCTGCTCCAAAGAGTTAAGCACTTCCTTGGATCCTTAATACAGGTCACATAACCCAGAGAACCCCCAAGGTTGTCACACTGTTCTCTTTCCACTTTATCTTCTGAACCCCAAAGCTGCTGCCTGGTCTCTCTCTCCACACTGTCTTCTTTAGGCGATGCTTTGTTTGTCCTTCCCTGCTGTGTCCATTGGCATGTTTATTTCTCTCTCTTCCCTGGACACCTCCTGGTGTTGGCTTAGAAACAGTATTTTACAGGCCTGTTTTTTGGAAATTGGCTTATAGGTATAGATATATGCATTATAAGGGTTCAAGATGGGCAGCAGGTGTTAACTGGATTTCTAAAGAGCTTGGGAGATGCGCACACAGCTTCTCATGGCCCTGAAAGCAGCCAGGCTGCCTAGCACAACAAAGACACAGCCTGGGAGCCAAAGAACTATGTACCAACTATGTCACCCAGGAAGGGTCCCTGAGGCCACCATGGACAGAGGGCACACCAGCAGCCCACTGAAGGGGGACTGTGGGCCTCAGCATCCCACCTCCAGACTGCTGACACCTAAGAGAGAGAGCCTTCTGAGTGAAGCCTGCATCCTAACCAGATGTACTTTGACTCTGATGACAGCCCTAGGATTGGTAGATATAGACTTGTTTGATTGTTTGTACTGATGCTTTTTTGTTCTTTTTTGTTCTTACCCTGTATCAGTAAATTCACCTGTTGTGGTCGGTCTGAGGGCTTTCCCCCCCGGAACTAAGGTATAGGTGTTGGGTTCAAATCCAGTGTCAACACTAGGTGTTTTTTGCAGTCCCCACTTTTTTTTAACCTTGGGTGAACATACTTCTTCTATGCATGCTTTTGGCTAATGATGGAAAGAAATTATTATTACCCCAAAGCTATTCAAGTCTCTACAAATGATTGAGTCCTCTGTCACTAGGGCAGAAACTCTGGCTTCACTGTCTCTCTAACCCATTCTTTCCCCACTGTACAAGTTAACTAGGGAGAAACTGAGGCACACGACCTTGTTACAAAATGAACGCAGTTTAGACAGAAATATTACAATAAACCACACAGTCTGTCACAGCTGGAAAATCACAGTTGGCACGCAAGATAGTTCTCTTGAATAAATTTAAATATTTCAAATTCCACAATCCAGCCAAATCACCTTCTGGATATGATTGATGGGATTATGGGGAAGGATAGAACAATGGTCATAATAAACCACTCTTACACTCCTCTAGGATTGGTGGTTGTAGTGATTTTGAAACTGATCCCTGACAGGTGATAAAATAGCCTGAAGGGCTGTTTTGAAAGCCAGAGAGTGGTGAAGAGATGCAAGGATTCTTTGGACAAGCATTGTAATAAGACACAAAAGGGGTCTCTTAGGAGCCATTATTGCTGCTTTACAGCAGCTGATGATTCTCGTATATAAGGGAAGTCTGAAGGGAGATGACATTTCCACCAACTTTGAATCATTAGAATCATAGAAAGTTAGGGTTGGAAGGAGCCTCAAGAGATCATCTAGTCCTACCCCCTGCTCAAGGCAGGACCATCCCCAACTAGATCATCCTAGCTATGGCTTTGTCTAGCCAGGTCTTAAAAACCTCCAAGGATGGAGATTCCATAATCCCTCTGGATAACCTGTTCCAGTGTTTAACTATCCTCCTAGTGAGAAAATTCTTCCTAATATCTAACCTGGATTTCCCTTGCTGCAGCTTGAGACAGTTGCTCCTTGTTCTCTCATCTACCACCACTGAGAACAGTCTAGCTCCATCCTCTTTGGAACCACCCTTCAGGTAGTTGAAGGCTGCTATTAAATCCCCTCTCAGTCTTCTCTTCTTTAAAATAAATGGCTAGGGAAAGACAGTCAAAAAGCTTGAGGCTGAATCTATTCAGTCTTTGCAGGTTAGTCTAAAATACACAAATTAAATTGAAACCAAAGAGAGCAGATAATTGCCTTTGATTCAAGAAATGCAGCCGCATATCTGCAGCAGCTCAGGCCAGAAACCGGGGGTACTAGAGTATGGCTCTCTGGCTGTGTATTCACTTCCTCTTCCTGCTGCCTCCGAGGTCTCTGGGATTTGCAGTCCAGAATTACAGCAGCAGGACTCTGCAGGGTCGCTCATCACTTCTGCCTCTGGGATTTGTAGTCCACAGTTGCAGCCCACAGTAAGTTTGAGCAGGGGAAGGGAATGTTTACCCCCTTCCCTAGACCTAGACCCCAGCCAGGGTTTGCCAGGGGGGCAGCCCCCCACCTCTCCCCCAGTGGACTGGGCTGCATCCTAATCTGGGCCTGCCCCCTACCTCGTTGTCAGCCAGTCCTCACTGCTCCAGCTAGGGAGAAGGTGGGGCCAGCCTTGCTCCTGGAGCAGACAGCCCAGCCCAGGGCTAGAAAGCATGCTGGGATACTGAGGGACTGTGATTTAACTTGAATGAGGAAGGGGTCTGGGACAGAAGCTTCATAAACCAGTTTGACCCAAATCAGTTAAATCTGATACTACATTCCACCAGGTTTATCTTAAATCAGTTTCAACCATTTTGAAACTGGTTTATGTGCACTGAGTGTCTGTTCTGTTACAGGTTGAAACCAGTTTCTGATCACTTAAACCAGTTTATGTGTAACTTTTGTCCCTAGCTAATAAGCCCAGTTCCCTCAGTCTGTCTTCATAAGTCATGTGCCCCAGCCCCCTCACCATTTTTGTTATCCCCTGCTGGACTCTCTCCAATTGGTCCACATCCTTTCTGTAGTGGGGGGCCCAAAACTGAACACAGTACTCCAGATGTGGCCTCACCAGTGCTGAATAGAGGGGAATAATCACTTCCCTTGACCTACCGGTAACACACCTACCAATGCATAGCACCTAGTATAGAAGCGAGGCTTTAGCCCAGGATGGCATGTTTGTTTTTATTTTTCCTCTATCTTATCTTGCAGCTCTTACCCATGGAAATGTGAATAAGAGTTATAGGGCAAGATCTTGCCTTTGATTCGGAAAAATCAACTCTTGCCTGAATAAGAACATGCATACATGGAAACAAAGGTAGAAAGCACTTTCTCCAGAAGAACAGGGCTCATGAGTGACTTTTAATTATAATCTAGAGCTATTTTTCCATATATCAGAGAATCAATAACTGTTTCCAAGGTAATTACGCTGGTTTGGGGTAATAAAAATGTCTTTCTATGTCTAGCCAATAGTATGGATAGAAGCAGTATCTGCACCCAAAGTTCAAGCTCCCTAGGCTGTGGCTGAAACATTGTATGTACCTCCTGTGCTCAGTACATACAGATTAATTTAATACTATCCAGATGGTAGATGCAAGACACTTCCCTTCAGAAGAAAAGGCTGGGGAGGGAAGGGTCACTGTGATCACTGGAATTAGTTGCAGCTGGATGAATTCAGGGCTGTCTGAATCCGATGATAATCATCAAGAGAATTGCTGCTGAGGGGAAGGAGTAGTTCAATGCTTTTTTTGTGCTTGTTGGTGAGGAGGTTTTGCAAGGGCTTCTTCATGCTCAGCAAGCCAGGGGGCAAATAAATACAGAGTTTGTGCAGCTCACTAAAAGCCCTGGAATGTTTCAGTGCTGTAAATGCTTTCCTAGGAACAGATAGGATAGGGAGGCTTCCATGTAGTCCCCTGAAGCTCTTAGTTTCTTACGTTATTTCAGCTGCTTCTGGGTTCATCCAGTTACAAGGATGCTACTAGACCAGTTGTTCTCAACATTTTTAGACTTTAGGCTCCCCTTGTTTGATGTAAGGCACCCTCCACAACTTTTGTGAACTGAGCAGCACACCAATTTATTACAGTACTAACCTCCTTGCAGAAGGGCTGGGCTGTAGGGGCAGCACATTGATCAGGTAGGAGCACTTATCTCCTCACGCCTCATGGCAGCCTTCCAAAGATCTCCTAGCACACCGGTTAAGAATCATTGTTCTAGGCTGGGGTGCTCAATCTCCAGTCTGCAGAGTTATTGCATCTGGCCTGCGCAGGGCTCCCCATAGGTTGAGAAAGTTGGTGGTGAGGGAACATTGGCCACCCTCTCCTGCTGCCAAATTCTCATGCCACCTTCTCTCCCCCCAGCCAGGTCATGATCAGGCCACAGCCCCTTCCCTCTACCCAGCTGAATCATGGCCAGGCCAGGCCAGGCCATGCCGCCTTTTGCACACGCAGCTGGGCTGGGGCCAGGTCATGCTCCCTTGCCCCCCACTGGGCTAGATCCAGCTGGGCTGCCCCCCCTGAGCCCCTCCACACCTACCCTGGGTGCCAAACCAGGGCCACTGGCCAATCTGGCCTGTGGGTGGACCAAGCAGTGCCCATCTGGTCTGCCAAGGAAAAGGCTGAACACCACTATTCTAGGCACTGTGGCCTAGTCTATAGAATTCTGGTTTGGGAGTCTGGAGAACCTGTCTCTGCCATGTGACCCTGGTCAAATCATTTTCTTTCTTTCTGCCTTCCTCCCAGGCTATTTGACTCATTCCTTTAGACTGTAACCTGTCCTGGGAAAAGACAGTTAATTTTGACTAATGCTGCCCATTGTAAGGCCTTCTTTTCAATTTCTTATAACTCTGCCAAAATTCAGATGTTTTATCTGAAGTTTTCCATGCCAGGCATCTCCCTCAGGATGATTTTTTGCAGGAAAATTTCAGTAAAAGACCAAATTTAACCATTTTCAGGCATGGGATTGAGGGAGGAGGGCAGGTTATATTGTTTGCCCACATGAAAATGATATTACAACCATTTAATTGAGACCCACTAACACCCTCCATGTTTAAATTTTGGTGGTAGAGATACAAGGATCTCTGTGCCAAGGACGTGCCTTTTGCTTGCTCTTTGAAAAGCTGTCCAAATATGGCCTAATTATAAGCTGCTTCAAATCTGTTTGCCCAAGTTTAGGAGAATTTTATTAGAGCTTGCAGCTGAATTTTCCAAAAAATGCTTGCTGCGCTAGACATGTGCCAGCCTCATACAGCAACTAAACTTGGGAGGTGAATAGTAATTTCCTTCCAACTTTTCTTCTTGGCTTCATGGCACCAGGCATGTGCCAAGCAGAGGCTAAGACTACTGAGGATTGGACAAAGACAGAGCGAGACTAGAACCATAGGAGAAAGAAACAGGATAAAAGGGAAAAGTGACAGAAGGGTACGGAAGCTCTCTAGGAGAACACCTCTCAAGCCCTGGAATAGAACTGAAAGTATGTGAGTCTCAGCAAAATTTGTGAAAACTGCTAGTAAAGTCTTCATCTTGTCAGGCTCTAGTGGCTGGGCAACGTACCTATAGTAGCCCCCCACTGTGACCAGCTTGGGTGGTGAAATTCTGTGCTGAGGATCTAAATATCCTAACCTGCCTATGACCCATGAACAATAGGATTCCACATAGTAGACCTTCTGGGGGTTCTGTTTAATCCTATTTTGTGTGCCATTTCCTGTGTTAAAGAAATATTTTAGTTGCCAAACCCAAACACCCAGAAATTTAAAAAACATTAAATTTACGGTGGCCCCTACAACCTTAAGTTGGCCCCTTTGTGCATTGTGATACTTCTCCTGTAATTATATGGTCAAGCACTGTTTTTCCACACACCGGACTTTTGAATACCTAGATTAGCAACCTCCATTGTTGTTGTAATGTTGTTTTTGTGCATGAATGATGATAATTATGACTGGCATTTTTAGATCAAAATTTAAGACTTCCCCCCAACCCCTTTTAAATGCTTTAATCAGATCTAACATAATTACAAATATTTTCAAGAGTAAAAGGCTGCAAGTTTTTGCTTAAATATTTTGCAGCAGTGCGCACGGTGCAAGAATTGCAAAAAAGTGTTAGTGCCTAATAGCCAAGAACACAAATTAATAATCTGCTTTTATTATCCAATCTGCATAGAGTGTAAAAAAAGGGGAGGGGTTATAATCTGATATTGCTCCTTTAAAGGTCTGCTTCCTTGGGCTGTATTTTCTTTCTTTCTCTTTTTGTATATGTTGCCATTACTGAGACAATGCTCATAATGAAGAATCAAAACAATTTCATTTTATGGGGTGATATATTGTGTCATCAATCTTAAGCAATGCTTGAATTCCCTGGGAGTTTTGCTTCAAAACTGGTGGCCCAGTGTGCTCCTGTGTGTTAATTAAAGGAATCAGCCTTTGATTTTCTTTTCATTTCAGTCTTCACATTTTTATAACTTACTTTTTACTAGTTCTGAAATGAGAAGATGTTCATTACTATCATGGTATGAAATGAGACTCCTTCATACCACTATTATATTCTTGTGACAGGTTTCCCTACTATCACCCCACTCTGGGTGAAACCTACCTCCCAGTCCTCTCAGTCTTAAACTGGATCTCTGGGTTAAAGCTCCATTGATTACCATCTGTAATAGTATGTTAGGCTTGAGTCTCTTTAGCATTTGGTATTCTTGGCATTGTTCCTCTGGAAGCCTATGACAATTGGATGGTTAGAGGGAATCAGAAACTGTTTCTGAAGAAAGAGAAACTGGAGCTCCACATGAGCAGTGAACTCTGAGCTGACCAGAGCAGGATCTGTTTTTTGTGCTGCTTTGAATCCCAGGGAGTGAATGCTGCTGTGATTTGCTCTTTCCTTTTCTTGACCTTCCCACTGAACTCTGCAGCAGGAGAAGAAGCACTCTCCCCCTGGGCTCCAGAGCCATGGAAAATTTGGGGCTCTGGGCAGACCCCATACCGAGAGCTCCCACGTGGCCCAACCAAAGGTGGATGCGGCTGCATGATTGCACTCCCTCCAGCTCTGCCCCTGGTGTTATGCACTGTTTAGTGTTCCCATCTTTCATGATATTCAATGTTTTTCAACCGCTAGATTAAAAATGAGAATCACAAGGCCCTTTTCTTTCTTTTAGTGTTTAGCTATCTTGATTGCTGAAAAAAGCTTGAAAGTGTCAAGTGACTTCACCCTCAGAAACCAGCAGGCAAAAAAAAAAAAAGAGACAAATGTTTGTGGATCATATGGATGTGTGCATATAATACACATTTTAAGGCAGTCGTGAGTTTGGGAGCTAGATTCATAATAAAGAACCCTAGGGCCTGGCCATATTGCTCAGCTAAAATGAATTTACTTGCTAAATATAAATTGTTGACGCTCAAATGAACAATGCAGCACAGTTAACACTTGGTGAATTACTCTGCCATAGTCATTTCCAACTGTTGGTATCATAAAGTAACAGATGGAACATCAAAGCTTTAAATTATAGAGATTATATAATTATACACAGGAATGTTGGAAGTAAAGTCCATCTAGTATTTATGGCTGAAGAGGCAAACAAGGTAAGGGAGCAAACTGTACATTGTCAAACAAAACCAGAGTAGAAAGCTTCTAACTGAGTTGCTCTTGAACAGAATGCAGATTGAGATGCAGAGAACTGAGTATTGGGGTCATTTATATCTCAGATTATCATTTTGATGTTGCTGGTTAATTTTATCAATAAATTTTCTGCCTCTCAAGGTTCAGCATAAAGGATTCAGCTTTGTTAACACTGAAAACTGAAATATTCCAAGGTGTTTGGGGGTTAGAAGAAAGTCTCCTCTTCTCTGTAGGAAGGGAAATTGGGATAGCATCTTGGAAAAAGTCACAGGCTGGTTAAAATAATTAAAATTTGCTCACCCTGTGCTAAAACAAGGTTCTAAGGCTTGGTGTGGTTCCTGGATACAAAGGGTTAACTTCATTTCATGATTCCTTCCCCTTGGACAGCTTTTGAAGGGAAGTTTAAAAAAAGGTTGTTTGGAGACAGGGAAGGGAATTTCTTTGAAAATATAAGGCTGCACATTTGGGGTGATGGGATAGAATCTTAATTCGTGGTTTTTCTGTTTAATTTCTGTTTGTTTCTGTTTGCTTTCTTGTTACCAACATTATCCATTAGGGAAATGGCTGACTGACTGATGCTGTGTTTTTTCCTTATCATGCCCTATTTACACTATCCTGGGTCATTATATGTTTTAGATCTCTTGTTAATTCAACTATGAAGCTCCAATTAACTGATGAATATTTGTCGGGCTACACACTGAGGTCACTTCTAGTTTGTTAGGCAATATTGCAGTCTCTGAGGTTCCTTGAGCCAAAACTTATTACTGGTGTATTCACTTGTGGTATTCTGCAATTTGCCCATTCAGCATTGTGGCGGTTTGCTGCTCTACAGAAGATGTATACAGGACAGTAAGTTGCAGGGTCTTTGAGGCATAGATCAACAACTCCAGTTTTTTTGTAAAGCTTAGAGCCATGGGGTTCTGGTCCTATTTCTAGAGTGTGTAAGCACTATTACAATATCAGCAGG
>NW_005841990.1:2885159-2902823 GCF_000455745.1 Alligator sinensis
AACCTGCATTCTGATTTGGTAGTACCCCTTAGTACTGGTACAAATGACCAATCAAGATACAGATTAACAATGAATGGGATATAATGCTTGCAGGAATAGTTGCAGTTCTGATTTGTATCTAAGCAATAGATTTACAGAGACTCAAAAGATGTGCCCCTTTGGCTAGAAGGGATGAACAGCACCTGGGAGGGTAGGATGAAGTTGGGGAGCCACAAAGGGAATACATGAAAACACCACTGTTTTGTTCATCAGGTTCTATAAAGATAGTCAAACATGAATGAGAAGACCTAAGCAACAGCTTTTACTGTGGAGCAGTAGCAAGCCTCGGCAGTTTCATTGTCTCTAAATAACCAGCTTCTTCCTGGGGAATGATTTCCCAGTTCTTACTTCTTCAGGCTTCTGAGTAAGGAGCATCTCTAACATAACTTCTTTCACTATAAGAATATTCTTAAGATCAATAGAAGTTAAAGCCTTAACAGAAACAGGCAAGAAAAATCCAGAAACTTAAAGCAACAGTTGTGAACAGACAGCAGCTGTGTCTGAGGATGTTCAAGACACCTTCTCTGTCCTTGCCCACTCCAAAAAGTGGGGGAGGGAAAGGGTAAATAATTGGGGAGGCCACTATTAAAACCTATGGGCCACACACTAAAACCTATGGACCAGTTTTTCATTTGATTTAAAATAACAAAGGTCCATTGACAATATATATCATAAAACAGTCTGGCTCAGAGCTCTCTAAGTGTCAAAAAAATGGAAGCCTACTAACTAGCTTAATGTTAGTCAGTATGGATGGCGCTTTTTGGAAAGGGAAACTTCATGTTGTAATGTAGATTTTTTTTTTAACATAAAGAATAAAATGAAAATATTAATCTTTGTGAAAAGGAATATTAAAATTAAGTAGAAAACTGGGGAAATGAATGGGATCTGAAAAACAAAAATGAAAACAGTTCTTCATATACTGTATACTTTGATATGACTTGTGACATTCTGTCACATCACCCAGCTAAATAATGTCTCTTAAATCAATACCTTTTAAATTTGATTCTATGAACTTTTAAATTTTTAGCAAAGGAAAACAAGTAATAAAGTACAAGAACTAACTTCCTCTGAAATAATTTAATAGATATATGGGTTATGGTCTTGGATTATATTAATAGTGCACTTGCTTGATTTCAGCAATTCTAGTTTTATATTTTTAGATTTAGCTAAACAGCATGAAATCCACAGCACACAGAAAGCAAACAAAGACAGATGTGAAGAAAGGAAAAGCCCTTTAATGGGTCTCATAACATTTTTTGACTTGCAGTCTCCATGGTATTTTCTCCTTAAAAGGTATCAACATTTCCAGTTACAAAGGGGTAGTTACATAATTTTCCCCCTAGTAGTGCCTATAGGAAATTCTAGTGATTTTCTTCATCACTGGGTATGACAGAGTTTTCCAGTGCATTCAGTTCCAATTAAGCTTGTTTCCACAGTATATCAAGCTGGTTCTAAGAACCTGTAGGAATAGGAAAGTTCAGGGTCACAACATTAATTTTACTTGCTAGGATAAAACACGTAAATGGAAATGAATCATCTTGATTTCAACTGTGTCCTAGGGCTGCAGTTTGCAGAATAATAAGCTCACCATATAACTGGTTTTAATTTTAGATAATTGTGTACATATTTCAGAGTACTTTGCTTCTTGGTGAAGAGATGTCTGGCTTCAATATATAGCTGTAGGAAATCTGTAACTTCTTATTCTGAATTCCTTCCTCAGTTAGGGTATGAACAAGGCTCTGCCATCCCTGACTGTTCCTTAGCTCCTCTTTATGTCCTTTGTATTTTTAGGTCCCATAAGTTTTTTCCTTTGACAAAGAGGTTATTTCTCTCCCTACCCCGACATCTCTCCCAACTGCCCAGTAGCCTATCTGCCCAAACAAACATTGTGACTCAATTTTAACACATCTCAACTATTTCCCTCTTTTTTCTGGATAACACAGAAGAGGAGAGATTGTTGAGCCCTTTGATAAAGTTTGGCATGGCTTTATAAATTCATTCAGTTTAATACCTAAGGTTTTCTTGAGGCCTTTGCTTTAGAAGACATTTAGCTTTACATCTATATATTTAAGTGGAAATATGATCTGAAATGAGTTTTTCACTTTTGGTTTTTAAGGTGAAGATTTTCAATGACAAAGTGTTATGTAAACTGGTGAATGCAACACTTATCTTGCCAATGCATGACATTTAGTTCTCCCCTAATATATGCATTGGCTTGCATGTTACTGATAAGTGGATTGACTCACCTCTTGCATTCCTTTGCCTTCCAACATGATATTTGAATTGGGAGTTTCTGCAATGTAGCTACGGCATGGAAGAGAAATTTTCAAGTGCTATCCTAGAAAATAAGATTTGAATAAATGGGCTCAGCCAATATTTATGGTCAGCCACAGATGACATGTAGGTGTTGACAGCCGGGGGACATAACTGTGCACCCCTGCCCCTACTGTTACTGCTGGATGCTGGCTCCAGCTAGGCTTCAGCCCCGCACCCTGCCTAAGTGCAGGAATCATGCTGCCACTACTGCCCCCACTGCTGTCAGGCCCTGGCTGTAGCTGGGCTGCAGTCCTATGCCCCGTGTCCTACTGTGTGGGCACGTGCCCCCAGTGGCCCTCCCGCCACCGTGTGTCACCTAGGTGGTCAGTTTTGTATCACATGCCTGTGCCACTCAGGAGAGTCCTCACTAGACCAAAAACCTTTGAGCTCCATACTCTTGGGATGGAAGGATCAGAGTTCTATCATTTCTGAAATAAGGTGTTTCAGAAATCCTTGGTGTGCAGGGAACTGTCTCTATCTTTGTTCCAGTATTAGGAGACTGTTTTAGGCTGAGTTGTTTTGCCTTGTGTGGCAAATGCCAGAAATCAACCTTCTATCAGTGTCACAGGGGTGGTGTTAGGGTTGCCAACTCTGTTTGAACCTGTTCCAGGAGGTTCAACAACATTCCCGTGACACACAACATAAATGCGTCCCCGTGCTTGCGTATATCAGTTCTCTCGTGCTTGCGTATATTAGTTACAGATTACACTGTAATCTGTAACTAATATACGCAAGCCTTCCTGACTTTACGTCAGGAAGGCAAATGCACATTGCTATTACATTTTAAAAGCCCACTGGTCTACTATATAAATCTGAATCAATATTTAATACTAATTTTAATGAATGCCGTATCATTTCTTTCCTGGGTGGCTCTCAGCAGTATCCTAGAGATTTATATCTAATTCTTGGAGACTCCAGGGCAATCTTGGAGGGTTGGCAACCCTAGGTGTTGTGGCGACTCATTAATACTTATCCAGGCCCTCGATCATTTACATTGTATAAAAAAGGTAATTTCTACCTGGTACCAAACTTGGTGAGACATAGAATAGACAATAGACATATGAATTAGATCTTTTGCCTCCAGGGCCTGGTAAAATATAAACATGAGAGAGGCCTTCGGAAATAAGGGAAGTCATGATAGTAACAGTCTGGCACAGAAAGAGTTTATATAAATGATTAATGAAGTACAACTTTAGGATCAATTCAGACCCAGAACCTCTTTTTTATGTCCCAGACTCCATCCTCTACCAGTTGTTTTTTACCTGAGAACAAGTGACAGTTTACCCAGAGCCACAAGAAGTTTTTATGCCATATGCAGCAGCAATAGTGGTCAATCTTGCACCCCCTCAAAGTCAATGCCTACGGGTTAGTGTCCTACATGCCCATCTTTATTTATGCTACTGAGTTTTATCACCTTTGAGCAGGAGTAGAGCTGCAGAATGGTTAAGGAGTTTTGCTGCTGCTCCAGTGGAAGAAGCTCAGGCCTTGATTCAGATTGTGGAAATGTACTCCCAGAGGAAAATAGCTATGTAGTCATTCAGGATAGGAAGTCAAAGGCAACTAAACATGATGCTAGTTACATCTCTTGTATGCCATCACTATAGCAGTTGTTGACAACTTGCAGCCTGCCGGCCAGATCCAACACACAGAGCCAGAGCTGGGGGGCTTTGGCAGTATCCTGGAGATGAAGTCTTTGTCTGCACTGCAGCTGGGTGGTGGGGTGTTTTGCTTCAGCTGTGGCCAGGTGGCAGGAGGAGCAGTGGTCAGATCCTAGCACCAGCCTGCCGTGAACCTGAGCTAGGTCATTTTGACCTGCTGGTAGAAAACATTACCAACCACTGCTCTAAAGAAACGGTCATGCTTTAACCATGCCAGTTTTGATCAGCCACAGGTAGACCTTTTAACCAGTTTTTTAAATCACAGGAATATGGAGAAATGGCATCTGTGTGGCGTTTAGAATTTGAAGTCTTAATTCATTTTTAACACTGCCTCAACCTCTGGCCCTCCCACCATTTCTTCTTCTATTTCACTATCCCCCTCACCTCATTTTGGAAGAGGTACCATCAAATGGCACATCATTTTCAAATTAGGTTTCCCCTTCCCAAAATCTTGTGCTAAAAAGATTTTAGATTCCCAAATTTTCAGTGAGAGGATAGAGTTATTCCATTTCTTAATTAGCACAGAGTTTATGCATATATATTTTTTTCATATTATAGTAAGTTCTAGTTGTCGAAGTGGTATTTTATGACTACATCCACAAATCTGGAAATGTGATTAGTTGGCACAGATTCCATTTATTTATTTATTTATTGCCAAGGAGAATGCCTGTGTTCTGTATATTTGTCCTTTTTATGGTTGTCTGTGGAGAAAGAAATTCCCTGGCTTTTTCCCCATTACCTTTCCATAACCTCATTGCTTCCCTTCTGATGGCCAGGCTTACTTCTGAACATATGTTTGTATTTTCTGATATAATGTGAGAGTTGTTATGGTCATTACTCAGCTTGGGTGAATTTCATGGTAATTAATTTAAAAAGCCTAGAGGCCTGTTGCTATTTATGTGCTTTATTTTTAGAAAGGTTTCTGAACGATTTTTAACACAAGGCATGTCTAGTATTTTTTTCTATGCAATATACCCCAAACTCTATCCTTTTTTGCACTTTCTTATGCATTATCAAAGGCAACTCACATTCTGCACTTAAAGGATTAATGAATTAATAAAAAGAAGGCTTGCTCCTGAAGGTGGAAACCTATGGACCTATAAGAAACCAAATCATATTTTTCCCATGACGTGAATATGCCCTAGTTAAACACATTTAATGAGGTTACTCTTACAAGCCTATTCTGCACCTAAATATGGATTTTTCCTCTGTTCATTGGGGCAAAGTTGAAGTGTATCCTGCTTACCTTATATTCAGAATTCCTTTCTACTAAATTTGTCCATAGGGCAACACCACAGAAACCAATGGGTTGCATAAGGCAACCTGGATTTTGGCTCATTTAAATGCAACTGCTTTTGTCATAGTAGTATTTGACCCTGTGACTGTAATAATTCTGCTGTGAACCACATAACTGAGATTTAAGGACCCAGGCAAAATAAAATCATAAAAAGAACTTTGGGAAACTATTGGACCTGGGGAAAGAAAAATGAATATCCAAGAAATTTTTCATTAGATGTGGCTATATGTTGCTAAGATTTGCTACTTCTAGTGGTCAAGGATTTCATTTAGCCAAAAGTGCAAGAGTAATACTTCCAGAAATGTTCAGCATAATCTATTTCCTCTGCATTGAATACCAAACTTCCTCTGATGGTGGTCTCTTTTGATCATTGTGGTGTTGGTGGCATCTTTGTCAGAATGTTCATTGTCAGTATCTATGTATGTTACTTTAAGGGCAAATTCTAATTTTAACTAAAAACTTACTGCTTTCACTTTTCATCATGGGTTGTGTCTGAGAGGGCCCTCTGCCCAGTCAGGGGAAGCTGCTACAACAGCAGGTCCTCCAGCCTTTCTCATACTCCCCGTTTTGTTGGCCTGGTAGCCTTGCAGGGAAAGGGGCTGGGTATTGGGCTCTCCTTGATGCCCTGACCACATTTTGGCAGGACACATCCTCACAGAACTCCCTCTGCTCAGAATGAATCATTTGCCTGGGATTAGAGGCTCAGCACACCCTGAAACCTTGTGCCCTGGAGCCCTACTCCAGACCAGGTAGAATCTGAGCTGTGCTTGCATTGGCAGGCTAAGAGGAGGAACCCTTGGCCACCTTAGAGCAGGCATTTCTGCCCAGAGAGAAGGGTCATCACACCTGGGTTGCCTTCTCTTTCCAAGTCCATATGTGATATGGGCTGAGTGGTCAAAGCAACACAAAAATAAAAAAATAAAAAAATATTGGGTCATACCTAAGTGGGCCCTCTGGCTGGGCAGAGGAGGCCATGGGCAAACATGAGCTCCCACCCTCTGCCTCCCTGCCTTGGAGCCACTCAGCATTACAGGCTGGGCAGTTTTCTCTCTCAGGCTGTTTATGCATTATGAGCTAAGGGGTTTAAGCCACCCCCAATATAAAAAGAAAAAAAGTGGAATGTGCACCAGTGAGGACCCCTGCTCAAGGTGGGCGTAGCTTTTGAACCCCAGACATCGGCCAGGCCTATCTTCATACACACACAGACACAGTGCTTTGAAGGAAGCAGAGGCCTGGACTAGAGGCTCGACACAGCATGTTGAGCCCTGTAACTTTGCATCTTGGAGCCCTGCTGCTTGTTGCATGGGTTCAGGAGCTCATCTCAGTTATGCTTACATCAGGGGTGAGGAAACCCCCCCCCTTCAGTTGCCCTAGTGGAAGCCCCTCTGACATGACAACGGTGGATACTGGCAACCCTGAGCTCACACCATTCCACCACCAAGCCACAGTGCCCAACACCAGAGTCACCAAGCACCATAGCTGGATAGCCTTCTCTCTCTGAGTCCACATATGCCATGGGACAAGGGATCACAGTAGCCCAAAAATTTAAAATTCAACCACACCCAAGATAGCTTTCTGCCCCAGGCAAAGGAAGCCAAGGGGCAGACATGAGCTTGTGCCCTTCACACCCTAGGCACAACACCCAGCCCTGGAGCCACATACCTTTTTTTTTTCTCAAACTCCTTATATGGCATTGGCAGAGGGGTCTTGGCCACTCTCAAATTAAAAAACAAACAAACCATGCAGCCACCAGAACCCCTGTTCAAGGCAGACAGGAGTTTTGAACTGGGGTTGAGAAGCTGGCAGAGTTAATATTGGGCTACATGGCCAGCTCTTTGTCTTCCTCATGTTCTTCCCCTTGTCAAACATGTAGAGAAAGGGGCAAGGCTTCTTGGTGCCTTGGCCACATGTTAGGAAACTGGGCTGTTTGGATCCTAGGTTTCTTTAATCCATCAGGTTATTCATGATGAGCAGAGAGGATGACAAAGTTTTGAAAAGTACATATTTAGAAGGTATATGGCATGCAACTACATTTCCTGAATAATAAGTGACGGACACTATGTCTGTACCAAGTCACCTGTCAAATAAAATAACTGCTCATGAAAGAACCAACAAATTCCAAATAAGCCAAGGCAAAGAAGTGTACAGTGGTATCTAAATTCATTACTGTCTAGAGAGCTATACTTATTTCTTAAGAACCCCATCTCATTAACTTTATGTTGTTTCAGTAATAAAGATTACATCTGCTATAATTTATTGTTTCATTCTTTATGGCACTGTCAATAGACTCATATGTTATGGCGAGTTCAGATTAGCTTAGTTATTTTCAGAATAAACAAAATGGCAAATATGGAGGGAAGGCAGTGGAGGGAGGGAAGTGTTCCATACAGAGAAACATTTTACAAACAATGGTGGATCATCCAAGCATGCTCTTTGCTGCGCATCAGGAAAACAAGTCATTTACCAGATGTTTCAAATTGTGTGTGAAATCTAAAAAAGCATTTCAAGGGAAAAATGTATTTAATGTGAAATACTTGTCTGTCAATTGTCAGAGTGCTAAATCTGAAACATGAGCTAGCTTGAAAAATATTAAACTCCATCCCATTTTATACTTGAAATGTATAGCTCCATCTTTGTCAAATTATCCTCCTTGTTTTCAGAGTCTAAATAGCTTGTTAGACCAGAAACATTCCTTTTCTTGTCAAAGGAATGGTTCCCTCCCATTTTATTTATTTATTTATTTCTCTTGGAGGTTGGGAGGTTGGAGGGGAGATATCATTTTTGTCATTATAACCTAACTTGCTCTAACATGCTTTTCTTTCAAGCAGGGTAGAGGAAACAGAGACCAAGAATGCTCTAGTAAACATGGAAAGATAATAGATCAGTAAGTACCCTTACTTGCCTGGTGCCATATTTGATATTTGCAGTTAATTTGTTTGAGTGAAATTAGTGCTCATCTATAGGAGCCCACGTTTTTAACAGACATGACTAACTTAGGGCATAGTTTAATACCCTTCTGAATGCTGAATTAACGCCTTCCTCATGGATTGTTCTTAATTTTAATGGGACTGTTTGTGGAACATCAAACCTTACCCAGCTTGTATACGAAGTCCCATTGACTTCATTGTCTCATGTAAATAAGGTGTGCCTTGTTTAGCCCAGGA
The DNA here is from genome assembly GCF_000455745.1 of Alligator sinensis. Classification (NCBI taxonomy): domain Eukaryota; kingdom Metazoa; phylum Chordata; order Crocodylia; family Alligatoridae; genus Alligator; species Alligator sinensis. Next base: position 2,893,634 of record NW_005841990.1, read on the forward strand.
AAAGGTAGCATTCAACATGATTAAAGGTATCAGAGCCTGGCTCTTAGGCTACAAACAGACCTTGCCTTTGTACAGACATAAAAATGTCATGGCAGCACAAAGAGAAAGTAAACAGCGGTCTATGGTCTCCATTTCATTGCAAATGCCCAACTTTATGGATGCAACGGAAGATAGTATTCATTGTGCCGCTGTTTTGCAGTGGATATTGAAGGCAGAGAAGGCGGGCAGCCTAAAGCCTGCTGCACTCTCCAGTCAAAGCGAGCAAGTGTGTCCAAGCTTTCCAGGCACAATCTTTTGTGCCTGGGAATTCCTCCTTCACAGCAAGACTCTAAGACCCTGGCCTGGAATTCCTGGGGCACATAGGATCAGGCCCTTGAAGTTCCAGGAGCACCTGCCTGGGTTTCTCTGTTGGCAGAGGTGTACCCAAAATCAGAATCCGCAGGCCTGGGTTTTCCTAATTGCAAAGGTGCAACTTGAGTGCTGTTCCATGGGATTGGATCTTGTGAGTGACAGGGGCCCAACCGTGCAGGATAATGGGTGACATCCATTTAACGCAATGAGGTGGGTCAGCACAGGATACATCCCAGCACAGCTGATTCACTTCATTGGGCAATGCCTGTTAATAGCCTCAGTGCCTTCCTGTATATTCCCGTCCCCAAAGGGAAAGCACTGGTGCAAAATGAAGCCATAGAAAACAATTTTTTCTAAGTAATTTCTTCATAGGAGCACTTTTTCCTAGCTGCTACTTACAAATCTTAATATGATCTACAGTGTATATGGCTGCAATATTTATTATGACATATATTCATTGGTGAGATATTTAATAGACATCTTGGTAGCTTTGGACTCAATTCTGCAGAAGGATCCCCTATGTTTTTTGTTGGTCTCTTTCAGAACAAAGATTTTTAAATGTCTTATCCCCCCACTGGGTTTTTCTCTACCTCTGATGCAATCCTCCAAAAATTATCCATCAATTAGTCCTTTTCTTATACCTTCTATGATGCCATTACTAAATGTCCATCATTTAGGAGGGTTGTTGATGGGCTCTGCTACTGTTGTATTGATCATGGAGAATTCCTATCATTCTGAAAAAGCATAATGTTTGAGTTTTACTAACTGTGATGGGCTATGGGTCTTATTGTAATATTTCTGTCTTTAAATGTGTTCATTTTGTTATTAATGTTGTGGGCTTCCATTTACCCATCAAGCTAAGAGTCAGTCAAAGAGACAGTGAGACCACAGTCTATGGGCCTCTAGCATCAACAAAGTCTTGAATTGCTTTGACACCAAAGCAAAGGCAGGGTTGCCAGTGACACCCAGAAGGCTCCAGATAAGCTGAATGTGATAAATGTAATGAGGAACAGAGCAGCCTGCACTCCAAAAGCATCAGTTCCTGCCACCCAGTATGAAGACTGAGACTAAAGCCAGGTACAGACATTACACTTTTACTGGTATAAGTGATCGAAAACTGGTCCTATACCCATAACAGAACAGAAGTTCAGCACATACTGACTGGTTTAAAAATGGCAGAACCTGGTCTAAGAAGATTCGCAAACCACCACCACCAAAGGGTGAATGTGTGTTCTGTTCACTACCGATCTAAACAACACTGCTTACAGAAAACTGTATAACTTAGATTGATTTTGCCTCAGGGTTTTTAACTATCTATACCCGGCCAAAGGGAGCAGCTTCGGGGCTGGTGGAGGGGAAGAAGAGAGAGGGAATAGCTGAGTAACTCTAGGGACTATGAAGGCTGGATTGGCAGTGGAGGGACTGTTTAAACCTTTGGGGATGGCAGGATCTTCTTGGTCTGTGGCCTTTGCCCCTACAGTTGTTTGGTTCATTGCTTGCAACTTCTGATTGCAACAAGAGACAAAGTCTCTCTCTCAAGAGCTGTGTCAGCACCAAAGAGAAGCAAGGAGGGTCGGGGACCAGAAGGCCAGAGTCTCAGAGTGTGAAGGAGCCAGGACTCCCCCTCCTCCTCTAGAAGCCACACCACCTATCCTGTCTTCAGGGGGTAGTCTGAGACAGATAAGGCTGCAGTAGTCTCAGGCAAGCATGCCTCTGGGGCAACTCCATGACAGAGTCCCACAGTTCCTCTGAGGGCACAAAGTACAAATATGCACAAAGCCCCAAAAACATAATATAAGAGTTTTTGGCACAAAAGGAGTGGTTCCTGAGTCATCTTGATAGGGAGAATAAAGTTCCGACTCTTGTAGGTAAGCATGCCCACCATGTGTCTTAGAATGTTAAATACCATTTCTTAGCACGGTATCATATTTCCTCGAATCCAAGACCAGCTTTTGTTTCCACATGCAACATGGGGAGGGAAAAAAACCCCACTCATCTTAAAGTGTAGTACCAGTCCAGGGCAAACAACACTTGTGTCTCTGGGACACTGGAGCTGGGGCTGGCTCAGGCAACAGGGTAAAGGACACATGGTAGGAGGGGAAGGGTTGGGGAAGGAATGTGCTGAGCTTCAGCAGCTCCCCTGCCACCCTGTGCTCCCCCTCATACCATACATTTTCCCCAATATCACAAGCTTCTTCCCCAGGGCCAGAACTGACACTACTGCCTGGCTGAGCCAGATGCTTCAGGCCCTGAGGGTACACAGAACCAGAGCAGTTGCACAGTGTAAGTGGTGGCGGGCCACAGGAGGAGGGGAGGCAGACAAAAGCAGGTGCAAGGAGCAGGGAATGGGAGGCACTTGGGGAGGGACAGACACCCTGGGGCAGGCATTAGGCATGCAGGCACTGGGTGGGAGCAAATGACAGGGGAGGAAGGGGTAGAGGGCACACCAGCTGCCCCCAGCCTCTGCTTTTCCTCCTGAAATGGGGAGAGGGGGCATATTTAAGACAACTGTCCAATAATTCAATTCTAGACATAGAACATTATAACATAACTTTCTGTGTCTAGAATCTAATAATTTGGGGAAGTCATCTTAAACTTAAAGTAGAATGCAGTATATCTTTGCGTGACTAGCAAGCAAGAATTTCTTGGCTACTAATGAGATGACTTGCAAAGCAAGATACTGCAAAATTGGGGCCTTTGGAGTTATATAGCAATGGCCCATGGGTACTTTAAAGGAGGAATACCTTGGGTCAACAATTCTTAAAATATGTATTTATTCAAAGATATCTTATTTAAAGAGATTTTTTCAATATCTGTCTGCAAGATATGCAAGTAGCAGAGTAGATACTATATATTGTTTTCACTATTGATGACCCTAGGTCAATTGGTTAAGTGTAACGTATTCAGTTGGAAGCTTTCTGGCATGCAGGTTTGATTGAAAGCAAGACTTTTACCAAGTATACGCAGATGCATTATTAGAATAATTGGGTACATTCTAAGAAATAATAAGTACTCTCTTTTCCCCCACCTGATTGGGTCATATAAAAAATACATAATTCAGGACATGCAGATATGGATAACAAACTCTGCAGAAAAAGCTTGACTTCATCAAAGTAAATATCAAAACACTTGTTTTGGTAGGTTAATGATTTTATGAGAGAACAGTTTGCAAGAGTGCTAGCTTAAGGAAATGGATTTTGCTAATCTACATGGGGTGAAATAGTGGGTCCTTCATGATTTCTTGTGAGAGTGAGTTCCACAGTGTAGGCCTCTCTCCCATGAAAGTTCTTTATTTCATATTTGCCAGCCCCTACTCCCAAATGTCTCAGGATAAGCTCTCTCAATATCCCATAAATATTGTATTGATGGGATGCTCTGAGTGTTCATCCCAGTTTTCTTTATGCATCAACCAGACCACAAGTAAGACAGACATCATGTGGTTCATTCATTCTTCAGGAAAGGAAATAGAAGTGGCAACATGTGCTACAAATCTCAGTGATATTAAGAGATAGCTGTATTACAAAACCCAGGATATTACACTGAAAACAATCCATTCATCTGTTTTCTAAGTTAGAACTTGCTTTATATTTCAAAATTTACCACAAACCTTATTTAGCTTGTAATAAAATGCAGATGAAACACTGTGTCAGTACGAAGTCAATTAGTCCAAATTAATAATGAATTTTCTAGATTGATATGAAAACATGACATAGAGGAATCTGTTTATTGATGATTTCATAGATTTCATAGGCATTAGGGCTGGAAGGGACCTCGGAAGATCGAGTCCAGGCCCCTGCCCCAGGGGCATGAAGTCAGCTGGAGTCATAGGATCCCGGCAAGATAAGCATCCAATTTTCTCTTGAAAGCATTCAAAGTAGGTGCTTGAACCACCTCCGATGGCAGGCTATTCCAGACCTTGGGGGCTTGGAAAGTAAAGAAAGTCTTCCTTATGTCCAGCCTGAAACGGTCTTGCAGAAGTTTATAACCGTTTGACCTTATTGTCCCTTGGGGCGCTCTGGTGAACAAACATTCCCCCAGATCCTGGTGAACACCCCTTATAAACTTATAGGTGGCCATCAGATCACCCCTGAGCCTGCACTTTTCCAGGTTGAAGAGTCCCATAGCTTTCAGCCTGTTGTCGTAAGGTCTGTTTTCATGACCTCTGATCATGCGCGTGGCTCTTCTCTGGATTCTCTCAAGCTTCTCCACATCCTTTTTGAATTGTGGAGCCCAAAACTGGACGCAGTACTCTAGCTGCGGCCTCACTAAGGCCGAGTACAATGGGAGAATGAATGACATCCTGAGATTTGCTTGAGAAGCATCTATGGATGCAAACCAGTGTTTTGGTCGCTTTACTAGCCGCAGCATCGCATTGAAGGCTCATGTTCATCTTGTGGTCAATGATGACCCCCAAGTCTCTTTCTTCCATAGAGCTAACCAGTGTAGCACTGCCAAGCCTATAAGGATGTTGCAGGTTTTTGCTCCCAAGGTGGAGAACCTTGCATTTTTCAGTGTTAAACACCATCAGGTTCTTATCCGCCCATTTGCTGAGCCTGTTGAGGTCAGCCTGGATCGCCATCCTGTCTTCAGGTATGGTTGCTTTGCCCCAAAGTTTGGTGTCATCGGTGAACTTGGCCAGTGCACTTCTGTCTCCAATGTCCACATCATTAACGAAGATGTTAAACAATACAGGCCCAAGGACAGATCCTTGAGGGACCGCACTAGTCACAGGGCACCATGATGATTGACTTCCGTCAGCCCCCACCCTCTGGGTCCAACCACAGAGCCAATTCCCCAGCCAGCGGATCGTGGTGGACCTGAGGCCACAGTTGGCCAGTTTTGCCAAGAGGTGATCATGGGATACCAGATCGAAGGCTTTTTTGAAGTCAAGATATAGGACATCAATCTCCTGTCCCTTGTCCAGGTGATAGGTCACCTGGTTATAAATGGAAATAAGATTGGTCAAGCAAGACCTACCCGCAACAAACCCATGCTGGCTATCCCTCAGGATGTTGCCATCAGCCAACTCATTAAAATGGCCTCTTTGATAATCTTTTCTAAGACTTTCCCCAGGATAGAGGTCAGGCTGATGGGCCTGTAGTTTGCCGGATCCACTTTCCTCCCTTTCTTGAAGATAGACACCACATTGGCCTTCTTCCAGTCTTTGGGCACTTCACCAGAGCGCCAGAAATTCTTGAAGATCTGTGCCAGGAGCTGAGCTATGATGCTAACCAGCTCCTTGAGTACCCTGTACTCAAAGCAGAGTACTTAAAGCAGCGGATCCAAACCTTTTTCAGTTGACGTACCCCTTGGTCTCAGAATGAGACTTCACATACCCCTTTCAATGGGAAATTAATTTTTTAGGCCCTTCAACCTATGTTAGACAATGTATGAAATATATCTCACGTACACCCTGGGGGTACATGTGACCCCGGTTCAGAACTGCTGACTTAAAGGAAAAACTATTAATCAAATTTTAAACTGGAGATTCATACAGAGCCTTAAATACTCCTCTTCTAGTGTTTTCAATAGACAAATAGGCAAAAGGAGTAATCTAAACCACCCATAGCTGAATGTAAACAATTCAGGAGACTGTTGGAAAATTCAGTAGCATGCATCTAAGTAGAGCATGCATATTAAAAATGCAAATTGCAGGAGTGAGTGGAATTATATAAGCATCCTAATAGTACAAGGCTCTTGCATTTAGCTAAACTGTTCACATTAAGCAAAGCTCCCACTATAGTCACAATAGCTCAGCAGTATGCCCCAAAAAATTAGCCCTGCTGAGAATTTTATTATATTAGTCCAGGTGGAGCACCATTCTCTTTATTCTACAGCTTCCAGTACTCAAGATAGCTCAGGTATCTCTCCACAGTAATGCAAGGTGTGATGCAGAGGTACCATATACCCCTTCACATTATATAAAAGGAATATTTGAGCATCTGAACATGGGAGTTACAACATCCAGCAATGCTGAGTGAAGGAATGTTGAAGCTAACTTATAAGGCAGTAGTGTTCAACCTGTGCCCCACAGACCCCTGGGGGTCCTCAGGCTATGTCTAAGGAGTCCACGAAAGATGACTATGAACAATCAAAAGTATGTGAATACCCACACTTACAATTTAGAAGGGTCCACACCTCCATTTGAAATTTCCAAAAGGAGCTACAACTCCATTTGAAATTTTTTAGGAGTACACAAATGAAAAAAGGTTTAAAACCACTGTTATAAGGAATAGTGAAGTGTAGGGTGAATCTGAAATCCTGCCTCTCTCTGGAAGGCTGCATGTACCGAGACCAGTTATGTGCCTATGTGAGATTGGATTTCATATCTTAAAACCCTCCCCAGATTTAAATATCTAAGTTATCTCTTTTAGGAACAGAACACTGGAATGCTCATATCTTCTAAAGGAGAATGAGCTAGTAAATAGTAATTTACAGTGCATCTACACATGCACTTTAATGCACATTAAAGCATCACCAAAAAGTGCGCTTTTGCTAATGTGCATTAAAATAAGCTAATGCACCTTTTTCTAGTACCTCACAATGGAAGTACTACATTTAACACACATTAGCAAAAGCACAATAATGAACTTGTGGACACACCCATCAGGGTTAAAACACCTATCTGGAAAGTGAGAAGCCTATAATCTAATATTGGTCTTCCTGAGCTGGAGGAGATTCAAATGCACATTCCCTATCTGCTAGCAGGATATAGTGTAGGAGAACTCCCTCTGTTGAAGCCAGACCATTGTGCAGCCATGAATTAAAGATTTATGGGGCTAACATTAAAACATGCATCTCCCCACTCCCAGGACAATGCCCTAACCAGCAGGCTATAGGGTGGGAGCACTATCAAGACCATTGCACAGCCATGGGGCCTAGAGGAAAGGAGGCAAAAGAGAGTACAGGCAACCCCTGGTAAATGCCGTTTCATTTAGCTCTATCTCGCTATAGTGCTCGTTTAAAATTAATACCTGATTTCACTTAGCGCTGAGCCATTTTTGTTATAGTGCCAAGCGAAGCAGCAACAGCAGTGAGAAGCGGTGAGTGGTAGTGAGTGGGTGGGCAGGAATGAGCGCGGAGACTGAACTGGTGCCGCAGGGCAAGGGCTGGCAGGGGCCCAGAGCAGGGCAGCAGGAGCAGGGGCCTGGGCTGGCACGCACAGCTGGTGGATGGGGGGTGAAGAAGCGGTGGCAGCGAGAAGCAGCGAGGTGGGGGCGGGGGGCAAGCGTGTGTGCAGGGCCTCCACCAGTGCCTGGGGCCAGGTCTGGCGGGGGCCCAGGGTGGAGTGGCAGAAGCACAGGACTAGCACATGTGAGCTGGCACATGAGGTCAGAGCAGCCGGCAGACAGGCAGAGGGGTTTGAAGAGGCAGCAATGGTGAGAAACTGCAGCAAGTGGCAGTAACTAATTATCTCTATTTACATTAACTTCTATAGGGAAATGGGTTTCTCTTAGCATGGTTCTGCTTAACGCTCGGTTATTCTGGAACTAGTTAAGAACATTTAGCGGGGGTTGCCTATATAAGTTGTAATCCAGTCATAAGGATACTTGGCTGGCAGAAGCAAGATTTGGGTTCCCATCCCTGCTTCCAAAACAGCTGATGCATTTTATCTGAGGCCTATAAATTGTAAACTACAGAAACACTCATGTTCCTTCATGAAGGGACATGTTACCTGTTGATCAAGCATTTCTTTTCTTTTTTTTTTATTAAATCAACGTTATACTTATTTATCTGAAATGTGATGGAGGTATATGGCTAGCAGTTCAATCTGTTTTGAAGAACTGGCTGTTTTGTGCAAATGTATGATTGCTTATAAGTGGGCCTCCTAGCAACGGCACTAGTTCTGATTGGCCAATGCTCACCTTCTAAGATTCAGTTTCTGTTTCAGTTTCATAGACATTAGGGCTGGAAGGGACCTCGGAAGATCATCGAGTCCAGCCCCCTGCCCAAAGGGCAGGAAGTCAGCTGGGGTCATAGGATCCCAGCAAGATAAGCATCCAGTTTGCTCTTGAAGGTGTTCAATGCAGGTGCTTGAACCACCTCTGGTGGCAGGCTGTTCCAGACCTTGGGGGCTCGGACAGTAAAGAAATTCTTCCTTATGTCCAGCCTGAAACGGTCTTGTAGTAGTTTATGACCGTTCAACCTAGTCGTCATCCCTTGGGGCGCTCTGGTGAACAAACATTCCCCCAGATACTGGTGGTCACCCCTGATAAACTTATAGGTGGCCATCAGATCACCCCTGAGCCTGCACTTTTCCAGGCTAAAGAGCCCCAGGGCTCTCAGCCTGTCATCATAGGGTCTGCTTCCCTGACCTCTGATCATGCGCGTGGCTCTTCTCTGGACTCTCTCAAGCTTCTCCACATCCTTTTTGAATTGTGGAGCCCAAAACTGGACGCAGTACTCCAGCTATAGCCTCACCAAGGCCGAGTACAAGGGGAGAATGACGTCCCGGGATTTGCTTGAGAAGCATCTATGGATGCAAGCCAGCGTTTTGGTCGCTTTACTAGCTGCAGCATCACACTGCAGGCTCATGTTCATCTTGTGGTCAATGATGACCCCCAAGTCTCTTTCTTCCATAGTGCTAGTCAGCGTAGCACTGCCGAGCCTATAAGAACGCTGCGGGTTTTTCTTCCTAAGGTGGAGAACCTTGCATTTATCGGCGTTGAACACCATCAGATTCTCATCCGCCTACTTGCTAAGCCTGTCCAGGTCAGCCTGGATCACCTGCCTGTCTTCTGGTGTGGATGCTTTGCCCCAAAGTTTGGTGTCATCGGCGAACTTGGCCCGTCCGCTTCTTACTCCCGTGTCCACATTCTTAATGAAAATGGTGAACAGT
>NW_005841990.1:2902887-2921055 GCF_000455745.1 Alligator sinensis
CTTTTTCCTGGGCGTCAGTTGTCAGTTGCCCCATCTGGTTCAGCAGGGGTCCAATGTTGCCCCTGCTTTTCCTCCGGCTCCCCACATATCTGAAAAAGGACTTTTTATTGTCCTTGATGCTCGAAGCTAGTTGGAGTTCAGTTGCAGCCTTGGCTTTCCTGGTATGCTCCCTGCAGGACCAGACCAGTGCAGAATAATCCTCCTTGGAGGTGACTCCCAAGTTGTGTGTAACCTGCCTAGCAGAAACCTCTCATTGAAGAGCTCTACCTCAGGCTGTATGTTATTTTTTTTCACTCAAGATTTCAGCAGAAGTGGTTCAGCCCTTTTTCTAAATGAGATTAGGAAAATACATTGTTTTGTCCAGGTCAAAACCTTATTGGAAATGCTTTACTGAGTAGCACAACTACCTTCATGTTTTCATGTTCTGCAGCTATGACTTCAGTCTTAGCAAGGCAGTTGCCTTTGTGTCACTGAAAAATTGCTGTTCCTGTGGGGAAAAAAATGACCTACATTTGGGCTTTTCATAGCCTTTGGAAATTCTTAGTTTATTTGGGACTTGCTAGAGTTTGCTAACTAAATCCACAAAGGTTCTGGCTATACAAGGTGCAGTGGCTGAGCAGCACTTTCCCTGCCATTGCTGTTCCTATTTATCTCCAGAATGGAGTGTGACTCCACCCAAAAGCTTGCCAAGAACTTTTTTCCAACTGCTCAATTGGTCTAATAAAAAAATATCATATCTACTCAAAGAACCTTGCCTGCCTATGTCCTTAGACCAACAATGGCTACAACCAGAAACCCAGCAAGTCTCTTGTGTGTTCTGAGTGCTCCCTCTGCTGGCACCCAGGTAGCAGAGAGGAGAAAGCAACCTGACCTGAACAAAGGGACCTCGATGGGGTGGGCACTAGAGAGGGAGTAGTGTAAGACTGGGAGTTAGGGTAAAGGCTGAAATCAGATGAGGACCTACGGTGGAGGGGAGAGAGACAGTTGTAAGGTACTTTGACTGGATGAGGAGTGGGGAACAGGAAGACAGGTCTAACACTGGCAGCAGGAAGAGCAGATGCACTCTGTGACTATGACAACAAGGTATCTTATATGAACATGTTGACTGAAAACAATGTTGATTTGAATGGTGTTTTGAGGAAATGCCTTGGTCTTTGCAGGGGCTCCAACCACCCTTTTCCTTCCCAATATTAACACCTCATACTTTCTGTTTTCACCCATCCTGGCACCCAGTTAATTTAATAAATCAATTTCTCTCTCCCAAACATCCTCTGCAACTGGAAGTGCTGACATTTTCATGTCTAGGGGCTTCTTGGTACTGTTGACTTTGGGAGACCACTGTGAAACAGAGGTAGCAACCTCATCCTATGAAAAAAAATGCTTGTTACTTGCCTCTGTCAGTTAAGAGTAACATTTATTCAAAAAAACTGATTTGGATTTGTGTAAGTAATATTGGTCCCAATTATATTTGCTTCCAAGATACTATTTTCTCTTTATGGCAGGGGCAGGCAAAATCCATCCCACAGGCCATATCTGGCCATCAGTGGGCTCCATTTCCCAGCAGCCCCTGCCTGCATGGCTGGGGCCGGTTTCCAAGAAGGCCCCAGCAGCAGCCGCGCTGAGAAACTGTGGGGCCGGGGTTTCCATGGGACTGGCTCCAGCAGCACTGGCAGGCATCAGCAGCCTCTTCCTGGCAGGGGTGCTAAGGAGGGCTGTGCTGCAAGTGACAGTGCACCAGGATCAGCTGCTGCCACCTGTGTGGGGCAGGCAGCAGTGGTGGCAGTGGCGCCCCTGGGAGGGGTGACTGTAGGGAGCTATGGTGAATGTTGGGGTAGCTACAGCCCCCAGACTTCTCCCCAGTGCCACCCCAGCTGGTAGGGCATGCAGCAGGATGCAGAGCCACTCCAGAGCCTGGCTGGGATCTTGCAGCAGTGACAGCATGATCCAGAGCCAAGGCGGAGTCACGATCTGCAGCCTACATGCTCCGGGCAGGGGTGCATAAGCCCTGGCTCTGGGATCATGGCTCTGCCTTGGCTCCAGACCGTGCTGTAACCACTGTGAGGAGCTGGGGCACAGCCACGATCCACTGCCTGCACACCACTGCCCGGAGCATGCAGGCTACCGATTGTGGCTGTGCCTTGGCTCTGGGCCATGCTGTCACTGCTGCAAGATCCCAGCCAGGCTCCAGAGCAGCTCTGCACCCCGCTGCATGCCCTGCCAGTGCTGCTTGGGCCAGTCTCCATGGAAACCCCAGCCTCATGCTATCACAGCGGGGCTGCTGCTGTGGTCTCCATGGAAACCAGACCCAGCTACGGGGGCAGGGGCTATTGGGAAATGGAGCCTAGGCACTGGCCAGATTGACCATTTTGCCCACCTCTGCCTTAGGGAGTACTCCATGAGTACAAAACTAAACCATATGTTTAAGTAACCCCAAACTTTTGAAAAATTGGGATCAAGCTTTGCAACCATTGGCTGTCTCTAAAGGGAGTTGGACAAAAAATGGATTTAAAAATCCATAACTTTAGGACAGTTCAGATGCATACCAAATTTGAAACGTATTTTCTAGTTCTGTCTCAATTTCATAACATTGTGAGGGAAAGGTTAATTAAATATTGGGAGAATCTATTTCAAATGTTGGGATTTTTTTGTTTGTGATTAAGTCCTGTTTTAAATTAAATAGTCAATGTTGGAAGGCAGGCTTTTTAAGCTTTCCTTTTCTTTGGGGATATATAACAGACAGTTAAAAATTTCACATTGTTATGCAGCTAGGGAAGGATGGCACTGAGCATTTCACTCTTCTCCAGGAGATTAAATGCAGTGAAATCCTCATGCTCTTTTAGGTAAAAAAAGGGACCACAGAACAGCCCTATGGGAGAAGGGAAGGCAGTGGAGCCCTTGAAGGGTTGTCCACATCACGTATATCTGGCCCATTGAGGAGAGAGGAAAGTAAGGCCAAACAGTTTACAATGCCCATCAAGGCAAAGCACCTTTCTAACAGATGTGATTTAGAAATTGGTCCTACCACACTAAGGATTCATGATGATACACTTCAAGAGTATCTTCCTATCCCAAGCAATTCTATCTGGCTTTACAGTTAATGTTGATTGATAGGCAATCCTGGAAGAACTATGTTAATTATGAGCAAGGAACTTTTGTTCTCTGGAGTAAAGGCAGCAGCAACCTCTCAGAAGATACAAGTAGAAGAAAAGAGTACCAGCATTTTGGATCCTTGGAATGGCTAATGGCAGGGCATTCCTAGGAAAGGAGGCAAAGAGCTGCTGAATGGTTTGGGTTGAGGTGGAATGTCTCTCTTGGAATAGTTGCTAGACATCTATTGAAATGGTCTAGAGAAGAACTAAAATGGTTGGATAGCAAGGCATCCCAGAGTAGCCAGTGTTTGCTTAAGATTATTGCTGTTAATCATCTCTGACAATATTCTGCCCTGCGATTTGTCACTGGGAATCGTTGCAGACATGATGAATCTCAAGGGGGAAAATGAGTGCATGCCAGTGCCAAGGGGAAGGCAGAAGCTCAAGAATGTGAGCTGTGGGCATGTAAATGTCCTTAGTTTAGTTTGGGTGTTGGAACTCAATATCTTACACAGACAATTCCTGCGGAAACAAACTTGTTCAAATCTGATAACCTTCCTGTATATCTTCCACCAATAAATACTTTCTTTTATACTCAGCATCTGTGGGAAATGCTACTTCCCATTTTGGCTTCATGCCCACCAATTAAAACCCTGAGGAAATTGGTCAGGAAATTCTGCAGGCCATTGTGAGAGAGGTCAGAGTTCAGGAATGACCTCTGATCTCTTCTCCTTGAACTGGGAAAGCTTCTGGCAAGGATGACTCATTAAACCCCTTACAAGCTCTTTATTTTCCTAGAAGAGAGAATTGGGCTATCCTTGGAAGGTATTATTATCAGAACAACTTTGAAGAAGTAGTTTAGAGGATTCAAGACAGCATAAAAAGTTCCTCTGTTTTTGCATAGAAGGAACTTTAAACATGACATTTGATAACAAAATTCAAAATAAAATAGTATTTAAAAATATTGAACCTAAACTGAAATACCATGGTTGAATATATCAGTTGTATTAACAGTATTTGACTAGCTGTAGTACTGGTTATATATTGAAAAATGTGCTTGTGAAATTATTTGGGCAATAAAGTGTTTGATATATAGTATTCTTCAAGTTCATAAAGCTGAAGGTGCACTTCAAAGCAAAATTAACTTTCTTACTTAAGAACAAATTTCCGCAGCAGATGATCCATCTAACTGGAGTGTGAAGGATGGTTACTCCAGAAATCATTTTAAAAGTATTGTTTTAAAACACTTTTTTAGACCTCGCTAACATTCTCTGGGTCTTTGTGATTTCTAGCATATGTTATGTCACATTCTGTCAAATGTGACACCACTTGTTCCAGAATTTGCATTACAATCCACTGCAGTTGATATTAGAGAACAATGCCTACTTCATTGCACCAGGAAGTACAAAGAAGATTTCATAGAGGGAATAGAAGTTTTCAAAAGAAAAATTAATTGCAACATAGGGTTCTGCTTTTCCATACATTTCTGCCCATGCCTATCTCTTTTATATACATAGATGACTCCACTGAAATCAGTGGGAATTCTTGCATGCCATGCTTGAGTTACTAAATAGTTGCAGGACTGAGGTATTTCTATTTCTTCCCTCCCCAAACCAGGTTAATTCACAGCACTGAGCAGAAAACTGGAAATCAAACTTAAGCAGCAAAAGCACTTAAAACATGGAAAGTTAGAGAAAGGAGTAATCTCTCCTCACAAGAGCAAATCATTTACCTGCAGGTTGCTCCTGGATCCAAAGCCAAACACTTACTTCAAGCAATATTATGGAGCTTATTTCTATGCAATCAAGGACTACGTAGAATTCATGGGCCAGGCTAAACAGACCCTCTTGCTCTTAGTTTAATTGTCTAAAGTTGTATACAGTTTTGTCATTCTTTGGGTTTTTCAATATAGATGAGGGCTGATGCAAAAAGGGGTAGGTTGAGTAAAAAGCGAACATAAACCATTCTCTGGCACTGCTAGCAGCCAATGATTTTTATCTATATCTATTTTTGTATCATGTCTGTATTCACAACATCTCTGTCCATTGTTTTTCTTTCATTGAAGTCCCTTGGCCCAAGTAAATATTACATTACTAGATAACTCAGGGTATTTTCAAGTGCCAAACAAGAATTTGTTATGAAGTGATTGTTCAAACGCTTTTATGAATTTATGCAGCTTGTCAGATGCTGATGAACTGCATGAAATGGCTTTAGAAAAAGATATTTGAAAACAAATTCAGTATCCCTATAGAATCATCTATTCAAGTAACAAAGAGACCTTACTTTCTTCTGGCTTATGGTTCTCAAGTGCCTTACAGTAGCAAAAAAAAAAAAAGAAAAAGATAAAAAAAAGAAGCTTTTCTCTACCATGTCTTCTCCAAAGATTTCAAAGCATTTTAAAATCACTAATTCAGAATAGCTCAGAATAGCTAGTTCAAATCCAGATGTCGTAGGGTTAACAGAGACGTGGTGGGACTCATCCCATGACTGGGCAGTTAACATTAGGGGCTATAGGCTGTACAGGCGGGATAGAGAAGGCAGAAAAGGTGGGGGGGGTGGCACTCTATGTCAAGGAGCACTACATATCCTCTGCCAGCAGAATGGGGTAAGGGGAAGGGCAAGCTGAAGTGCTCTGGGTCAAGATCCAGGGGGGGCAAGGCGAGAGGGATTTGACGGTGGGGGTCTATTACAGACCCCCCAATCAAGAGGAGGAGCTGGACAGGGAATTTTCAGGCCAGCTTGCGGAGACACTAAAAGCAAGGGATGTAGTTGTCATGGGCGATTTTAATTACATCTGCTGAGAGGAGCAGTCAGCCGGGACGGACCGCTCCAGGAGGTTCTTGGCCGAGTTGCAGGACCTCCACTTGATTCAGGAGGTGCACAGTCCCACCAGAGGAGATGCCCTGCTGGACCTGGTCCTGGCCGCAGGCGACGACCTGGTAAGAGGCCTCCAGGTTCTTGACCACCTGGGCAATAGTGATCATCGCATGCTGGAATTCACCATCCAGCGTAGAGTGTCAAGGGCCCGCAGCAAGGTGGTAGCCCTAGACTTCAGGAGGGCCAACTTCAGTGAGATGAGGAGATTAGTGGGAGAGGAACTGGGGTCCTTGAGGGCAGAGGAACTCAGCGTCCAAGAGGAGTGGTCGTTCCTTAAGGAAACGATACTCGGGGCCCAAGGGGTGTCCATCCCGACAAGAAGCAAGGCGGGCAGGAGTGTCCAAAAGCCCCCCTGGCTCACCAAGGGTGTCCGGGAATGCCTGCTTGCCAAAAGGGTGGCGTACGCCCGGTGGAAGGGGGGTGTAATCTCCAAAGAGGAGTATACCTCCTCTGCTCGGGCCTGCAGGCGGGCTGTTAGGAAGGCCAAGGCGGAGATAGAGCTCGGATTAGCGTCCAGGATTAAGGATAACAAAAAGTCCTTTTTCAAATATATTGGGAGGATGAAGAAGGCGCCGGGTAATGTGGGGCCCCTGCAGGATATGCGGGGCAATCTGGTGGTTGCGTCAGAGGATAAAGCGGACCTCTTTAACCAATTCTTCACCTCCGTTTTCTTGTGCAGGGACCGGGACTTCCCTGCTGTGATAGAAGCCGGACGCGAGGGGATCGCCTTCAGACCTCAGGTTGGGGAGGACCGGGTTAGAGAGCTTCTGGAGGGGCTGGACGCGTTCAAGTCAGCGGGTCCGGATGCTCTCCACCCCAGGGTGCTGAGGGAGCTGGCTGGGGTTATTGCAGGGCCCCTGGCACGGCTCTACGAGCGATCGTGGTGCTTGGGCCAGGTGCCAGACGATTGGAAGGTAGCTAATGTGGTCCCCATCTTCAAAAAAGGGAAAAGGGAGGACCCGGGCAATTATAGGCCCGTCAGTCTTACCTCAATCCTGGGGAAGCTCTTTGAGAAGATCATCAAGGAGCACATTTGTGATGGGCCGGCATCCGAGATGATGCTCAGGGGCAATCAGCATGGATTTATTAGGGGGAGATCATGTCAGACCAACCTGATTGCCTTTTATGATCAGGTCACAAAGGCCATGGATGCAGGTGTCGCGGTGGATGTAGTCTTTCTGGACTTCAGCAAGGCCTTTGACACCGTCTCTCACCCCATCCTAATTAGTAAACTAGGCGACTGTGGCATAGATGCCTACACGGTCAGATGGATTGCAGATTGGCTGAAGGGTCGCACTCAGAGGGTGGTGGTGGATGGATCATATTCGACTTGGGGGGAGGTGGGTAGTGGAGTCCCTCAGGGCTCGGTCCTGGGCCCTGCGCTGTTCAATGTCTTCATCAGCGATCTTGATGTTGGGGTGGAGAGCAACCTGTTTAAATTCGCTGATGACACCAAAATTTGGGGGGAGGTGAGCACGCTAGCAGGGAGAGAGAGATTGCAGAAGGATCTGGATAGGTTACAGGGGTGGGCAGACAGGAACAGGATGCGTTTCAATACGGACAAGTGCAGGGTGCTGCACTTGGGTAGTAGGAACCAGCAGCACACTTATACGATGGGGAACTCCCTACTTGAGAGCACGGAGGCGGAAAGGGATCTTGGTGTCATTATTGACTCCAAGATGAACATGGGCCGACAATGCGAGGTCATGGTTGGCAGGGCTAACCGGACCTTGTCGTGCATCCACAGGTGCATCTCGAATAGAGCCAGGGAGGGGATCCTCCCCCTCTATGCGACGCTGGTCAGGCCGCAGCTGGAGTATTGTGTCCAGTTCTGTGCGCCCCATTTCAGGAGGGATGTGGACAACATGGAGAGGGTCCAGAGGAGGGCCACCCGCATGATCCGGGGACAACAGGGCAGACCCTACAGTGAGAGACTGCGGGACTTGAACCTATTCAGCCTCCACAAGAGAAGGCTGAGGGGGGACCTGGTGACCGTCTATAAACTCACTAGGGGGAACCAGAAGGGTTTGGGGGAGACGCTGTTTCCCCTAGCCCCCGCTGGCATAACAAGGAGTAATGGGCACAAGTTGATGGAGAGCAGGTACAGATTGGACATCCGGAAAAACTACTTCACAGTTAGGGCGGCTAGGAGCTGGAACCAACTTCCAAGGGAGGTGGTGCTGGCCCCTACCCTGGGGATCTTTAAGAAGAGGCTGGATACTTACCTGGCTGGACTCATTTGAGTCCCGTTTTTTGTTTAGGGTTCTTTTGTTGTTCTCCCGCCCTGGCGGGGGGTCAGGCTAGAAGATCTATTAGGTCCCTTCCGACCCTAAAACTATGAAACTATGAAACTATGAATTCAGCCTCACAACACCCTTATAGCATTATTCCAAAGTGCACTGCAGTATTTTACCTCCCAGCCAGCAAAATGTAGGAATGTAGCACTATTCATCTGGTGCCTCTGGCTAGGGACAAACATTCACAAAGTCCGAGCCTGTATTGATTCAATCTATGCAGGTTAGTCTAACCTGCAAAGATTGAACCAATTTGCAAGTGAATAGACATCCATTTTTTATTTCGAAAATACAGGCACATGCCTGCAGTGGTTCAGGCTAGAAGCTAGAAGGGAGGGCTTTAGAACAGCCCTCCCTTCCCTTCAGCAGCAGCCATTTCCCCCCCTGCTCCTGCTTCAGCAGCCGGAGGCCTGGCCAAAGCTGGCTGGCATGGCCTCGCTATCCGGCAGGACTGAGCTGTGGAGCTGGGCTGAGCTGAGCCAGCCTGAGGGTGCTGCTGAGCAGGCGCAGAGGGGCCAGACCAGGCTGGGCAGCAGGACTGGGCCCTTCCCAGCAAACTGCGGCTCGCACCAGGGCCACAGGGGCTGCACGGCCAGAGTGCTCCTGGCTCCCCATGCCCAGGCTGGATGGGTTTGCTATAGAGCCACAGCCAACTGAGAAAGGCCCTTTCTAGTGGCTGCAAATCTGTGACAGCCTGGCCCAGCAGCACAGGTTGTGGGCTGCCCACATGGCTCTGCTGGCAAGGCAGGTGGATGGCGAAGCCATTCCAGCTACTAGCCATACATATTCCCCTGCCACTGGAGTGGGGAGGGGGGAATGACTGTCAGAGGCTGCTCCACTGCTCTGCCCTGGCCAGATGGACCTGGGCTGCCAGTGGGAAGATTAAATCTCCCTCCTTCTCCCTGTTTGCTTCAGGCTGCAGCCAGGAGGTCTGACAGGGGCTGCTACACCCTGGCCAGGCAGATCCTGGCTTCAGTCCCCCAGTGGGAGAGGGGAACGAGGGAGAAATAATCCCCCTCCCTGCTCCCTTTGCCTCAAGGGACTATGCTGGCCAGTGTCCGGCCATGCCCCTGCCCGTGCTCCGGCTAGGGAGCAGAGAGGTGGGGCCAGCTCTGCTGTCTGGAGCAGACAGCCCATCCCAGCCCAGGGCTGAAAAGCATGCTGGGATGCTGGGGGACTCTGCTTTAATTTAAACCAGGAAGTTACATAAACTGGTTTGTCCCAAATCAGTTAAGTCTGATACTACGTTCAACCAGGTTTATCTTAAATATGTTTTAGCCATTTTGAAACTGGTTTATGTGCACTGAACTTATGTTCTGTTACAGGTTTAAACCAGTTTCTGATCACTTAAACTGGTTTATGTGTAACTTCTGTCCCTAACCTATGTGTTAATGTGCAGCTGGACTGGCCATAAAGAGTGTTTTACCCTTTTTTTTTTCTTACGAGTAGAATCTACACAATCCCTTCAACATATCTTTGTATCTGGTTGGAGATGCTTGGAGCTCAGACAGAAATCCAGCTCCCTGCTGTAACTCACGGCACTTTGTAGGAAGCTCCATGAATAACAGTGATCCCCTAGACCCAACAGACATTTGCTGTTGGGTTCCAGGGGCTGGGGGATTCAGCTGAGGTTTAGAGTAGCTGTGAGTCTGCAGCCACCCTCTCCTAGCCCCCCACTTCCAGCCCCAGCACTGTCTTCAGAATGGGAGGGGAGAAAAGGACAAGAAGAAACTCATTCTGGGGGTTGTCCAGCTGGTGCTGGAGGGTGGGGTGGGTGGATTGGAGCCCCCACCTCCCCTACCTGCCTCACCTTCCAGCCACCCCACCCTCCAGTGCTGACTGGCCAACCCCCAGAATAAGCTCCCTCTCCCCGCCTTCTGAAAATGGTGCTCACAAGTTAATGAAGGCACTCCACTTTGGAGCACCTTCATCTTAACCCTCATGCAGTGAGGGTTCAGATTGTTGTATGTTCAGGCCCTTTTAAAGTGCTCTGAAGAGATGCACTTCTGTAAGGACAAGGCAGTAGTGTGCTTTTGGTGGCTGATCGTGTGACAAAATGTTACTTGTGTCAGCACCCCGTGGTGGCTCAGTTCCCCCTGTAATGAGTATGATCCCCACTATAATGAGGATGATAATATAACTTCTTTTTCTGGTCTTCCCTGTTCAGACTGTGAAGTGCCTGAGGTAAGTGTGTCTCTTTCTAGGTATTTCACACAATACCTAGCAAAATAGTCTCAGTCTTGGTTGGGGCCTTAGTTTATACTTTGTATTATAAGTACATAATAATAATCCTCCTCATACACGTGTATAGTATT
Organism: Alligator sinensis; assembly: GCF_000455745.1. Classification (NCBI taxonomy): domain Eukaryota; kingdom Metazoa; phylum Chordata; order Crocodylia; family Alligatoridae; genus Alligator; species Alligator sinensis. Next base: position 2,913,463 of record NW_005841990.1, read on the forward strand.
GCTCAAAACATAACTGTACAAATCAGATACCTAAACCACTTTTCTGCTGTTTAACTATCCAACTTTCCCCACCCACCCCAAATACCTACCTCAGTAGCACAAGCCCATTTTAAGCTTGGCCCTTTTGCTCCAGGAAAGACACTTTTTGTGATTAAATGTACAGGCAGTGATAGCTGCCGCTTTCTCCTTTTGATCCTCCTGTCTTGGACATGATTTTGTTCTCCAAGAATTTAGATAGTGCAGCTACAACTCTAAGCTCAGGCAAGCACCAAGGTCAGACCTTACATTATCCCTCATGTTCCAACTAATGGATTCGTTGTTTTCCTTGAGGCTGCTGCTGGAGCTTTAAATGCAGGCATCCTAGGAATGTTCTTTTGGAAAAGCTCTCTCTCTCTAACTTCAGCTGTACTATTTCAGCTGATGCATTTTAAGCTCTCCCTGTATGATTGGCTTGTACTGATTGATCAAAAACATGATACTACAGTGGGGAAAGTGATTGCCATTTACACATGCTGATTCACTGCTTTCCTTCAGATAATTCTCCATTTTCTACCCTGAAGGTCTCTCACCGCTCAGTGCAAACTGGAGTGACAGTAGAAGCCATGGAAGACCTGGAGCGTGTGCATTTCCAGTTAGCCAGTGTGGCATGGATTTCTGTTGAAAGAGATGCTTTTTTAAGGCTTTCAAATTCAAGTAGCAATTACTTTGCAAGGGAAGCATAAAAAGGCTAGGAAGAGCTGGTGGCAAATACAGCATGCTAGATACTTAGATGCAGTAGGTGAAGCCCAGCTCTTAGGGCACTTGCTTTACTGATGCTTCAAACCCTGCTTATGATCAATGCTCTAGTCTCATTACGCTTAGTTATTGCAGCATTGCTAAGAGGTCCTCATCCCATCTGGCCTCTCGCTGTGTTAGGTGCTATCTGTCATTGCTATCTGTTACTGCAAGATAGTTACTGCCTTATGTACAGTATGCATAGACAAAGTGAAAGAAGGGAAACAATGGTGTACAGAAGCAAAATTACTTAAGGTCTTGGCAGGTCAGTAGCCAATCCAGGAACAGAGTGGTTTTCCTGAGCCCAATCAAGTGCTCTAGCCACTAGCTAGACCATGATGATGTCTTCTAGTGGGTTAAGGGTTAAGAGGCTTTTACCTCTATGGGGAATGAAGAGCCAAGTTAAGCATGCTTCAGGGTTTTGAGGAGAGACGGTCCAGTGTAAAAGACCCAAGTTATTCTTTAACCAGATAAAGCACCCTGCTATTTATTATAAGAATAATAATCTTGGATTGTACATGAGAAACTTTATCCAGGACAAGTAAAAACAAATAACCAGAGTTTGTTTGGTTGGGGGTTTTTTAATAATTCTCAATCGCAAGTTGCAAGTCTTATTCCGAAAAGTCCAGCTAACACCTCAAAATCGTTTTTCTCTGTGATAGTATTTGACATTTGTATTGCAAGTGTCCAAAGACCCAGCTGCTTGTTAAAGTGAAGAAACTAGGCATTTCTCCGTGAAGGTGCATTTAGAATTTCAGAATATACTGTACTGCTGCATTAAACATGCTTCAATATATAGCATAGCAAAAATGTAAATCGAGTGAATGCCACATTATCTGCTGAATTTTCCCCCTTATCCAGCCTGTGAGAGACATTTAGTAGGTAAGTTACGTGGCTTATCTTTCTAAAGCCATTTTTCCCTGTGAAAACATTATTATCTTTTCCTAACTTAGATGCCATCCTTCAGGGATCTTCATGGAAACACAATTCTGTGGGCATAAGGGATCTACCTCTGCAGAATTCATTGCAGGATCGGGGTCCTAAGCTATCATGGGGTTCCAGTGTATTGTGGGTTCTTAAATGTCTTAACTTAGAAGCTTGTGTTTGGTCATCTCAGAGCAATGTATTCAAGGAGAAGTTTAGTCAACTACATAACACAAAGGCATTTCCACAAAAGGACCAGTCAGTTAGGAGCTATTTTTCTTGTTTGTGGAGCAGAGAAATTCAGCTTTTGCATTGCAGTCCACATTGCCTTTGCTGTGTAACTGTGTGTTTACTTGTTCAATCAAACATATCAAAGAAAGAAGGTTTTTGAGCTAAAATGTAAATCTATTTCTAATGGATTAATACTAAAATAACATTAATACATCAGAACACGTTAACATCATAAATGTTAACCTGATGGATAAATGTTGTGTAAATGTATTTAACTTTTATATCTCTAGTGAGAGAAGGTGTAGAAGTCTGTATCTGAGGCCCCCTCTACACATGCAAGTAAAAACACAATGGAATCTAATGCATGATCCACACGATGTCACCTCCTGCCATGCCACACAGAATTGTGGGATTGCACTTTAGCCCCCCAAGAAGCTAGTTCCTGTGGCTGGGAACCCCCTCCACTATGAGGGAGCCATGCGGGTGCCCCACACACCCCTATGACTGGGAGAGACAGCTACCATGATGTGCCAACCCTGGGGGTGCATGACAGCCCCTGGGCTGGAAGATTGCAGCTGCTACGCTCCCCCAGCCTCAGGGGCTTCATGGACCCTGGAGGCTGGGAGACCATGGCAGCTGCAATGTCCTAGCCCTGGGGAATACAGGGAGCCCCTAATGGTGGAAGACAGCAGCAGATGCCATCTTCCCAGCCCTGGAGGCTCCCAGCTGGGTCCCAGCACTGGGAGGTATACTGCCAAGACCCAGCATCTGCAGCTGGCGGACTGTGGGTCCTGACAGCTGTGGGATGCTCCCAGGACCCAGAGTCAGCCACTACTAGGGCTGAGAGTCCCTTTTGTTGTGGACAGCCCCAGCTGAGCATGGTGAAAATTAAAGCTTGATAGCAACCTGCTATAAAGTCAGCACATATTTCTAGGCTCTAACTTTATAGCTGATTGAAGTTTCTTATCATTGGCAACGCGTAGGGGGTGCATGCGGGTGCACGTGTACCCCCTGAGCTTGGCAGTGGGCCCCCTGCAAAACGTGCCACCAGCAGCCGCTTGCACCCCTCTCCCCCTTGCTGCCAACACTGCTAGTGGCATCCGCGGGCAGTCCCCGATTTGGTACTGGCCGCTGCCAAGGCTGCCAGCAGTGTCTGTAGGTGGTCGTCAACCACTGGTCACTGCCAACACCACCATGGCCAACCTGCGGGAGCTCGTTGGCTCACTGCTGCTGCCGCCTGCGGGATCTCGCCGTGCCCCTGCAGCCTCTGGGGGCATATGGCATTCATACTTCTTATGGTGCGATAGGTACTTTGCCAGTCTCTAGGTGGTAGCCAGTAGTTGGTCTCCAAGTGATTGTACAATTTAACCAGTTAATTGCACTCTGGTTTCAGTGCAGAGCTGCTATTCCTGTAGTGGGAAAGAAGAGAGAAGTTTACATCATGTTTAAATCTGCATCAGGAAATACTCTTGTTTATTATATCAAATGGGGGAATAAACCTGCATGTCCAAGGTATCAAGAGTGAGCTTCCTGTGACAATATCCATAGGCATGTTTTTGCTACTGAGCTGCTGAGTCATTGCTATCTCTTCATTTAGCAAACCCTAGATAGGACCAAATAACAAGCTCTTGGCCACCTTCTCGGCAGAAAAGCAAGGCCCATTCAATTATCTGAGATTGTGCTAAGCTTACATTGCCACATGTATGTTTAATAGGAGTAAAAAACAGCTCACAATCTAAAGTGCATCATTAAAAAGGCACCAGCAAAACTGCTGAAAATCATATTCACTCCACAGTGCTGTCTCCCAGGACTGCATTGGTATAATAGCACATGTGGTTGGAAAAGGCTTCTTGGGTTATCTGTTCTATTCTTCTTATGTAACTCAGGATTTTTAATTCTGACTGAGAAATGCTTGTCTGTAGTCTGGTCTTGAACTCCAGTAACAGGACTTCCTTTGGCAGGTTACCCACTTGTTTGTTATTGGGTTTTTTTCATACTGCTGATGCTTCCTACTATAACATGTAAATTATCTGCATTTCATTTTGCAATAGTATTATACAACAGCATGTCTGGATCTTCTCCTTGTTAGATCAAGTCATTAGGTACTCGGCAGGGATCAGCAGACGAGTTCTTATTGACTCATTGGGTCAGGCATGGATCATCTAGACAGTGCCCTGAATATAAGGATGGTGAGAGTAATGTTTTGCCAGAGGTAAGTAGGTAATGAGGGAAAGGACTTATAGATGCAGGAGAATCTAGGCAGGAACCTGAGGAGTGGAGACCTGGCTGCAAGGTCAGGACAAGTTGTGATTCATATATGTTATCTTGATGTTACCATTTTTTTAAATAAAACCTTCTGTAGGAAGGCTGATGGGCTTGGAACTGAGCATTTACATGCCCTGAGCTACATTAACTAGACCTAGCTTCCTTTCCGCTCTCTTCTCAGACACCTACTTAGATAGACTTACAGCCATAGTACTTAGCTTGTTATCTTCCTTAGAGCTATCCATGGTTGGGCTGAAGCAGGACTTGGAGGGATGGCTGGCTACAAGAAACAGTGGTGTCAGCTCAGAGCGTCAACTCTATATTATGCTAATGCTACGGGATACCACTAAGGCACTGTGCTTTTAGTGGCATTATCTGTTGGGGAGGAACCTTAACAGAATGGCTATGATTGCTTGTTATTAATTGATCCAAGGACACTTTTCATCAACATGAACAGATTATACCTAGCTGTTTCACATGCCTGATTCACTACCTCTGACACCAATAGGAATGGTACTATTGATTTAAATGAGCAAAGGATCAAGCCTGTATGAGGAAATCATAGTTTTCATCCTTCTGCACACTCTTATAATACCATTATGTGCCTTTTAGCACCTACTGCTTTCCATCCCAGAGGCAGTTACATTTTACTAGTAAATGAGCCAATCTTCCTTTCTTTGTATGCTAAACTATAAAGCATTTCAGTATTCCTTGGGGTCAAGAATGCTATATACATATAACTCGTTGTTGCTTTATGCTTTCTCTAAGTTGTACACAGTAAATATCCTGTCTCTCTCTTCATAAATCATCATCTAATCACTCTAGTAACTTTTGTCGCCCTTCCTTAAGTTCTATTTAATCTTCTTCATAATTAACATCTTTTTTATAGTAAGGTGCCTAAAATTATATGACCTTGAAAATAGGTCCTTCTCAAGACTCATATAGAAAGAAATTATCCTTTGCTTAGTATAAGTGACACTCTTGAGTGTATTTTAAAATAGTGCATTGAAGTGGAATTTTCAAAAGCATCTAAGAGCCACAAGGAAAATCTCTAGTTTAATCTTTCTTCTTTTCTGCACCATTTCATATGATAAAATATCTGATGTCAGATTTGCAGCTACATTATCCCATGTTCCTTTTTCTGGATAGAGTTTCTAGATACAGCATGTCCCAGTAGTTAAAGATACAAGAAATGCAGGTTCTGTTTCAGGTGACTGTAGCAAGGTCATCTAATATGCCTCTGCTTTCACCTTCCACTCAGATCCAATGATTAAAGTTTTATACAGAACAGAACAGCTTGCACAGGAAACAGAAAGCAGTCTACCCTAGACTTGCCAATAGTCTGGTACTTAGCAGCACTCTTCTGGGGTATAGAAAACCCAAGTTCATGTCCCTCTTCTTAATTAGGCAGAGAAAGGGACTTGGGTCTCCAGTATGCAAGGGTATGCAAGGGTAGGCTTTCACTCCTCTCCTGCCAAAATATCATAACATTCTATTTTAGAAAAAACAGAAATAACAAAAACAGTTCATATTTTTAAAAAAACCTCTGTTTTTTGGCTGTGAGTTTTGCTAAAATTGAAATACATTTGTGAATAGCTGAACTTTCAACAAATAAATGATTCATTGTCAAAGTTTCATCTAGCTTTAGTAGGCTAGTAGAGCCTACCAAGTACTTATGCACGTGAATAAATGTACACATTGAAAGTAGTTTGAGTTCAGCTAAGCACGTGTGAAAATCTCTGCAGTATTGAGGCCTTTGATCCAAACTGAATAGAGTACAAAAGGTAAAACATCCCAAATAGCAAGAAGTTTTCTTTTTTCTTTAATACATATTTTGGAGAAAGAAGAGCCTGCTGAGTGTCTGAGATCTGGGAGAAGGAGTGGTCAGTCTTACCTACCCGGAGACTCAAGGACCCTGGCTGCTACTGCTATGGTTCAGGGTTACTGCTGCTGATGCAAAGATTCCCCAGGGATTACCATTCTGGTGCCTGCTCCAGGAAGATCCTGGGACTGATGCCCCACTTGGTCACCCAAGTTATGCTACTGCTAGTAAAATAGGAAATGCTGTTTTAAAATACATTTTTTTTCCTTGAGGTTGTTCATTTTAAGATCTATCTGATAACCAAGGCCACAATGATGTCTGAAAGTCATATAGTAAATGTAGAAGCTTTGTTTCCAGAATGTGACCTGAAAATGCTTGTCACATACTTTATCTTCATAATGGGCATTTTAAAGAGGAATAAATAAAGGATTAATGTACATAAAAGAATAAATGAATGACAGTTTATTTCTGTAATCTATTAGCATTAGAAAGCAGATGGCTCTTAACATTTTTGGGGGGGGACTTTACATGCATTTTACAGTTGCTTTCATGTCTCAAGGGAGTGATGTTTGAGTTGTTCTCTTCATCACTAGAAAATTCAGGACAGAACAATTTATTCACCACAAGCTAAGATGGTGCTACTCTACGAATAAAATTTTCCAGACAGGATTGCAAAGACAGAAAGATTAGAAGATAAGTATTTTCACTAGCTTCGAGCCTTTCTATCCCATAGTGTAAGCCTGCATTAGGACAGTCTTTCCTCAAAAGTCATAGCTCCTTCAGATTGCAATCACATTGACTTCAGGTAGTGAAAGGTCTTGGCCCTAGATGAGATTTGCCCTTGAGACAGGTGACTTTGCAATGGTGCTAAGTTTATGCACCTATTTAGAAATGTTATTTTTCTTTTCTGTAAAGGAGAAAACTCCAAACTCCATGAAATCCAGCTGTAGAGACTTACTGTTGCTAATTAGGGCTGTGCGAAATTTCGACAGGTGTTTCATTTCAATGCTGTTTTGACATGTTTCAAGCTCAAAACAGCAAAATCAAATGAAACAAAAGGCTTCAAAATAATAGAATTCAATCATAAGACGTTGAGTGGGTAAGGTAACTGGTAGGGTGAAAGTGCTAGACTTTAGGAAAGCTGATTTCAATGAACTCAGGTGATTAGTCAAGGACGCACTGCAGAGTAGGAGTTTTGAGGAGATGGGAGCCCAGGAAGGGTGGCTGTGCCTTAAGGAAATGATCCTTAGGGCACAGAGGGAGACGATCCCAATGCAAGGAAAAAGAGGGAAAGGGGCCAGAAAGCTTCCCTGGCTGACCAAAGAAATCCAGAGCAGCCTACGGGCTAAAAGGGGAGCATATAAAAAGTGGAAACAGGGAGAGATTACCAAAGAGGAGTATACCTCCTCTGCTCGCGCTTGTAGGGAGGCAGTTAGATGGGCCAAAGCTACCATGGAGCTGAGGATGGCATCCCAAGTTAAGGATAACAAGAAATTGTTTTTTAGATATATAGGAAGTAAAAGGAAGGCCCAGGGAGGAATAGAACCCCTACTAAATGGGCAGAAGCAATTGGTGAC
>NW_005841990.1:2922085-2922350 GCF_000455745.1 Alligator sinensis
GCGCTGCACTTCAAGAGAGATGTGGATAACCTGGAGAGAGTCCAGAGAAGGGCCACTCATATGGTTAAGGGCTTGCAGGCCAAGCCCTATGAGGAGAGACTGGGGCACCTGGACCTCTTCAGCCTCCACAAGAGAAGGTTGAGAGATGACCTTGTGGCTGCCTATAAGTTCATCACGGGGGCATTGAAGGGAATTGGTGAGGTTTTATTCACCAAGGCGCCCCGGGGGTTACAAGAAATAATGGCCACAAGCTAGCAGAGAGCAG
>NW_005841990.1:2922525-2936634 GCF_000455745.1 Alligator sinensis
CCTATGCAGGGGGTCGGACTCGATGATCTGTTGAGGTCCCTTCCAACCCTAGCATCTATGAATCTATGCTTCAAAACAGCTTTGAAACAAAATGAGGGCACTCGAAACATTTTGAATTTCGAAGCAACTCAGTGGCAGGAGCCCGGGGAGATACAGGACTGCACTCCAAGCAGCTCTACCAGCTCCACGGGGCTCAGCCCGGTGGCAGGAGGCAGCAGAAGAGCCAGTGGCAGAGTCACTCAGAGTGCAGCCCTGGCCAGTGGTTCTCCACTGCCTCCCGTCGCTGAGGGAGCTTAGCTCTGTGGGGCTGCGGAGTCTCCCGTCGCTGAGCTGTGCTCACCAGGGCTGCATTCTGAGCAGCTCCGCCACTGGCTCTCCCACCACTTCCCACCACCAGGCTGAGCTCCATGGAGCTGTCAGAGCCACTTGGAGTGCATCTCTGGCTCCAAGCGCAGCCCTGGCGAGCACAGCCTGGTGGATGGAGGTTCTGCAGCCCCATGGAGCTAAGCCTGGTGGCAGGAGGTGGCAGAGAGCCAGTGGTGGAGGCACTTAGAGTGCATCCCTGGCCAGTGGCTCTCCCCCACCTCCTGCAGCCAGGCTCAGCTCTGTGGAGCTGGCAGAGCTGCTTAGATTGTAGCCCAGTGGTGGGAGATGGAGAGAACCATGGCTGTACTCCAAGCGGCTCCTCCAGCCCCATGGAGCTCAACCTGCCCTCCCAGCACTGCCACTGAGTGCCAGGAGAAGCCTGGTGCCACCCTTGCCACTGCCGTCTGGGACCAGAGCTGGGCGCACTCTGCAGCCAGAACTGGGAAGACTGCTGCTGCCGCTGGCCCCAGGCAAAAGCAGCAGCCTCCTGTCATCTCACATGCATATTTGGGATCCCACACCCCTGGGAGACCTCTGGGGCTGTTCTGGGCTCTTCCCAGGGGTGTGGGCCCCCAAATCTGCACACGGGATGACAGGAGGCTGCCGCTGCTGGCAAGTGATACAAGTTTTGTTTTCAACTTTTTGAGATGCAGTTTCACAAAACTTCCTGATCCTATCTCTTTGAAACTTGGCAGACTTTATGCCCTCAGAAGGGGCTCCCATCTCTGCAATTTTCATCTGAATTGGGCATGAAATGACAAAATTATAGGCATTTTCATGGTTTCCCATTATAGCCTATGGGCAAAACTCCGAAACATCAAAATAGCAAAACAGTTTCAACAAAACAAAATGGAATAGTGCTTTGTAACAAAATGAAACAATGAAATGAAACACTGTCCCTTCAAAACAGTGAAGCAGAATTCAAAATGAAATGGTGCTGTTTTGCACAGCCCTATTGCTAATCCATATTAATGTGGAAGGCACTTGAGTATGAACAGTGATAGCAGTACAGTACCTTAAGATAGTCTTCCCATGAAAAGGACTCATTTGTAATTATGACTGACTGTATTACATAGTAGTATGCACTTTTCAAAAGGGTGCTCAAGAATTGTCTGAATACGTGAGATCATGAAGGGAATTATCAGGACAATGGGATGCTTTCAGTAAATGCATATTCTGGCAAATTGATACTATAGTACTATTGAGAAGGGCTCAGACATACATTAGTTATATTGTGTGGTGTATTGGGGTTTTTTTCTTCCCATATATTATAAGACAATGGATTTCTTTCAGAACAGTAGGTCTAGAGATTATATTTAAAATGCATCTTATGCTATTAGGTCAGAGAGCTGCTCTTAGCAGTGTCATAACCGTAACAAAGGAGTTTCAGTTATAGTTCCTTAGAAAAAGAAGGTTTTAATGGGGTAAGCCAATATTAAGCATGTTTACTTTCTTCAGTGGCTTACAACGTATTGTAGGAGTGCTTGACAAATGAGTGTTATTGGAAAAAAATCTATTTAAATCCTTACAATGATGTCAAGTGTTGTCTGGAGGCAACAATGGAAACATATTTTAAGTTCTAGGTTTGCTATTGAGTTCACACTGACGTTCTCAATTGAAGGTCTCCTTGGTGGTAAGTAAAAACAGGTTATCTAAGATGTTAATTTATACATTTTCCAACCGTCCCTAACATAGACACAGTTGCAGATACATCAAGGATAGATAAAGCTACCCCATTTCCTTTCAGAAGGTATCCTATAGGACAATTTTTCACTACCCAAAGGGTGCTCTCATGCAGGATTATGGCCATTTCCATCTTGCCAGACCTTTTGTTTTGACATTTATATGGTCCATTTTTGAGCCATTAACAAATGCTCAGCTAAAATTGGCGATTAACCCAGAGAATAACAGAAACTGTAGGGTGAATAATTAACCTAGAGTAACATGGGTCATACTGATGCAATGCAATGCTTGTTGATTGTAATTGAGCCACTGGAAGACATGCTGAAGGTAGATGTATTTAAATGGCACCTCCTCACACCTGCATGGAACAGTGGAAAAACATAACTGGAAAGAAAATACAAGCAGACTGCTCAAAAATGTGTCTAATGTACAGGGAGTCAGGTAGTCTTGGATTCATTTCCAGATCTGCCATAGACTTCCTGTGGTGTTCTGGACAAGTTACTTTCAGGCACATTTTCCAAAATGTTTAAAGTGACTTAGGCTCCTAAGTCCTATTTTCAAAAGTGCCCAAGTCATTTTTGAAAATACTATCCTCTGTGTCTGTTTCTGCTCCACAGATTCCTATCTGCAAAACTGGAATACTACTACTACTTTGCTTGATTTATATAGTTAGTGTAAGCTCTTTGAGGCAAGGTTTATTTGTTAATTCTGGAATTGCTACAAACAAGGTCTTTTAAGCATAGAAATGTAAATTCCTAGGTATGATAACGAGTTTGCACTGAATTTGCAGTAAACCCTGCCTCAAAGTGCTTACACTAATTAGATAAGACAAGCAAAGTAGTAGTAGTAGTAGTATTCCAGTTTCACAGCAACGATCTGTGGAGCAGACACAGAGACAGAGGATAAATGACCTAGAATCATGGGGGCCTTGATTACTGGCAGTAATCTAATACTGCCCATAATAATGTGGCAACTAAGTAAGAGAGTTGTGGCCCCATGTCTTTCGTGATCAGAGAAGGCTTCAGGTGTTGCACTTCTAAGATCAAAATAAATTTAAGTCACCAGCATTTGTGAGTGACCTTGTTCTTGTGATTTCTAACTATCTATAGCAGAACATGACTGATGCAGGACATTAGGTAAATTAAAAAAATATTTAGTCACTATCTTCAAGCTGAAGACTTCTGAAGGAGTTGTAAGACACTGAACAAAATAAGAAGGTCCTCTGCATCAAAATTCTGTTCATTTCTCTGCTTGAATGACTGCAAGAATATTAAACGGCATTAACATGAAGTCTAAGATATGTGAGGCAGATGTTCTATTCACTTCTGCTCATTGGAATCTAATTGCTAGGCTGGTTATTCTTCACTATCTATTTGAGATAACTGAATGGGAAGCCTATGATGGGGATGCAGTTTTTCTGAGTCCAGTACAGAGGTGCTTTGCACAACAAAAACCTGAATCCTTTGCTCATCCCCAATTGATCTTGATGCATCGATATTTTGAAAAGTGTGTGTTAGTGTAATTGGAAGTATCAGCTCATGGTCAATCTCTCTCTCTCTCTCTCTCTGATATTATAACACAATGCTGCAAAAACATTTCAGTACAGTGGCTGCATATTGGAGAAGAAAGGAGAAAAAACATGTTAGTGCTCATGATTCCAGTTTTCCAGTGGGCATGTCTACACAAGATGCTTAACTGCATGGTAGTGTAGTTTACTATGCAGTAAGTGCAAGTGTCTTTGTGTGCACATGCTTACTGTGCAGTAAATGATGCTACTCATGAATAAAATTGCTACCTGCAAATGCAAGTAGGAAATTTACACATGGTAGTAGTTACTGGGCAGCAACACTTGTGTAGATGCCAACCAGGAACAGATTTGCTCCCAGTCAGCCCTTCCATGAGGGGGCCAGCCTGAGCTCAGCCCCAGGGCTCTGGGCTGGGAGCCTCTCCTGCCCCCAGGCTAGGCCACCTCTATGCCTGTCCCAGCCTCAGGCCCTTAAAAGCCTGCAGGCAGTTTGAGCCCTGGAGCACAAGCAGCAGCCTGAAGCCACTCCAGGTCCCTGTGTGGGAGCCAGGCTGCCAGGGAGCTGCACCAGCCTGTCTACACCCTGGAACTGTTGCCTGGCACTACAGTGCTGTGTGATTGCCAGGCCCACATCATCCATGCCTGCAGATTGCTCCAGGCTCCTGCCAAGGCTGCCAGGATCCAGGCATCACTGCAAGCAGCTCCTGGCCACCAAGGCCAGCTCCAGCTACCCTCAGCCCACCCACAGCAGCCTGCCAGAGCCTGCAGGTACTGTGGAGCATTGCCTCACCACATGGCTGCTAGTCCTGTGCTGGGACCCTGCACTGGGTACTACAGGCAGCCGCCCAGGCCTGGCAGCACAGGGACAGCCATGCAGAGGCCCGGAGAGCCCTGATGGCCTCATCATTGCTCACACCAGTTCCCACCACCCAGGGCCCCAAAGAGGAAACTGGAAACATTGTGGTGCTGTGGGGTGAGGTGGAGGTGCAGCACTAGTTCATGTGGGGTGGGTGCTTCAATGCCAAAGTCTATGAGGGCTGTCAAGCCAGATGTGGGAGTACAGGCATGACTGGTTGGTGCAGCACTGCCACATAAAGGTCAAGGCCTTGCAGGCACAGTGGGTTTCCATCTCCAACCATAACTGTTGATCAGGGAGTGCCTACAAGACCATGTCCTTTATGTGGCAGCTGACTGAGATACTCATGCCCCGGGACCCAGGCCACAGCCATACTGAGTACGACTGTGCCTGAGCCCTTACCCTACACTAACACCTGTGGTGATCTGTCACCAGGGAGGGCTGCTTGGGGTGCTATCAGCCCATCCAGCTGAGCTCCCCACCCACAACCTCCACCAGTAGCTCAGGGAACCCAGGCCAGTGCCTGCTCTGACAGCTCTGCAGCCTCAGGCCCAGTCACAAGGCACTGCCAACCATGTCACCACCGGCCACCACCACTGCCAGCTCCTCCCCAAGGGGGTCCTGCCTGGGCACCCGTATGCCATGCCCCACCATCCAGTGAGTCCACTAGGAGCCACATGCCATTGCCACCAGCTGGGAATGACCAAAACCATCAGAAAAGCCAGCCCTCCCCACCTCTGTCCCGGACCCTGCCCTGCCTCTCCAGCCCCCCTGGATGCACTACCCTGGCCCCCGGTGCCCCTCCCCCACAGCATACAGGGAGGCAGGAGACAGTGCAAAACTTTATTGAGCAGCTAGGCCTCTTGCACACCAAGGTGTGCAGGGGCATAGGCCTCTTGCACACCAAGGAACATGTCAATGCTGGTGGTGATGTCTTCCTTGGCTGCAGAGGGCAGGGACATGTAGTGCAGTCACAGGTAGCCCTCCAAGTGGCATCAGAAGTCATGGAGCAGCCCAGGCTTGCCTCCTGCACCATTGAAGCTCAGGGCCCCATTCCAGGTGTGCAGGTGCACCTGGGGCACCATGGCAATTGGCAGCAGCAGGGTATAGTGGGTTGGGCACCTTTCAGTCCACCCAAACAGCTTCTCATGCAGCACCCAGGACATGTGCAGCAGGGGAATGCTTGGGGCACTGTGCTGGCATGGGGTAGGGCTGGCCCTGAGGCACCTCTCCAGAAAGGTCACCTGTGGTGGGGTGGGCAGGTAGTTGTTCAGGAGCCCTATGCCCCACAAGACCAGGCACTGTGGGCTGTGCAGCAAAACAAGAGAGTGGCAGGGGGGGAGGGGAGCAGTGGGGTCTGGAGCTGCAGAAGCAAGTGCTGCCAGCCTGTCCCAGCCTGGGAATGACATTGGAGAGGCAGGCTGCCTGCAGCCAGCACCCAGTGGCCCACCAGCCCCAGGGGAGTGAGTGGGGATGGGGCAGGGGCTTCAGCTGGCAGCTGCCTGAACCCAGGCCTGCCTGGCTGACTTACCATGGTCCCAGGGCACCTGTGAATGCCTGACCTCCAATCTGAGGCTGGGCACTGCACAGCCCCTTGTAAAAAGCATCTTATCTCTGAAATTTTACAAACTCTCACAAACAGCTTTTTCCTCATGGCTCTACAGGGCCTGCAGCTGCATGCAGGGGAGAGGCCACAGTTGGCAGCTAGGATGAGGCCTCAGGGTTGCCACTGCTCACAGTTAGGCCCTAGGGATGAGCCAGCTTTGCCAGATGAGGACCCAGGACAGGACCCTCCTCCTGGACCAGCTGGTGATGGCGAAGGAGGACGGGCTGGTGGATGCATGGGCCTGGTGGGTGAAGGACATGGACCACCAGGATAGAAGGCAGAGGATGTGGACCACCAGAATAGGTGGCAGGAAGAGAACACAGCCCATGAGGTTGCATATGACTGGCTTGAGGAGGTGCGGGACTGGGCAGACTGGAAGTTCCAGTCACAGCTTCTGGCCCTGGAGTGCAAATGAGTGGAGGCCCTGCAGGAGGAGAGCACAGTCCTGGGCAGGGCAGGGCAGTGCAGGCCACAGAGGTTGACTGCCAGGTGCTGGACACCATGCCTGTATGGAGCCAGGGGGAGCAGTGGGCCTGGACAGTGGCAGCCTAGCCCTAGTGGTTGACTTTGTGATGTCTGCTACCTGACCCCTGATTAGAAGCAGTCAGGAACAGTCAGCATGGTTTCAACAATGGCAAGTCATGCCTGAACAACCTGATTGCCTTCTATGATGAGATGATTGGCTCTGTGGATTCAGGGAAACCAGTGCATGTGGTATACCTTGATATCAGAAAGGCTTTTGATACAGTCTCTCACTGCATCCTTGTAGACAAGCTAAGGAAGTACAGGAAGTTTGAATGGACTGTAAGGTGGATAGAAAACTGGCTGGAGCATAGGGCTCACAGGGCAGTAATCAATAGCTCGATGTCTAGTTGGCAGCTGAGAAAAAGTGGAGTGCCCCAGGGGTTGGTCCTGAGACCAGTTTTGTTTAATATCTTCATCAACGACCTGGAAGATGGCACAGAGTGCACCTTCAGTAAGTTTGCAGATGACACCAAGCTGGGAGGAGTAGTAGATACCGTGGAGGGTAAGGCGAGGATTCAGAATGTCCCAGGCAAATTGGATGATTGGGTCAAAAGGAATCTCATGAGGTTCAACAAGGACAAGTGCAAAGTCCTGCACTTAGGACAGAAGAATCCTGTGCACTAGTCCAGGCTGAGGGCTGACTGGCTGGGCAACAGCTCTGCAGAAAAGGATGTGGGGATTACAGTGGACAATAAGTTGAGTATGACTCAACAATGGGCCCTTGTTGCCAAGAAGGCTAATGGCATACTGGGCTGCATTGGTAGGAATGTTGACAGCAGGGCAAGGGAAGTGGTTGTTTCCCTCTATTCAGCACTGGTGAGGCCACATCTAGAGTACTGTGTTCAGTCTTGGGCCCCCCCACTACAGAAAGGATGTGGACAAATTGGTGAGAGTCCAGCAGAGGGCAACAAAAATGGTTATGCAGCTGGGGCACATGACTTTTGAGGAGAGGCTGAGGGAACTGGGCTTATTTAGTCTGGAAAAGAAATGATTGAAAAGGAATTTAATAACAGATTTCAGCTACCTGCAGGGTACTTTCAAAGGCTAGGGACAGATATTCAAAAAGCCTAGGCCTGAATTGATTCAATCTTTGCAGGTTAGTTTAACCTGCAAAGCTTGAACCGATTTGGAGGTGGATAGAAATTCCCTTTTCATTCCAGAAATGAAGGCACATGCCTGCACTGGCTCAGGCTAGAAGCCAGAAGGTGCTAGAGCAGCCCTCCCTTTCCTTCCAGAGTGCTGAGCTTGGGGGGCGGGGCATGGGCAGGCCCAGGCAGGATGCTTTGATTAGGGAAGGGTTTAACCCCCCCACACACATCTCAGGCTTTTCCCCCGCTCACTGCTCAAGGGGTGGGAGTGTTGCCAGACCCCAGCCACAGTCTAGCACTCTGAGACAAAGGTGTGGTGTGCAGTGCATGCATCTGTTGATCATACTGAGCTTTTCAATGGGGGGCGGGGCATGGGCAGGCCCAGGCAGGATGCTTTGATTAGGGAAGGGTTTAACCCCCCCACACACATCTCAGGCTTTTCCCCCGCTCACTGCTCAAGGGGTGGGAGTGTTGCCAGACCCCAGCCACAGTCTAGCACTCTGAGACAAAGGTGTGGTGTGCAGTGCATGCATCTGTTGATCATACTGAGCTTTTCAATCTCCCTCTCCTTGTCTGCAAACCTGAGAGGGCTGCAAACCAGCTTGGGGCTGATAAAACCACAGTATTTATCAGTCCATCAACAAAACAAAAGTCTCTCTCATTAGTTCACGCTCTTCTTAAACAGCTTTTTCCAAGGAAGGAACAGAGGGACATTACCAGCTGACCTGTGTTGATTAGCTCCAAAAACCCCTAAGTGAACACTGTTCTGTCTGCCTGTCCCAGTGAAATTGGAGACACACAGACAGACACCTTTCAACTTTACTAGCATACCACATACCTAGGGTTCATGGGGCTGGGGTCTGTGCTGTGGAAGATGGGAGGGCAGGAGCTTGGAATCCCTGCTCGAGCAGTGAGCAAAGCCAGGCAGACCCTACTATGCCTGCAATCTCCCCTGAACTCTGGTTAGGGAGAAGAGGGCTGGGCAGCCCTGTTCTCTGGAGCACACCACACAGCCTAGTCCAGTCCAGGGCTGCAAAGTATCTGGGATGCTGGGGGACTCTGGTTTAACTTAACCCAGAAAGGGGTTTGGGGCAGACATCGCATAAACTGGTTTGACCCAAATCAGTTAAGTCTGATCCTATATTCAACCAGGTTTATTTTAAACCAGTTTCAGCCATTTTGAAACTGGCTTATGTGCAGTGAACTTATATTCAGTTACAGATTTATCAGTTTCTGATCACTTAAACCAGGTTATGTGTAATGTCTGTCCTTAGCCAAAGAGGATGGGGGAGACTGTTCTCAGTGGTGGCAGATGACAGAACAAGGAGCAATAGTCTCAAGTTGCAGGAAGGGAAGTATAGGTTAGATATTAGGAAGAATTTTCTTAGTAGGTGGGTAGTAAAGCACTGAAACAAGCTACCCAGAGAGGTTGGTGGAAGCTTTGGCTGGGATGATCTAGTTGAAAATGGTCCTGCTTTGAACAGGGGGTTAGACCTACTGAGGTCCCTTTCAAACTTAATTTTCTCTGTTTCTATAATTCCAGATAGATATTTTGAAACTAATTACTTCAATAACAAACTTTTATTGCACAAATATTTATGTGCTTAAAACACATGGTCTGTAGCAGTTCTAGAATTAGACCTGCATTATTTATAGTTGGGCAGAGGTGAGGAATAGAGGGTTGAAGGAGGGGAGGGAAAGACAAACCTGATTTAACTTTATTTTATTCTTTCAGCGTGGTTCTTGGGCCATGTTTTGGAATGTTTTCGCCCTATTTAGCTCCAAATAACTGTTTTTAAAATATGTGTGCAATTACTGTTTTTTCACTACTTACACTTTGCCATTTTCAAGAACCCAAACAGTGGAAAAATTGATTTATGCAAGAAGGGGAGGAGCAGATTTCTGATGGATGTGATACAGATAAGGTATCTGATCATAGTGTCCCAGTTAACTTGTCACTCCCTGGAGACTGAATGTCACAGTCTATCACACAGAAGGCAGGGCAGGGTAGTACACATAAAGACTAGCTCTGTCAAAGAGGCACAAGCTCTCATATGCTGTTTCGTCAAATGCCATGAGGAAGTATGCTCTTGCCTATAGAAGCTTCTGACTCTAAATCAATGAGTGTCTAGGACTGCCAATACATGTGCTCTGACGTTCTCAGAACACACTGGAGTCTGCTCTGCATTCTAATTAGAATGCTCTAGCATTGCTGCAGCATCACATGTATAAGTCCCAATGGGTTTAAAAATGTCTGCTGGGGCAGTTTAACTAAAGCTCATTGAATCAGCTTTAGTTAAAGCATCCCACAACCATTTTTAAACTCATGGGGGCTTAATACAAGTGACACTGACATTTTAATTAGAGCAGCTCTCTGGGAAACACTCTAATTACAATGCCCCCTACCCCCCAACCCCTGAGCAAGTGTATAGGCACCATAAGGTGTTACCCTGCCCTGCCTTCTACCTGATTTCAGATGGGCACAGCTAAGTTCCTCTACTTATACTATCATACAGGTTTCTAATTGTATTGTCTTACTATGCTGTAGTTAAGTTCCTTCTGCACTGCTGCTCCTAGCCACTAGGTGGTATACAATACTCAGTTTCAAATGTCACTAAATTAGTTACTGGCAATATTTAATATTATTATCTGAATCTTTAGGGAACAAAGAAGATCAGAATGGATGGGAAAGAGAATTCCGTATTCTAAAATCTTAATTTTAAATAAAATCTTGTGCAAGCTGTAATGGCCAGCAATTTTCTAAGTATAATCCACGCTTCCAAAACCCATGAAAAAATAAAATAAAAATAATTCTTGACTTCATGACAGTAAATGAACATTGATTTAACTAGGATATGATGAAGTTCCTTCTTTCTTTCTCTTTCTTCCTCTTTCTTTTCTGTTCTTTTTTTTCTGAGTAGGTTTGTAAAATAAACATCTGATAAAATAATGAATTCTGGCTTTTGGTTGCACAGAGAGAGTTAATTTACTTGATACATTTATTCCGTATGACCCATTAATTAGTAAATTGCTACATACAAAATATAAAGAAATACAGGCCTTATAGCAATAAATAGATATGGAGCAAGAAAAAAAATTAACTTATACTAAATGCTTGTAATTATTTTCTCCTAAGGCCCCAAAATACTAAAACTATAAACTGTGCCTTTTGGACACATGTGTATATTGCCCACAAATGCAATTGTCTTTCTTTTTATTTCTTTTTCTAATATGAATGTCAAGAGTAGTATGCTTTTTCTGTGACCACCTGGTGGTGGTGAGCTTGACTGTGATTGCATAAAACATGAACAAAAAATAGCTCCAACAAGAAGATAAGTATTAGCTTTTGGAATTATGCCTATTGGTAGTACTTTGTGCTCCAATGCCAGTAACCCATGTTCAGCTTTAGGCATTCAGTGCTATGCCTACCAGGTTTTCAGATATCAGATGATGGTATTGGATTTGGTACGTATTTTGCCATTGACTTCAATTGGACCCAAAGTTTTCAAACAGGGGGCAGGCATGGGCAGATCTAGGATTTTGAAAAGGGAGGTTCTGATCTGTGTTGTGCTTTATGTGATGATGCTCCACACCATTTGCTATCATTAAAAAGAAACTAGAAGCTTTACTAATATGCTAGGAGCCTAGAGCTTTATTATTCAGTTTAAGTTAAGCAAAAACAAGTATAGCTTTATTAGAAGTGCATTAATTTCATATGCCATATATCATGTATACAAATCACAACAGACTAGGTAAAAAGTAATCAAAAGATTCATTAGTCCTGTAGTCATTAGAATGAAATGTACATCTGTTTTAAGATTCATAAAATAAAATCCAGCCTTCTTGAGCATCTTGATAGTGTATCCATACTTTACTGAAGATTACTTCCACACCTAGGTAAATGTTCACCTGAGTTAACATTTCCATACCTGAGGTAATACTTTTAACTACAGTTAAAAACATCCTACAGAGCTGTGAAATAAGAGCTAGATTACCAGGAACAGTTAACAGACAGCAGAATTGCAGAAGAAAGTATAACTTCATTAGCAGAACATCAAAGCTATTGAAAGGAGAGAGGGTCATTAACACCTGTGGAATGAAGAGTTCAGAAGGAATCAGATAGATTACAATGAGCCATGAAGTCAATTGACTCCCTCACTGCTGCCTAAAAAGCAATGCTGCTATAACTTCCAGGCAGTTGGTTTTTAAGCTCTCTGTCACTGTGTGACACAGGAGACTGGGCAAAATGGACCTGTTGTCTGACCCAGTAAATGGCAATTCTTATGTTCTTAAACTTTGGATGGAGACATAGTCAATGTGGGGTGTGATTGCACCTCTGCACCTCCCCACCTTCAGATCTGTCCCTGCGGGGAGATGAGCAAACTTGTACCTTCTGTGTCTCAACAGTGTCACTATTTCTTCATATCTAGGCAATCTCTCCCAATCTAACACATTAGCACTTGATGATTAACCTCTATCTTAGTTGGGTAGTGAGCATCATGCAAAAACTCTCTGCCAGAACAGACATCTTCCCTGATAAACTACTCTCAGAAGAAAGATAAGGAGTGAGGAGCTATGGAGCAAGAAATTCCTTCTTGACCTTACAAGTGGTCCATCCAGGTCATGGATCCCATATCTTGGCAGGAGGAAGTAGCTTGTGTGGCTCTCAACACCAATGGTTTCAGTGGTGAAGGCAGCCAGTCTGGAACATCTCTCAAACAAGTACTATATTAAGATTATTAAAACAGTTTATTGTTCATGTCAGGATGTCTTTCTCTCTCTTGTCCCACTTTGACTTTTCTGCTTCAGTGTCACTTGATGATTGCTTCTTGAATGCTGAGTAAATATTCTATGAAGCAAAGGTCAGCATTGTTATAGAGTGAAACCCTAGAAAGAATCTTATTGTTTCAAAGGAACCAATGTTTCTCTTTCTCTCTTACATAAATTTATACAGCATTTAGTCTAATAAGGCCCAACCAGGTTTAGGTAGATTAGTTCTTCCCAGAGAAGTGAGGCATTAGTCACTTTAACCTGGTTTAATTTATCTAATGACTGACATTTATGAGACTCAATTTGATCTAATTTAATTGAACAATTATTCAACAAGTATGCCTAGTTTTAGGGTTCACTTAGCTTACTTTATAACTATTGTATGTACTAAAAGATCAATTATTCTATATTATCCCCATTGTTCTGCTACAAAATAATATTCTGCTATTAAAAATATGAGAGCAAAAAATAGGTTAAGTAAGTGCCCCTTTGTGGGATTAGTTTGGTCTTAACACTTCCAGGAGCATCCATGCCTTTTTTTTTCTGAGCCACAAGATTGGTTTCTGTATCATATGGGCTCAAGAGAGTGTTTAAGGGCTAAGGTTAAAGAGGGCAACATTTTCCCTCTTTCCTACTTTAGAGTCAAATAGATAAAGAACATGTCTTGACATGATTATGCTATAAAACAACACCCCAGGCTATGTCCTAAATTGGTAAATGGGTACTTTCAGTGGAGCAACACTAATTTATACCAGATAAAGATCTGGCCCTCAGAAATATGTAAAACATAATGATAGAGTTACTCTGGATTTACACCTATGTAACTTAAAGCAGAATTTGGCACATTCCAACATAAGCATCTACAAGTTTGTGTGTCTCAGGAATAGCCTGCAGCAAAGAAACTTTCCAGCTTGATTTTATGTTATTGTGAAATTCTGTCTTAATAATTTGTGTATCTTGTCACTACCCACATTTCTGACAAATACCTAATTTTCTTTCTGTACCATTTTCTCCATATTTTTATTTAATTTTTCTGCACTTACAAGTGTAATCCCCACTTTTTGATAAACCCTCATACAGTGTGAGCATCATTCATTGCTATATTGGTTAGATCATACTCATGGTTTCCTTTTTAATCTGTCTCCCTACTCATAACCACTTTATCTTTGTTTCACAAAACCTATCACTAACAATGCCTTCTTTCTGGCATAATAGCTACTGTGTCACAAAATGTCTAACTTTCAAATGAACATGAATTGCAGTTTATGAATGCCTTAGGCAGATGCAGACAATTTCTTTCCTAATCTGTCTTCTTATCCTCTATCACCAACCAGCCATATGCACTGGCTTTTATTCATAGAATTGCACTGCTATGGAGGTTCCAACAGTAAATAGAACAAGGCAAGATTTATTTTGATGAACAATAAATTTGTTGAAACTTTATACTTCAGAAATACCAAAACTATTAGTGACATTGGGTCCAATTTCCCCCATAGGTTCAGCCAAATTTTAAAAGAGGAAGAATTGGGAAAAGTCTTTATCTTTCACTTCAATATTTTTTAAATAAAACATTTTGAAATTCAGTTAAAAATTTATTCACATTTAAAAAAAGAGGGGTGGAGAGATAACCTAAACATGGTTTGCTTTTGCCCCTTTCCTTTGGCTCCATCTAGCTGCCAGGACTACTCTT
>NW_005841990.1:2936665-2946214 GCF_000455745.1 Alligator sinensis
GCTTACTTCATAGCTCAAACCCTCATTCCCAAAGCAAGACAGTCTCAATAGAAAAGGAATCCTTACAGAATACAATACCTACCTTACTCTCCCATTTGGGCAGTTCCAAGATCCTCCTTTTCTCTTCCTTTGAGAACCTGTTGTCTTCTGAAAGTTCTCCATGGTCTTCAGCTTTCAAAATCATAATGATAGCTGCATATTGCAACTTCACAGATTATTTCTTGGCAGATGGTGACTGTGGGCCATCTAGATGCAGAAAGTCTCATTCACAAAAGGGTCCTTGGGGCATAGTTCACCTTAACTTGCCCATTCGTCAAACTCTCGTAATCAGACGTATAGTGCAGATTCAGCTGTTTTCCCTACCCCGACATAAAGGCTCTCAGTTTAAAATTTTGTGAAAAATGATCAAGAAGTGCACCTGTTGAATATGTCATTTGACATGACCATCATCATTACTATGGTTAATGAGAATGGATTTGCTGGAATGTTAATGCTTTTCTTGCAATACACAGGTATGTGCATAGTTTTGCAAATGAGTTGTATGCATAAAGCAACAGTGACCTAAAATCACTGTTAGTTTTTGTCTGTATATTTCACTAGGAGGATAATCAGACAAGGCATATCAGTGTAAAGTATGGATATGCAACTTATGGCTCATGGGCTGGGTCTGGCCCACACATGTAGGGCTTCACTGGCATTTGGCAGTGGGGGGTGCCTTCTGCAGTTGCTCTCCCCATGCTGCTACGGAGACAAGTGGCAGCAGCAGGACCCTAGCACCTGCCAGCTTCTGACCCAGGGGTGGGTCATTCTAGCCCACAGCCAGAAAAGTTTGCCTACCCTCGAACTAAGTACAGATAGTCAAAAAGCCCAAAGCTGAACTGATTCAGTCTTTGCAAGTTAGTCTAAACTGCAGAGATTGAAACAGAAGTGAACAGACATTTACCTGTGATTCAGGAAATGCAGCCAGATGCCTGCTGTGGCTCAAGTCAGAAGCCAGGGGGTGCTAGAGTATGGCTCTCTAAACATAGCCAGCATGGGCTGTATGTTTGCTTCCTCTTCCTGTTGCCCCCAAGGTCTCTGGGATTTGCAGTCCAAAATCACATCAGCATAACTCTGCAGGGTTGCTCATCACTTCCTCTTCCTACTTCCAGGATTTGCAATCCACAGTCATAGCCAGCAGTAAGTTTGAGTAGGAGAAGTGTTGTTTAACCCTCCTCCCTGGCCCCAAACATCAGCTGGGGTTTGCCTGGGTGCCCCCCCCCCCCCCCCGCATGGGGCGCAACCCCAACCGGGGGATTGGGCCGCATCCCCAGCTGGGCTTGTCCCCCTCCTTGCCAGCCAGCCCTCACTGTTCCCGCTAGGCTAGAGTGGCCAGCCCTGCTCTCTGGAGCAGACAGCACAGCCCAGGGCTGCATAACATGTGGGGGGTCTGTAATTTAACTTGAACTAGGAAGGGGTCTGGAACAGAAGTTTCATAAACCAGTTTGACCCAAACCAGTTTGGTCTGATACTACATTCAACCAGGTTTATCTTAAACCAGTTTCAGCCATTTTGAAACTGGTTTATGTGCACTGAGCTTCTGTTCTGTTATAGGTTTCAATCTGTTTCTGATCACTTAAACTGCTTTATTTGTAATTTCTGTCCCTAGCCTTGGTGTACAGGACAGTACTGAAATGTGTAGTGGAGAATATTACTGGCCTGTGACCTCTCCATTCTCTCTCTCTCTCTCTCTCTCACAGTAAAAGTTGTGTAATGGATGCAACTATAGCATTCATAGCCTCCAATGGAACCCCAAATTTATTACACTCCTGAATTAGGCTGCCTGAGGAAGGCCTATAAGACTTTATCCATGTGAGATGATAATTTAGGAATATTGAGCTATCCCCTTTTCTGTCCTTTGACCCAGTTAATCCAACTGTTCTCTAAAGCTTTGTCCAGGCTCATTGCAGATGACTCAGGTTATGAATGGTTTCTACCTCTTCCCTTGGGAATTTCTCCATGTTCTTTAGCTTTCAAAATATATATCTAAATTTTCTTTGTTCTCTAGATGCCTATATCAAAGAAGCCCCTGTTAGCCCTATCTAGCCTTCAGAACATCTTTCAGCTAGAAAAAAGCAAGGAGGTTTGTAAAAAAAACCTCACATATTATTTACTTTTAACAATTTTGGTAGAGGTATTTTTGCTGAACTAAAAATTATAGAAGCCCCCCTGCTCCTGGTCATAGTCATTGAATAGGTGATGTGCAAGAGAGATAAGAGAACCTATGCTATAAAGTTTAGATGGAATAAGAACAGATCATTCTGAACATAATGTAACATATGTTGATAATAAAATTTATTTAGAAGGAAAATTTGGTTAGATTGTGGAGAAGAGAAAGTAAAATCGAAGACCTAATTAATCTGATTCAAGTAATATTGAAAATGAACATAAGGATATTTTCCACAGCTGTTTGTTAGTAAAATCACTGATTAACTTGATCAGAAGGGAAAGTGAGGGAGGGAGGGAGGAGAATGAGAATGAAGCAAAGTGTGAAAGTGAATTTTTTTCTGTAACACATACTTCGAGTAGATTTCCAAGGGCACTGAGGGTAGTTAGAAACCCAACTTGCACTGAAGGTCAATGGGAAATGAGTGACTAACACCTTTTTTGTACAGAGGCTTTCATGTGTGAAAAATGCTTGATTTTTAACTTCTTGAAATTCATAAACAGCAGATGGGTTCACACTACAATTAACATGTGTTGTTTTTTTTCTGATGATTTATTAGTTAAGTGTACAGGTGTTGATATATATTACTGTACCACATCATGTAATCTTCATTCCTGAATGGCTAAGCTGCTACTTTATTCTAAGGAAGTGATGTTTTGCATTGGTTTTGTAAGTGTGTGTGTGTGTGTGTGTGTGTGAACACGTTTCAATTCATCAGGGAAGCAGTAAGAAGGAAAGAGAATAAACAAACTACCAAGGCGCACTGTAACAAAATTAGTCATTTTTCATAACAGGTAATACACATGAACCCATGACACTTAAATACATACAATACAGCTAACTATTTCTTCACCCATCTTATTCTAGGGATAAAGACCAAATCTACTAAACGTCCTGATTTCTTTCCTGAGAAGAGTACCTTTATCAGGTTCACTCTGCAATATCTGGTGTATTACACACATCAGTGATTCAGCATATTTTCACAGGATATTCAAATTTAGATAAATGCTGTGAAATATAATCACTCTCTTCAAAGTGAGACCTATTACTGCAGCAATCAATACAGTATTAAACATTGCCACTTATTACAATGTATGCTAAAGGAATACCGAGCACCTAGTGAAACTTGATAAACAATTTGACTTGTAAATAATATTGGATGAATGATCTTGAATGGCAAGCCTGATTTCAGAAAAGACAGCTTTAAAAATGTTAATTGATTGCTGTGGGTCACTGGAAATGGCAATGTATACAAATCAGAAATGAATAAAATAGACAGTGAAAGATAATCATACAGTAGTAAGAGTGAATATTGCACTGTGTTTAGCTGGTGCTGTGATTTTGTGATGTAACTACTGTGGGCATGTATCAATATAAGAGCTAAATTGTCATTTTCCATGATTGTATTTTCCATTTGCAGTGTTTTTATCAGTTATACAATGGCAGTTTTAGGTGCTCAACATCCATAGAAATTTTCAAGAGCAGGTTAGATGGAAACATGACTAAAATTGTTTAGTCAGGGAAGATCCTGCCTTGAGCAGGGAGCTGGACTAAATGACCTCATAAGGTCCCTTCCAGTCTTATTTTCCTATGACTCTATAAGCATCTTTGAAAATTGGGCCACATAGGTAGAAATTTAAGTATAAACATAGGTGCCCATCTTTAGGCACTGAACTTTGAAAATGTTTGCATAACCATCCTATGACATACTGAATGAAACAAGCTATGGTTCCTGTGTTCAGGTATGAGTGGTCATAAATTCTGCATGACCAGCTCTGTCACACTAGCAATTCTTCTATAGCCAGAGCACCTGATACCATTTTCTCCCTCTCATTTTGCTCATATCTTGAATCTCAGAGGGCTTTACACGTTTTTGTATTCCACATTTAACTACAGCTCTCTTTCCACTTCTAGAATGACATCCTCTGTAATTACACTTGAAAAAATTCAACAGAAATTGTTAGCAAGTTGTGTACCAGACTGAACCAAGATCTTGGTACATATTTGTCATTTCCTGTATTAAGAGATAGTGGGTATCTTTCTTAAATGAGCGGGTGCATCTTATTGCATTCATGTTATAGGCATATTTTAGAGTAAACAATATCTAGTAGTGAAAGGTATATGAAAATTAAGTATAAAGGTCAACATAACTGACCAGGTAGCATGACAAAATATTGGTATCTAGCAAAGCCTCTCTGACTTCATTTACAATGCAAAAATATACTTATAATGTTAATATTTTATATATTTAATAATATTAAATTTTATATTATTTTAATAATAATTGCCACCCATGATTATATATAAAAACATAGAGGTTTTCCTATTGAGTCATGGGAGCCTCTCAAGAGAATGGTTCTAGCTCTGCAGTCAGTAGTAAAGTTCCATTAGACTTCAATGGGAGGAAAGAACCAATGGTTAGGCCAACCTGGGGCACTTTTGACCGACACATCCAAAGTAACCTGATTTTAGCTATATTTGGATCTGTGCAGTCTGACTTATTATGCACCGGAGCTGTGGAACAGAAGCATAATCACATGGCTGGGTACCTAGGGCAGCTGCCACACACAGAAGCAGTAGCAATTTCAGATTGCTTCCGGCACTGCAGTTGTGCTCACTTTTTTCCACTTCCCTCCTTCTTCCTCCAGTTCAGTGCCTGGGATGGTTGCTCTGGTTGCTCCACCCTAGTTATGTCTGCTGTAGAACCCAAATGTGTTTGGATTCACTTGCTCTCCATTGGCTCCATGTTTTATAATGGGCCAAATCTAAAAGCCATAACATGTATTATATTTATATTAAGTCATTAAGCATACATCTGTATTTTGAATCCCCTGTTTAGATGTGCCTACATGCCGAGTTTTGGTTTGCCCTGTTGTAGAATTACTTAGTTCTAATCTGGCTACAGCATTCAGATCTGGGATGTAGCTCCCAGACAGTTGTCATTACAATTTTGTTTTATGGCTGCAGCATTGTTAGCAATTTCTTGTCGCTTCAGGAAAAAAAAACACAAAACTTTGAGAACTAAAGAGTTTGACCTAAATTTAGGCATTCTCTTGAATAATATACTTAATGTGAAGCTTACAGTAATAAACTGCGGCAAATAATATTGTGTAAAAACCTTGCTAATATCAACTGAAGGAATAATAAAATCATTTTTTGGATTCCCATAGATGCTCTTAGGTATAATTGGATCCTCAGCCATAAGGTGTGACAGACTATAAATTAGTCTGTGACAATATAATTTTCTTCAGCATACTGAAAAATATAAGTTTGCAGATCTGGGTAATGAGTGAAAGAAATATGCTTAAAAAGAGGGATCTACTGGTATGGCTAAGTAACTTTAAGGTCTAACAGCATGTGTCTTTGAAAGAGTATAACAAAACCAAAAGTACAAATACTAAGTTTAGGCACAAACATTTTGTATGACATCTCTTTATTAATCTTGGAAAGCCAATAATTTTTTAATGGGTCCATAATTAATATGTATCCCAGTCGTAATCTTAGAATTAAATAGCTGTTTTCTTAATAATACAGAAGATTGATCCAAGCATCCATAGCCCCACCCAGATCTGAATGCTCTTGCAGTATGATGATATTAACCAAGTCTCCCCCATCACACATAAAGTGAATGAGCAACTTTGGATAAAATTTGTACTTATGATTACTTCTGAATTTTGTCAGCTGCAAATAAAAATTCATTCTTAATATGCAGGAGGATAAAAAATGCCATATATTTTAAGAAACATAATAGACATAATAGACATTGGCACATTAGGTAAGGCAATTATATGCCACATCATTGACTCTGTACTCTTCACTGCTATTCATTAGGTTATTTCAGTGGGTACCTGAAGGTTGTAGAAAAGTAGGAGTAATAAATATTTGTCTGTTTGCATTACCTTTATCTCTGAGCATCTCTGAGTTTCTCAAGGAGGTATACTGAACATCAGCAAAATAAACTTGGCCACATTGGGTAGTGATGAGTCCAGGCACCCGCCCAAGAAATGAGCCCCACCCACTCACACTGAAGCCAGCAAATTAAGCAGCATAAAATAGTTGTCAGCATACACTGCAGCATCATGAAATAGCTCGGGGCTGCTCTAAGCTGTCTAGGCCACCTAATGTGCATGCTTGAGGGAAATAGAGTACACTTTAGTGAGTGGCAATTATTTCTCAGCAGTACTCCCAGGCAGTACCAGTATACCTGTCATCTATATATGACAGACTGAGTCCTCAGTCTGTCAGTGTATTCTCTGAATACTTTTGACAGATGGTAAAAGTAAAGCTGCCATGGCTATTAGGCAAGCTACGTTGCCCCCCTTTTTCCAGGTCTCACAAAGTATACCTCCTTGAGCGTCAGACCTTGGCCCTTTTACTTCTTCTGGACTGGAATTCAGCAATCCACTTGCTCTTAGACAAGGATTTGGGGTACAGCCCTCAGAAGACCACCCGTGACTACCGGGGTTGGATCCTGCAAGGGGTTCCCTGTGAAAGCAGCTGGTTAGTGACTCTGAAACAACTTCCTCAGAAAAAAAGCACAAGTTTTTTTACCATAAATACAAAGGATGCAGGGCCAAGCTTATAAAAGAAAGTAGAGAATGCATACCCATATTCTTTTATCAAAGCTTAACCTCACTTGCTGGAGCTCAGCAGGTCCTGTTTATGACCTTTCTCTAAATTGAGGAAAACTGCATCTTCTCTCAGTCCCTTGAGTCTTTGCGGCCTGTCAGCTTATTCACTGACATGCCCTTAACAGCCTCTCTTGGGTCTCCTAAGCCCCCTCCTTTCTGGGGCTGACCTTTAATAGAATGGCCTCTTCTTATTGCCTCTTTCTCAGCCTTGCCAAAACAGCCTTTTCGCTGAGGCCTCATGACGAGTCCATTTTATGGCTATAAAAATGGCTTTTGTTTTTAAGGGGATGCTCTTTAGCAAAGCCATTGTTTTACCTTTCCTGCCTAATTTCTATAACCTCCCTTTGTAGCCTCCTCTTATGCAACTCTGTGCTTTCAGGCAAGCAGCAATATCAAACTGAACAGGAAAACTGAATTTTACATACTATCCATTTTTTAAAATATGCTAAAGACATTTTGCTGAGTCGTCACAGAGAGTTTGGGAGCTGATGCTTCTATTTAAGTTCAGGTTCTGTAAGTGTATTTCCTGTTCAATGGATATTACAGTTCTGTCAACTCTTGCAGCTTTATTATGCGTCTCATGCTATTTCTTATTTCCCAGTAGTCCAGAGCCTGGAGTCATGTGAATGAATTTGAACATCTCTGTAATTAAAAAACAAAAAAACATGTCTAACTCTCACATTTGTTAGGAAAGGGCTGAAAGAACTAGGCTTGTTTAGCCTGAAGAAGAGACGACTGACAGGGGGTTTGATAACACTCTTCATATACCTCAAGGGTGGTTATAATGAGGATGGAAATAAACTATTCTCTGTGGCTGCAGGGTACAAGACTGGGAGAAATGGTTTCAAATTGCAAGAAGGGATTATGAGGTTGGGTAAGCATTGGAACAGGCTTCTCAGAGAGGTTACAAAATCTCCATCCTTGGGCATTTCTCAGAGCAGTTTAGACAGGCTCTTGACTGGGATGGTTTAGTCAAGGACGATTCTGCCGTGAGCAGGGTGTTGGACTAGATCAGGGTGGCCAACCTGAGGCACGTTTGCGACAAAAGGCACAGGCAGTCTTCTGTACTATGTGGCAGACCGAGGAGGAGATGGGGAGAAAGGGCGAAGAGCAGACAATAGAGAGACATAGTCAGAGAGCACGAGATAGGAAGCAGAAAACAAAGCAACAGATGAGGCAAGGAGCAGAAAGCAAAACAGCAGAACAGACAGGGTAAGGGGATAAGAGTGGCACTTGGGGAGGCTGCCGTGTAATTTGTGCCAAGTCTGCCAAAAAAGCTGACCTCAGCTGAGGCAGATGATCTCCAAAGGACCCCCAACACTACTATTCTGTGGAAGTATGAGAAACATGAATCTGTAAATGGTCACATACCTGAAGGCAAAGAAAAAAGACCCAAAAGTTGTTGAGAAATTTAAAAGTAACTAGAATTTTTAAAAAATCTTGATTATTTGGGGGCAAGAGACATGATCCATGACTCTTGAATCCTTGGCATTGGCAATACGAGTTTTACTGATTTGTTCAATTTTATTTGTGAGTTTCCAAGACCAAATAACAAGTGAAATATTGGACAATGTGAGGTTTGTGACAATGTGATATTATGTAGTATGGTCTTGTGAGAGTAGCTCATGATGAATTAAAGATTGGATTTTTCTTTTAGGATACCTAGAAGAAAAGATTAGAGAGAGACAGAGAGAGAGAGAACAATGAAGTCTATATCGATTGATGACCGGTGCAGGAAGTAATTGCACTGAACACTCATAAACCACCTCAACGTATCACTTGGAAAGGAGAAAAAATGATAGTGATTAATATCTGATAGTCCTGGACCTCAGTTACACCATGACCCGTTCAAAATGTGGTTTGATAGTCTTACTGCTAGCTAGCCCATGCTAAGTTGTTGAAGAGCTTTAATTATGAAAGTGATTACTGGTTTTTAAGGTAAGAACAATGTTCTCTGAAAGGCATTGGCATATGACTTTTCCTTCAGATTGATTAAGAAAAAATATGCACAAAAAATTATATTTCAAAGATTTCATAGACATTAGGGCTGGAAGGGACCTCGGAAGATCATCGAGTCCAGCCCCCTGCCCAAAGGGCAGGAAGTCAGCTGGGGTCATAGGATCCCAGCAAGATAAGCATCCAGTTTGCTCTTGAAGGTGTTCAATGTAGGCGCTTGAACCACCTCCGGTGGCACGCTGTTCCAGACCTTGGGGGCTCGGACAGTAAAGAAATTCTTCCTTATGTCCAACCTGAAACGGTCTAGTAGTAGTTTATGACCATTCGACCTAGTCATCATCCCTTGGGGTGCTCTGGTGAACAAACGTTCCCCCAGATACTGGTGGTTACCCCTGATAAACTTATAGGTGGCCATCAGATCACCCCTGAGCCTGCACTTTTCCAGGCTAAAGAGCCCCAGAGCTCTCAGCCTGTCATCGTAGGGTCTGCTTCCCTGACCTCTGATCATGCGCGTGGCTCTTCTCTGGACTCTCTCAAGCTTCTCCACATCCTTTTTGAATTGTGGAGCCCAAAACTGGACACAGTACTCCAGCTGTGGCCTCACCAAGGCCGAGTACAAGGGGAGAATGACGTCCCCGGATTTGCTTGAGAAGCATCTATGGATGCAACCCAGCATTTTGGTCGCTTTACTAGCTGCAGCATCACAATGCAGGCTCATGTTCATCTTGTGGTCAATGATGACCCCCAAGTCTCTTT
>NW_005841990.1:2946763-2980598 GCF_000455745.1 Alligator sinensis
AAGAGTTTTCAAAGATCCGTGCTAGAGTCTGGGCTATGATGCTCGCCAGCTCCTTGAGTACCCTGGGGTGAAGATTGTCAGGGCCGGCTGACTTGAAGGTATCCAGCTTCTCAAGATGTTCCTTCACGAAGTCAGCATTAATGGAGGGCAGGGGATCACCCTCACCCGGACTTCCCTGTCCCGTAGCGGGCATCGGTGTCCCATGGGACTGATGAAAGACCGACGCAAAGTACCTATTTAATCGGTTGGCTTTTTCCTGGGCGTCAGTTGTCAGTTGCCCCATCTGGTTCAACAGGGGTCCAATGTTGCCCCTGCTTTTCCTCCGGCTCCCCACACATCTGAAAAAGGACTTTTTATTGTCCTTGATGCTCAAAGCTAGTTGGAGTTCAGTTGCAGCCTTGGCTTTCCTGGTCTGCTCCCTGCAGGACCGGACCAGTGCAGAATAATCCTCCTTGGAGGTGACTCCCATCCTCCATCCTTTGTAGGCCTTTCTTTTTAGCCTCTAAAATATTAAAGGAAATTCTTGTGAATATCACCAGAATACCAAATCAAATTTAAACCATTGATTGAGCAGAAATAGATCTTATTATGTGATGTATTTTCTATCAGCATTTCTCTGTAATAAGTATGCTATCAAATTATAATTGATGCTTACTTTTTTAAAAGCAGAGTAACATGGATTTCCAAAGTGAACACTCTAGCATGTCATATATAATCAAGGGCAGAAATAAGTGCAGAATATTAAAGACTTATGTAACAAAAAATTCTGAAATAATCAGTGGTATTCTAACCATGACAATAATATCCACCGGTTTGACAGTTTTCCTGATTTTTAACTAAAAACATCTTTTTTTTTTTTTTTTTTTTTTTTTTTTACAGAATTTAAGAGACTAGGTTATGCATTGTTAGTAATTTATTGCATTCAAGTGGTAAAAGTTACTTGGTCTTCAGTCTTGCAGTGGGCCAGCATCTAATGTATTCTGTAATTGCTGGTCATTCCACATAGTTTAATCCTTATTCAGACACCTGTGGTATTACATGCTTTTTCAATAACATAATTTGGTGCAGAAAAAAGAGATTCTATGTATATCATTGGATCAGAATAGACCTGGATTGACCATTTTTAGAAGTAATTGAAATGCAGTAGGAAGATGAACATTTCACCCTTTTATGTTTCTTTTGCGGGGGCAGGTGTTAAATCAAGGAGGGAAGAATCCCTTCTGTATGGATGTGAAGTGGATTTAGGGAAGTCTCCTTATTGGAAGGTCAATTCTGGTCACAGTGAAGTCAAAGGAAAGTTTCTGTTTTATTTTCAGTGGGCTTAAGCTTGTGTTCTGAATCCCTGTATTCTTCACAATGGCCTAAGCAATCTCAATACAGATGAGTAGAACAAACCAGTAGCATAATTAAGGAGTACTGGGGGGAGAGGGAGGAAAAGGAGGGTAACTGGGACAGCAGCCCTGGCAACCCACTTGGAGGAAAGGGGTTGTGCAAAAATAGCAGCTTCTACAGCTGCCAGCTTGCCATACTGCAGCAGCTGTGCAGAGTGGCCGATATTATGCCTCTGGAATAAGCAGGATGTTCAAATGCTGAAATGTGGCAGTGAAGAGCAAGGCTCAGTTTTATAACGCACTTGAAATCTGGACCAACTGTTAGTATATATGGACGCTGACAGGCTATAATCTTAAGTCAGTACCTTTTGTTTTAACAATAAATTGCAACAAGGGAACCTATGGGTTCATCATAAATGTCATAACTGAAAACAATGGAGCAAGGATTTTCAAAAATGTATGCTTGAATTAAAAGGGGCTTGATTTTCAAAGATGCTAGGTGCTTCATAGCTCCCAGTGGAGTTGGTGAGACATATTACTGCTCATTCTCCCTGAAGGTTGGCCCATATATTTGGTGCCCAAATGTGGATTGGGGTGCCTAAATTTATTGTTATCTATATATATTTCTATACAGCCTGTACATGCCAATCTGGGATTGGAACATTGTGGTTGTAAGATCTATGCACTCAAATAATAAATTGTCTCTATATGAACAGCTTGTGGAAACAAAAGAGTTTTCTCTGCAAAAATTAAGTAGTTGTTTTCATTGCTGTGCATCTAAAAGGAGACCCTTTCGTTTACTTGAAATGTTATGTGAAAATCTTATTATGAATTTCACTTTTTGAAATTTTGATTTTTCCAATTTACATTTGTTTTTTTTCCCTCTCCCCGACCCCCTTTCTCTGTTCATGCTTCCTACCATTTTCTTACCAAAAAGCAGGCGGAGGGAGAAAAATGGAAAATCATAAACTCAAGATAGACAGACACAACTACACCCATTCCCTCCTCCAACATTATCACTGTTTTTTTTGTGCTCTTCCTTTACCGTCCTCATCTGTCATTTTCTTTCACCTTTCTCTGCAGCCCTGCCTTTCCTTTCTCTTGTTTATAGCTTTCTGTTAGTATATATTGCTATCATGATAGCTCTCAAAGGCTCTGCTTCATCAGTGTTTTTAAGGGTTTTTTTCGGGGGTGGGGGTTGGTTTCTGTTTTGCTGGAATAAAAACATTTTTCACAAAAAGCTTGAATTAAGAAGGATTTTTTTTTTAAACTGAAAAATAAAAAAAACCCAGCACTATTCCTAGTGTATTAGTAACATATATTAGAGAATAACTCTAAATAATAGAATTTTATACTTGTAACAAATTTATGTCAAAGACAGTTTTCAGAAATTCATGAAATGAATCCTTATGAAATGTTAATGAATCTTCTAATAGTAACCTTTTCAGAAGAAAAGGATAGAGGGACAGGGAAATGTCTATTCTTAGACTCGTCGTGGGCCCTATCAACAAAACATGCCACTTTTATTAAGTAACAAGAGAATGAAGAGGATCACAGCATTTCTTTAAAAAGATGGTATTCTGCCTGCTCTACAAAGCTGCATCTTCAAGTAGGCCCTATGATGTCAATAAAGTTCTGCATGGCACAGGGATCTACCTATCTGTGCAGAGCTTCTTGCAGGGCTGATGCATTAGAAACCAGAGCACTTAGTCTACATGAGACATTTACTGTGGAGCTGACAAATTAGCTTCACAGTAAAGTCTCATGGTGGCACATCTACACAAGATATTTACTGCACAGTTGACTAATTAACTGCACAGTAAATGTCTCAGTGTTTCTGTGTGCGCCACTATTAGGGCACACAAAGCAAATTAACTCCACAGCAGGGTAGTACTTGTAAATACAGATACTACTCTTCTGCAGAGTTTTTTCATGTGCAGCAGCACATGTAGACATGGACTGGCTGACTGAGGCACAAGAGTGCTTCAGTGATGGGGTTGCCTGCTGGCTAGTGCAGCACTGAAGCACCCTCATGCCCCAGCCA
This sequence comes from Alligator sinensis, assembly GCF_000455745.1. Taxonomy (NCBI): domain Eukaryota; kingdom Metazoa; phylum Chordata; order Crocodylia; family Alligatoridae; genus Alligator; species Alligator sinensis. Next base: position 2,950,139 of record NW_005841990.1, read on the forward strand.
ATCCCTCCACAGCACATTAAGGCCAGTTCAAGCAGCCCCAGGCTGGCAGGGGGATCCCCCTCAGGCCCCCTGCCAGCCAGGGCTGCTGCGACCCAGCTCAGTGTGTTGCAGTCCAGCCGCACATACAAACATGCACCTAGGAGCTTCTTGGGAGCAATAAATTGCAGAGCAAAACAGAACTCCACAGTTTATTGCTGCCACCTAATGGCACATGTAGATGCATCCAGGGTCTGTACGTGCAGTGCTATTAGGACTGAGTAAACTAATTTACTCCACCATAGGATAGTACTTGCCACTACCTCTGCTTGCACCTGTGAGATTTCTGTCCAGACAGAACCACTCACCATCCGGGCTTCCACCCAGGTCTGGGTTTGGTGCTGTGCAGACTGCGGCTTGCAGGTTCCCTCCAGTGATGGCCAGGTTGGAGGTGCCTGCGGTGTGAGCAGTGCCCCTTGGTGGTGTCTCTCAGGGAACAGGTAAGAGCTACAGGAGAAGGTGGTGGTGAGGCTCTGAAGCATCTTCTGCTATGAGGAGTTCATTGATTAGATGCTAGAAGAGACCTCTGGGACTGTGGAGAAAGAACTGCTGGAGGCAGCACTAGAAAAGAGAGAGGACATGGACTCCCAGCAGTGTACAAGCTAGAAGCTTGTGACTTTTGGCAGCAAGCAGAAATCTTCATCTCTACCTGCAGCAGTTCATCTGGAAAACAGATAAGGAGCCCTAGCAGCAGAGCGGGAGGAGCACGTTCCATTGGTAGAGGAAGACAGGCCAGGCCTTACCAGGGTGCAAAGGATCAAGACAATCACCACCAAGAAGAAGCGACAGATGGTGGTGACTGGAGACTCCCTTCTGTAGGAAATGGAGGGGGCCATCTGCAGACCTGACCTGTTGTCTCTGGAAGTCTATTGCTTGGCTGGAGCCTAGATCCAAGATGTCACAGAGAGGTTACCAAGACTCATCTAACCCTCTGACTACTACCCCATGCTGCTCATCCATTTGGGCACCAGTGATACTGCCAAAGGAGACCCTGAGCAGATCAAAAGTTACAACAGCACCCTGGGTGCAAGGGTGAAGGGGTCTGGGGCTCATGTCATGTTCTCTTCAATCCTTCCTGTCAAAGGAAAGGGCCCAGGCAGGAGCGAGTGCATCCTGCAGATCAATGCTTGGCTGCACAGGTGGTGTTGCAAGCAGGGCTTTGGCTTCTTCTACCATGGGATGTTGTTCCAAAAGCAAGGATTGCTTGGAAGAGATGGGATCCACCTGACAAAGAGAAAGAAGAGCATCTTTGCAGGCAGGCTTACTAACCTAGTGAGGGCTTTAAATTAGGTTCACCAGGGATAGAGACCAAAGCTCTGAGGTAAGCAGAGAAGCGGGAGACCTGGAGGAAGAGCAAGCAGGAGGGGGCAACAGGATAGGTGTTCTCATACTTCCTGAGAAATCGGGGCAATTGATAGTCACCTCAGGTGCCTGTACACAAAGTCACAGAGCCTGGAAAAGAAACAGAAAGAATTGGAAGTCCTTGGACAGTTACGAAACAATGACATAATTTAAATAACATAGACTTGCTGGGAGCTCACATGACTAGAGCACTGTCATGGATGGATACAAACTGTTCAGGAAGGACAGGCAGGGGAGAAGAGAAGGAAGAGTTACACTTTATGTAAAGAGTCACGTGACTGCTCAAAGCTCCAGTATGAAGCTGGAGATAGGCCTATTGAAAGTCTCTGGGTTAAGGTTAGAGGGGAGAGCAACAACCAGACAAGAAGGAAGTGGTGCAATGATGATGTGTAAGGGATGCATGTGAGTGCATGTGTACCCCCTGAGAGTGCCAGTGCACCCCCTGACTGGCCACACTCACCGCTTAGGCAATGGGCAAGGGAGGCAGGTAGGAGCACCAGCGCCCCCCTGGGAGCAGCAGCTGAGGGGCAGTGCTCCCAGAAGTGGCCGCAGCAATCAGCCACCTCATGATCAGCCGTGGAGGGACCCCCCTCCCCCGGTCAGTGAGATTGGCTGTGGGGGGACACCGCCCCCCCAGTTGCTGACTGGTTGCTAGGGGGACATGTATCCCCCCCGACTAAGATGGTGTAGCATGATTTTTTGCATATTAGTTATTATGCTTAAATGATAATAGTATTGAATTGATAAACCTCTATGATTTTATGAACAACTAAAACTCCATTTTGTGCATGCTTGACATTAGTAGATGAACTTCTTATGCCCTGCATACATGAGTGTCTGTGTGAGAGGGTGAATGGTGGAAGAATGGTAATTATTTGCATGAAAACAGAAGAAGATTTAATTGATTGTGTAAACAACAAGGTGACAATGTTTAAGTTACCATACAGTAAACTAATTAATGGATGGCTGAAGACCTCGTCTATGATCAGGTGCAAAGAAGAAGGAATTTTGCATATCCTGCCATTTGAACTACACAATGCTTCAAGAACACAATGCTTCAAGACCAACTACACAATGCTTCAAGGCAAAGATCAAGATTTAAGATACCAATGGAGATACCAACTTTACTGGAATGTCCCCAAGTTGAGATAACCAGAAGAAACAACCTCTAACTAAAAACTGAGCATGGAAAAAGCCCAATGCTGAACAAAGATTTGAAATCCCTATAAAAGTGAAATGCAGGCAAGCCAAGGTGGGGAATCGACTTTTTGCAACCTCCTGGAGCACAGGCACCTGCATACCCTCATTCATATTCTGGATCGGCCATCCGGTGCTAACTTCTGCTGGTAACTATAACATCTTATTAGAGTGGTGTGTCTGTATATCTGTGTATATCTGTTTGCATGACTGGTGTGTCCAAGTTTATGTATCTGCTTCATGTAATCAATAAATGCAGCATTATGCCTTATCCCCCTTTTTAAGGTCTTGCTCTTAATTTGAGTATTGGCAATTTTAAGTAACAATGGCACCAGTCGCCCATGAAGTGGTGGATGGGTCTTTCTTCAAATGGCTAGCAGAAGTTTCGTGGACACAAGCATTGGTTTTCATGGGGGACTTCAATCACCCTGACATCTGCTGGGAGGGCAATACAGCAGTGCGCAGGCAATCCAGGAAGGTTTTGGAAAGTGTTGGGGACAACTTCCTGGTGCAAATGTTGGAGAGGCCAACTATAGACTGTACTCTTCTTGACCTGTTGCTCACACACAAGAAAAAACTGGTGGGGAATGTAGTAGTGGATGGCAACTTGGGCAGCAGTGACCACAAGATGATTGAGTTCAGGATCCTGAGGAAAGAAAGGATGGAGAGCAGCAGAGTAAGGAACTTGGACTTCAGAAAAGCAGACTTTGACTCACTCAGGGAACTCATGGGCAGGATCCCCTGAGAATCCAGTCTGACAGGGAGAGGAGACCAGGAGAGCTGGCTGTATTTTAAAGAAACCTTATGGAGAGTGCAGGAACAAACCATCTCAATGTGCAGGAAGACTAGCAAGTATAGCAGAAGACCAGCTTGGCTTAGCAGGGAACTCTTCAGTAAACTAAATCATAAAAAGGAAGCTTATAAGGAGCGGAAACTTGGTCAACTAGCTAGGGAGGAGTATAAGAGCATTGCTTGGGCATGCAGGGATGAAGTCAGGAAGGCCAAAAAGCAATTGGAGCTGCAGCTAGCAAGGGATATGAAGGGTAACAAGAAGGGTTTCTATAAATACATCAGTAGCAAGAAGAGGATCACAGGAAGTGTGGGTCCCTTACTGAATGGGTGTGGCAACCTAATGACAGAGGATGCTAAAAAAGCTGAAGTGCTCAGTGCCTTTTTGGCCTGTCTTCACAGGCATGGTCAAATCCCAAACTATTGCACCAGGCAGCACAGTTGGGCAAGGAGTTGAGCAGCCAACAGTGGTTAAAGAACAGGTTAGGGACTACTTAGGAAAGCTGGACATATACAAGTCCACGGGGCTGGATGAGATATACCCAAGGGTGCTGAGGCAGTTGGCTGATGAGATTGCAGAGCCACTGGCCATCATCCAGGACTGCTCTAGTTCACACATTCAGGTTAGATAGGGTATGGGTTAACCCAATCTACTTAGATCAGCTTGAGGTGAATTACATTTATATCGGGCTGGCCATTTTGGCTCTATTTAGCTTTTCCAAGTGTCTGTATGGATGGGCACTTAGATCTACCTAAGATCTACCTAACCTAGTTAGGTTGTTCTAGGTGTAAGGTCTGCACGTGGATGAACTAAGTTAGATTGTGTGGCCATTTTTTGCTCAATCTAATCTCCCTGAACTTGTGTACAGTTTGGCACTTCAGTCAATCTAACCCTAGTTAAGTTGATCTAAGCATATTGTCTGTACATACCGCAAGGTGCCACCCTTCTGTAAGAATTAGTTATATCAGTTGTGCCATCATTGCCAGATGTCGAGCCAATAGAAATGTATTACAACTTCTATAGGATCAGTCTGTGATACTCTTGAAATGTATCTTCCAGCATGTGTAGTCTCCCTGAAGACAATGGGAGCAAAGTTCTACTGGGTGGAAATTGAGTATTGCAGGTCCAAACTACAGATTGCAACTTGGTCTAATGTGCAGCAGATATTACACTTATGGCCCTTTATTTCTTAGAGAATATATTTTACAAAGGATATGTAATCCCCAGCCCTTTCCTGTGCCTGTTGTGAATATATGTCTAACTTTCCAACTTTTCTATTTCCTGACTTTCTTTATTTCTTCTCAGCCTCAACCTCCAGAGAGGCCAGCTGCTATTTCAGTGCTCATCTGCAGGCCTAACAGCAATGCTGTTCTCACCTTCTCTGATTTAAAGAAAAAAGAATCTACTGCATAACTCCCAATTTACTAGTGAGAGAGAAATGAAGGCTTACATGAACATCTAGTCTGCTCTTCTAAAAGCAGCCAGGCTAAATGGTCATGTACAATTACAGTTCTCCTTTCCACTAGCTCTTCACTGTCTTCTCTCTCACATCAGAAAGCAACATTTAAAACATAGAGACAATTTTGAGCAAGTGAAAGGGCCATAGGTGTGCATGAAAACATAGAGACTAGGTTTTGATTTCTCTGTCATGCAACATAGATCTGAGCAGGGATGGAAGTTGATGTATTAACTAGGACTTATTATTTTGGATCACAATCCTAAAGCAGTGCCCAGAAAAAATATACTGAGCCCCTACCTTCTAGAGTCAAATGCAAAAGTGGTTTAAGATAATTTCTTTTCTTTCTGATTATTTTCATTCCACTTGCATCTGAGAGGTCAACTATAATTCCATTTTTCACTCTCGCAGAAATCAAGCAAGTATAGGGTTGTTGATCACACATATGTTAAGTTGGGCCATTTTATGAAACAGATTCAGATATATTTATGGTTGCTGACAGTGAATTTCACTTGGCCTTGAAATATAATAAGTCAAATGGCATTTTATCAACAAATGAAAGAGTGAATATGATTTCAGGGGTATAAACAGTCTGACAAAGCATTTCAAGTTCACAGAAGAAGCAAGACTTCAAACCAGGCTTGAGTCCAAGCGCTGCTCTGTTACGAATAGAGCATTTCATACAATTCCAATGACAATTCAGTTAAAACCAACCCATCTACTATTTTGGTGCTGCACTGTAGCAAAAGCAAAGCTGTACAGAAAATGTACATTTATCTTTTAATTTCTGCCATTAGCACTTCTCAGGGGCAGAGTTTCAAAAGAAAATTGTCACATTTCCCTTTAGAGCATAGCAGTGGGAGTCACCAGTGCCTAAGATTTGGATTGATTTTGAATTTTCAGGTAACTGGTACATAAAAATCTGAACTAAAAACAGACTTGGGGCTCTCAGTTCAGTTTCTTATGAACAAAAACTTTAAAAGAGAGTCATGTGGGCCGGAGGGACTTGAAGGGTGGGAAATAAAATCCATAAGACTTAAAAAAAAATTTTTTTCATGTCTTCCCTCTCTTTTCCACACACAATAGAAATTTTATTTTGTATTTTTTGTATTGGAGTTGAGCTCTTATCTGAGAATCATTATGAGTTAATGCAAGGGTTTTCAACCTTTTAAATAAGTATACACTCTGGACGTGGAGCGCGGGGGGTACAGGGAAGGTTGGTGGTGCGTGGTCAGCGGCAGCGCAAGGTGGTGTGTGGTGGCTGCCCCCCCTTGTGTCTGGCCAGCCAGGTGGCACCTGTGTAGCTTGCAGAGGGGTGCCAACTGCCCTCCCAGCCCTGCTCCTGGGAGGTGGCGGTGTGGGGTGGTGGGTGGCAGTGCTCTGTTCCCACCTGCTCGCGCATACCCCCTAGAGCCTTCCCAAGTACTTACCCCTGGTTGACAACCCCTAAGTTAATGCACATACGTGATAGTATTAGGAAGGCCCTACAAAAAATATTCATTGAGGATAATAGCATCAGCCATCAGAGATGGCAGGGAGGAAATTATGCATAAAGATTGATAGTTTTGATGTGAAACCATGTGAAACTCAGCCAATTTGCAAAGCCCAAACAAACAAACAAAATGATTGGTTGAGTCTCATTTGAACTAAAACAGTTTGGTTTCATACAGCTCTAATACAGTGCCATTTCATTGCGCTCTTCCAAATTCTAAATAGCTGAAGTAGTTTGAATGTTATTTTTTTAACAAAGTTTCCCTTCTGTTTCATCCAAAGCCTTTAATTTAGGCCATTTATTACAGCTTGTCACTAAAGAGATGTTAGAAAATTGAATGCATCATTGCTATAGGCTACAGTATTTTCTATGAGATCTATTTGAAATTAGTAGTGTAATTATTATTTGTGGGTTTTTGCAATGCTGAACAAATGAATGCGTTTTTAGAAAACCATGTCTGCTGCATAGTAAGTGGCAGAGGCAGGTATCAAATGGTGCTTTCTTTTACTATTTATGTCAGGAACTATTAAACATGTAATGGATAGGGAATACAGTACAGAAGGCAGCAGTGTTTTTGAAGCTATAATATTATATGTCATATTTTTCCAAACTAGAGGTTGCACAGCATAAGACAACCATAGCAGAAGTTAAAATAACGTGAGATAGTTGCACAGCAATTAAGCCTGTGAAAAACCAAACCATACTGGAGACGAAATTAGATTTTTGTATTCAGTGATATTCTGAAATAGTTCTCCTGAGGTTCAGATCTATGTCTCTGCCAATACGATATTTTGGCTCCTTCAGAGGTTTATTCTACTTAGCAAGAAAGGACATTTTATAAATAAGCATGACTAGGCATGTTTCCTACACCAATAATAGCACTGTTTTTCCTGTACTCCAAATATCTTCATGTTCTCCCTTCAAAGTCCTCCTCAAAAGTAATTTGTTTCACTTTACTCTCCAACACCCCTTTCTTTCTCTTGTTTTGCTCTAAGGTTTCTCTTATTCTCTATTTCTCTTATGGCAGTTCCCAATGGCTTTAATCTAAATTAGGGCCCCATTGTGTCAGGCACAATGCCAACACAGATAAAGAGTGTTAACAGGCCAGTCCCTGATCTGGAAACAAATTTACAGGGTATAATCCTCTCTTTTGTCATTCTCTGGCCTACCTCATTCTCATTTTTAAAAGTATGGGTGCTGTGCTAGTAAGGATGTGTATCTGATTCATGGCAGAGGCTACTTAAATCCCCAGAATTCAACCTCTGTTCTTGCACTGGCACTTGAGGGCAGACAAAAAGGTTTTTATGGAAGCTATTCAACATGAACTCACTTTACAGTTTTATGCCTCCTTTTCTTTTCCCCTTCTCAGTCTGTTTTCCTGACATAGCTTGTAAACTTTTCAAGGAAAGAAAATCTCCATGGCTAGAAATATCTCTTGGAGAAGGAGCAGTACAGGCATTCAACCTGCAACCACACCTTCCTGCTCTTCACCTTCATCAGACTGCAGTGATTCATGGGGAAAGGGTAGAGCTTCACTCCTCCCAGTCTCCAGGGGAGTGGATCATCAGGAAAAGACTCCCAATGCCTTCTCCAAAGAAATGACCTAGGGAAGAGGTAGGGAGCAGCCTACTCCACTGTGCTCCTGATCTCTGGAACTGGAATGGAGGGAGCAATGGGGCAAAGCCCTGAGCCTGTTCCCCAAACCAGGCAATCCCTGATCTGGGGAAAAGGTAGAGTGAAGCATACAGGCATTCACTCTTGCTGGAGAAAGTGCTCTTGAAGAGGAGATCTTCCATATGCCACAGCAGCCAGTAGCCAACCACCCACCTACTCCCAGATGCCACCCAGCTCAAGCATCTGCCCACAATGAAAATACTTCTCTACCTAGATCTGTTAAGTTTTCTGCATCTTTTCATCCTGCTCACTGTGCCGATTGGAGCAGAATGTTGTTGTCTATTAGCTGAAGTTTCTACTTACGTGTAAATAATTTGCAAATAATAGTAAATTTGCCTACCCTGTCCCACACACAACAGAAACTTGGCTACCCTGTAAATGACATAAATAGGGTTTGAAGAGGAGGAGAAGGAAAAGGAGGATGTGGTAGCAGTAATACAAGCATATAAGCAGGTAGAGTACCTGTGCTCAACTTCTGTCTTGCTTAGGGGATGGCTTAGAAGTCTGAAATAATAAGATGCACTTTTTGGAACTAAGCTTTCAAATCCAGTCTGTGCTTGCTTTCATTGTTCAAAGGTTACATATATTAAATTCTAAGCAGGGGACCCTGTTTGGGATCTATCAAATGAGAGCTTAGAAGTGAAGTTTCTCTATTCTTTCTGCAGCTGTTAATAAGCCCATGAGAGGTTGAATGTGATTAGGGATTTCTCCTAGTGCTTGAATGCAAAATTTCTACCTTCCACCTCTGCTATTGTGGAGGGCATGGATTGCCTCAATGATATTATGAGCCCAGAGTATGTTAAGGCATGAGCACACAGGCAAATCTATCATGAGGTAACAGAAGACAGGATTTTACTATGTGCCAGCTGCTTTGTAGCAACTGTCCATGTGGATGACTGTACCCCAGAATATGACAGCTAACCTGTCAATCCTTAGCCCTCAGTGAAATAAAGATGTGAAGCTGCAACTTGGGTTTCATTTACCATTGAGTAAGATAGTGCATATGGGTATTTACCACAGAGTAGCTGAAAATCTGGAAATCCCTACCCTCCTTTACCCCACAATAAATTGTTCCATCTCATGTCCTGAGATATTGTAGGATAAAAGGTGTTGGGTAATTAAGCAAATATGAATGAAAATAGCATCTAGAGTTACACGGTATATTACATATATTTGTTTTAAATATATGCTTGTCATTTGATTCTTCTCTTGCATTGATATGTCTGATCAGCAGGGATCCTGTTTTTTTCTGTTTAAAAATCACAAATTCTCTGATTAAAACCTCCAAAATGCACGTGTGTTCTGTGCATAAAATGAAACACTACTATATATATAGGTATCAGTTGAACACAATCTTTTATTGATATATTTACAATTTTAAAGCAATTTGGAAGCCTACCAGTGCCTCAATCATTATAAGAAAATAAATTCTAAATATCTATAAATGTTGATTTGTTTGATTTGTGTTTTTTATCACAGAAAATCAGAGCTCCCCCTGCCGTCTTTGTTCACCAGGATGTGGGTCCAGCTGTAGCCTCCCACCCCCCATTGCTTTGGGGCACTTAGCAGCCCTTGCCCCTCACTCCCAACCCACAGCCCCCCACCCCAACGGGTGCCGCTCACTCCCCAACCACAGCTTCCCTTGCAGAGCAACAGGGAAGGAAGCCCCAAGCCTGCAACTCCCTCCTTTCCTCAAATGGGGGCCTCAGTCCCACCCCCTCTGCCAGACTTACCTGCGGGTGCTGCTGATGACCATGTGCATGTGTATATTGTGCGGGCCGGGAGCGATCCGGGCCCTTTTTCGCGCCGCGCAGGCTGTGGCCAGCAGCCCGGGCACGCTGGGTCAGAGAGAACAGGCGACACGCCAGAATTAGGCATGGACGCATAATGGTTGATTCAAGATTGTTTACTTACACTGAAGATGGTCGCGGTGTAGGCTGGACAGTTTCCCAGGCACAGCTCCGCTTAAATCCTCGTTTGAGGACTCAGACAATATTCGGATCACTCCCATGGAGTTGTCGAGGCTCCGTGGATCCTTTTGCGCGCAGGGAGAGGGGTACGTCGAGGATTGCGAACGGCAGCGGGGAGAGGCTAGAGGCTGGACACACACCTGTTGCCTTCTTGAAATGCACTGGGTCCGATAGGCTCCGCAGCGCTTAGAGATCTTCACACAGCGTGAAGCAGGAACTCTTTGCAAAGTGCATTTCTGTGCTGCAAAGAAGAAATGCACACTGCAAAGAAAGCTACAGATTGGCGGGAAAATAATTCAGTGGTGCCAAAGCACAAACAAAACAAAAATCACACCTTTGGGTTGTGACATATATGCACACATTCACACTGGGGCCTCGGACTGATTGCCCTCCTCCCACTCCCTCCAGCCCCATGCAGGCTGGAGCTGCCAGCCTGCAATGGGAAACTCACTGTTTCCCAGGTGTTTCTCCTTTAAGGGAGAAATCCTGGGTTTTTCTCCTTAAAATTAGAAAATCTGGGTTTTACTGCCTTTTCCCATGATGGATGGAAAACCCTGATGATCAGTAATTCCACTGAAGACAATTGAGTCAAAATGCAATAACTGAAAGAAATTAGGCCAATAGATCCTGCCCCAAAGGATACATTTTTGCAAAAGTATCAATATGTCCAGCTTCTGAGTATAAATTACCCTCAGTCTGGAGTTGGGAAAAAATGTGTACTTGAAGTATAATGTAAGAAAAAATATGGTAAAATGTGTCAAACTGGAACTAACCCACAATGTTGGAAGTGGGAAGAGATTAGGAAAAGAAGAAATTATTCAGATCCCTTCAACTTCATGACTTGCATTGGTCAGATGTCCTACAATACAGTCATCTCTGAATTTGGAAAAAAACAGGTTTGAAACCAATATTCAGCCTAGCAGTGACTGTCTACCTGATATTTCAATTAATTCCTACAAAGGAAGTGGGCCTGTGGGGGCAGATGAAATCAGTATGACTAACATGAATGTCTAGAGATAACAGCTAGTTAGAGAGGCATGTGGTTACTTGCTACTGCTACCTTTAGTGTCATTTCTACACCCACTATTGCAATTCATTTTTTTTCCCCTTTTACTATGCCCAGAAATATGTTAGGCACCTATGATCAGTTACTAAACCTATGTGGTATTGTCAACTGAGCCATGAAATAAGGAGCAACAAAGTGTCAGCTGTATAAAAATATGTGAGGTTATCTATAACTAATTTATAAAGAAAAATAAATAATAATGTTGACTTAAAGACCATGGATGCCCCTATAAGGAGAGCAGGTCACATTTATAAGATTGGGGGTACAGGGAAGTCATTATGAACATTATTACTTTTATGTTCTAATCTGCTTAGCTTTAAAGTCAGGATTGGGAGGAGAGACAAAGGAATAAAAACAGAATGACCCCAAGTTATAGAGATGTAATAGTTCATTCATGCATCACTTAATACAGTATTTGAAAGATTTAAATTATAAAGCATCTTTCCAAGGCAGGAAAAGGTGAATGGGCGATATCCTTTTCTTAGGATAGAAATGTGTTATTGCTGCCTGTCTTTGTTCTTGCCAGCCAGCCCTCAGATCTATTTGTATCAGTTTTGCACCCTGATCATGCAAAAAGACTTTCCAATTGTCAGGTGCCTAATGTGAGAATAGAGACTTGTGTAGTAGAGGGAGGCTATGTGAGAAAAGCGATATATGTGGTGTATTTGCCTAAATGACATAAAATCCCTGTGTCCCAGAAAGGTGAGAACAAAACTGATCCCAATGTGCTGTTCACTGATGTGACTGCACTATGCAAGGCAGATAGAAAATGTCACACAACGTTTAAATGAACACTTCAAGCTCTCTAAATGTAGGATGGCAAATGTTTAAGCAGTGCCTCTAATCAAATTACTGTGTAGAAGAGCCAGGAAAATATCTTAACATGAATAGATTTTACCTGAAATCATTGCATTCCATGAATATCCTAGTGAATGAGTTTACAAGCTGGAATACGTTTTAGAGCCAAGAAGTATATACCATCATAGAGCAAGCATGTTCATGGGTGCTAAATTTTGAACGTGGAAATATGATGATTCACAGGATTTCCAAGAAGTTATATAGTTAAAAAACCCCAAGTCCAATGTGGTATATACATCTGTAGTCTAAACTAGAGGTCAGTAATATTTTCTGGTGACAGGCAAGAATGACCCAGCTGCCGCCACCACTTCTCACCACTGCCTTGCTGTACTACAGTGTGGGCCGAGCCCCCTCTGCTGAAGCCCCTGCCACCCAATGCAGGCAGTAACGCTGAAGCCATGGTGCCATGGGCTGGATTCAAAGGCTCCATAAGCTGTGTGTGGCTCACAGGCTGCAGCTTGTCAACCCCTGGGTCTAAGCTAAGTAGCCTATTTCTTGATCCTGGCCTCAGTTTCATGTGGGCATATTTGTTCACATGGCTCACTTTAGGGTCAGGATCACAGCTTGAATTGTGAATCCTCACTGAATCCTCCAGAATCCTCACTGAGCAGCTCACAAGCCATTTGCAAGTTAAGCATTATCAAATGATAATGCTGAACAAATTCAAGCAAAAACATTTTGCTTGGAAATATCACCTATCCCTCAATAAGAAGATGATGTCTGACAGGGGGCGGGGGAGGGGGATTACTGGTGGGGATTATGGGTTAGTTTTAAGATAACTCAGAAATCCAATCCATGCTCTGTAAGTTTTTCCACAGATATGGTGCCTTGGGGTTGGGGGCAGGGGGGGAAGGGGAACCACTGTTAGCAGTGGCAATGCGTAGGGGGTGCACTGGTGCACCCCCTGACAGGCCTTGCTCCCTGCTTAGGTGGGGGAGCATGGAAGGAATGCTGGTGCCCCCCCTGCAAGTGCTAGCCAGGGAGTGGGAACACCAGATGTAGCGCTGCAGCCACTTCTGTGGCCCCCAGTCAGCTAGTTTGGCCACGGGGATCCCCCCCCCGGTCACTGACTGGTTGCTGGAGGGTCATGTGCCCCCCCTGACTAAGGTGGCACCAGTCGCCCATGGCTGTTAACCAGGATGTTGTGTGCTTTCCTACCTCCTCTGCCATTTCTTGTCTCCCTGAGCAAAATGGTTCTCTTTGAAGTAAGCAGTAGCTTGATGTATGGTGCAGCACCACTGAGACCTGTTACCTGCCAGCACTTCCCAGTTTGTAAGGTTGATACCACCCTTCTTAAGTTATTTTTTCAGGGTGTCCTTGTAGCTCTTCCTCTGTCCTCTGCAGTTCCTCTTACCATGACTGAGTTGAGAAAAGAGGACTTGCTTCGGGAGATGAATGTCAGCCATCTGCACACAGTGGCCAGCCTAACGGAGTTGAAGTTTCATGATCTTTGCCTCAGTGCTGGTTATGTTAGCTGCAGAGGTGCTGGCATTGGTGCAGTGGTCTTTCCATCTCATGCAAAGGATCTTCCTAAGGTAACGCTGATGGAACCATTGCAGGCACTTAAGATGTCTTCAATATGTCAACCACATCTCACACTCATAGAGGTGTGATAACCACCAGAGGGGGATAACCATTGCATTGTAGACCAGGATCTTAGTTTCCATCTTCAGATCTTGGACAAAGATGTGGCTAAGCAGCTTCCTGAAGGATATGCTGGCACAGTGAATCCTATGTTTGATTTCTACATCAAGACTGACTGACTGGGAGAGGTGGCTGCCAAGGTATGGGAAATGCTCAATGTTTTCCAGTTCTCCACCAATGGTAATTTGTGCTGGGGCAGGCTAATGGAGCACCTTGGTTTTCCCAATATTAAAAGAGAGTCCAAGGCTGTAATAGGCACCTGAGAAAAGGTCAAGAGTTGGACTGCAGATCAGTCAGTGTGCACAAGGATAATACAGTCATCAGCTTACTGAAGGTGGGTGATGACAGGCTTGGTAACTTTCGTTGTGCTGTGAAGGCACTGCAGGTTGAAAAGCTGACTTTCCATTCAATGGTCAACCCCAATTCTGGGAGGAAGGCAGTCATGGATGAGAATCAAAATCTCAGCAAGATAGATGGATAAAAGGGTTGGGACAATGGCCCAGCCCTGCTTGAGACCAGTACGGATGGTAAATCAGTCTGTCTCTGATCAACTGCAAAGGACTGTGGTGGTCATCCCATCGTGGCGCGGCATGAGGAACTTCAATGGACAACCAAACCTAGCCAGAACGTTCCATAAGGCTTCATGATTGATGAAGTTGAAGACTTGGTTGGGTCAATGAATGACAAACAGCTCCTTGTATTGCTCTCTACACTTCTCCTGGATCTGCTGTGCAACAAAAATCATGGCAGTGGTACCCTTTTATAGTCGAAAGCCACACTGGGATTCTGGAAGGACATCTTCAGCAAGGGGGAGGAGGTCATTCAAAAGGATAAGAGTAAGAATCTTTCCAGCAATGGAAAGGAAGGCAATGCCTTAGTAGTTCCCACACACTGACTTTTCCCCTTTCTTAAGATGGTCACAGTGTTAGCATTCTTTAAGTCAGGTGGAGCTTCCTCATTAATCCATATTTTGATAAAAAGTTGTTGAAATTTTTGCACTAGTGCTGTTCCACCAGCTTTGAAGACCTCTACAGAAATGTCATTTGATCCTGACACCTTATTCTTCTTGGTCTGAGTGATGGCACACCAGACTTCCTTGACAGATGGAGGATCAGCAAAAAATTATATTACTGGGTGTTGAGGGATAGACTCAATGGTGACAGCTGAGACCTCAGATTCATGGTTGAGTTGTGTCTTGAAGTGCTCCTTCCAGTATTGTTTGATGTATACATTGTCTGTGAGAAGGGTGGAGCCATCCTGGGATTGCAAGGGGGTTGGGCCATTGAACCATAGCCCGTGGATGGCTTTTATTCCTTGAAAGAAAATTCTCATGTTGTGCTGGTCAGCGAAACTCTGGATCTCCATGGCACGTGCTTGCCACCACTGGTTCTTGATGTCCCATAGCCTCCTCTGAACTACAGCTTTAAGCCAGTGGTAAGCCTCTCATTTTTGCTGGTTAGAGGGTTCATTTTGCCACCTGCAGAATGTGGTTCTCTTCTGATGGATAAGTGCCAGGATTTCCTTATTATAATGTGCCTAGATGTCCTTGATGTCATCATGTAGGTCAGAGAGCCTCTTAGTAAGGTGTTGCTGAAAAGCCTCATGTCTAGCTTAGTGTTGGAGTGCCTTGATGTTAAATCTCTACTGCATTCCTTTCAAATGCTTATGGTTTTGTGGTGCAAGCTGCATGTCTGTGATTGATCTGACTAAATGGTGGTCCATCCAACAGTCATCTGCACATCTCAGGACATGAGTGATGTGGACATCAGTATGATCACAGTACATGCCCCCTATACCCACCCCAGGAGTGTGTGCAGTGATGGGGAGCCAGCTCACCCCTACCCTCCAAGATGAGCCACCCACAGCCCCATTCTACTCCCCACTTGAGCCCTGCAGCTGGGCCTTTTGGTCCTGGGCCTCAAGCCCCACACATTGCCTAGGCTGGGCAGCAGCCCCAGCCCTGCCCAACTTCCTCCTTCCCTCCCTATGGGGACCTCAATTCCCCCTCCCCACTGCCAGACTGACCTCTGGGACCTGCTCTCCAGGCTGCCTGGTGGCCATGTGCATATGTGAGCATGCACATGCACATGGTTCCCCCTACCTGATCACTCTTCTCCTGCTCCCCCCAGCCTCTTGCAGGCTAGAACTCTGCCAGCCTCCAGAGAGCTCTTTACAAAAGTGGAAAATCTGTGTGTTTTTCTGTTAAAATGAAAAATCCAATTTTTTCTCAGTTAAAAGGGAAAGTCTGTGGGTTTTTCATAAGTCATTCATTAATGCCCACAAAGAGTTCTGAAAGCTGACTGACAATCTTGTTCCTGATGGCAAAGCCAACTCTGTGAAGTGCCTCTTTTCAGGTGACTTTCCTTTTCGAAAAAGGTGTAGCTACTTCTTCCTTCTTTCAGCTGGCCTTCATCTGCCCAGAGGGTTTCACTTAGGGCAGCAATATCCATGTCATATCTTGCAAGCTTTCTAGCTACTATGGTGGTTCTTCTTTCAGGACACTCACTGTTCAGGGAGTCCATAAGAATGCAGACATTCCATGTGCTGAACTTCAGTACTTTATTATGTGGGTTTTGGCCGCAGGTAAAATGATCCCACTACATGCAGCAATCCAGGTGGGGGTGGGAGGTGGAGGATGAGACAACCTATGTTTCGGGCATCTTTTCTAGCCCCTTCCCTGTTCTGGGTGAGCAGAGGAGATCCTAAAAAGGACTGCTCAGTCATGGCTGCAGCTGCCAAAGTATACTTCTATCTTAGTAAGTGCAAAATGACCATCACACAACTGCTGCCTATGTGCAGATTTGGGACTAGGGACTCCCAGAGATCACTGTTCCTGTCCCCACCACCACCCCTCAGCCATTGCCACAGGACTTGGTTTGTGGGAGATGTTAACATCCCTGGCAGAGGCCTGCATATGACATCTTTTAACATGGGGAAGCCAGTGCACAAGTGACAGCCACATGAACTTGACAGGAAGGAGCCCTGAACCCTGTGGCAAGGATGTCCAAGACAACCAGAGACTTCCATCCTGATGTATCCCTCATCTGACTTCATAGCCACAAAGAACCAATGGGTCCTCAAGTACACCTCTTCCACCATTGGGGTGTTCCAGGAGTTTGGACCATGCTTAGTCTGGGACCACGCCTCAAACCTGTTCATCAAGGGAGACCCTACCAGGAGTACAAGACTCCAGGTGACAGCCTGTCCACCAACACAAGGTTATGCTCCAAGGAGAGGACTTGCAAATAACTTACAAAGGCCCCAGTCCTACAGTTCACATACCTCCATGCTGAAGGACTCTTACAGCCATATGAAGCCACACCCGTTGTCTGTGAAAAAAATTACTGGACTGAGTCCACAGACTTTTATTACTTAACTTAAAACAGAATTATTTAATTTATCCCTACATCTGTGCCACAAATCATAGCTGGTTAATTAATTTACAGTGCTATAATCAAACCATTTTTGTGTAACCTCTTTTGTGTAAAATCCTGTTTCTTGTTTACTTTTATTCTATCCATACTGGGGCAGAACTCCCAGTTTGCTCAGTGTGAGCTTCCTGGATCATAGCTCAGTAAGGCTCTATGCATATGGCTTTTACTGCTTGCATTTATTTTGTGTCTAGAAGTAATGTGGATATTCAGAAATAAATATATGAGGAGCTTGCCTTTTAATGTTAGTTGTTTTCATATATTGGAAGTTACAAGTACTTTTGAATTCATGGTGGTAACCATTATTAATTGTAAATATTAAATATATCTTCATGCAAAATAGCTTGAGATTTTATGGCGTATTCATGATTCACAGGCAGTAAGATATCCATAATTCACCTCTAGTCCAGCATCTGTAAAACAGATGGGGCATACATATTTTTACCAATATTGTCTAACTCCCCTCTTCAGAGTAAGTTAGATGATATGGTGGTAAACTACAGCTAACCCTTCCTACATTGAGTTTTATACCTTCTTTTGAAACAACTACTGGAGAAATATAGATCTGATTCCCTTATGGTTTGACACAGCCATAGATACTTATCAGTCTAGACCAACTGGACAGTATGAAAAAGATATGAACCATCTACCTCATTTATATCTGCCAAATGTCACTGGTCCTATGCTGCCACTTGATGTGATGATATTGAAGTCAACATCATTGTTTTCCAGCACTACTCTAAAAGAACCCTGTGGCCTGGGGATGCCTTCCCATTATGGAGATGAGGAGGACGAAGGTGACCAGCTGATTATATATTTGGCTGTCTCCCTTCTACCATCTATGCTCTATTCCCAGAGTCAGGCCTTGGGTGTACTTTCTTGGCTGATGCTGCAAAGGCAATACTCTAAAGGCAATGAAATCTTCAACTGAACCCAGAAATCAGCCTTTATTAGTTTAATCAATACTGATTAAATCATGATACTGACCACCTTTTGTAAAGAGCACTCTGAGCTCTTTGGCTAGAGAGTTCTAACTGGAAGAAACAGCCTAAGACCTTTAAGCATCAGCGTTAAAATTTCATCTAGAAACGTCCTGGAAGTTCTGGGCCAAAATTCATAAGGATAGCATTATTCTTCATCCCTTGGCTGAGAACTGAAAAAGCAAGGTCTGTGTGGGTATAAATGACTTATGCCTTCCATCTCTAAGGAAAAACTTTCCATTAATTTTAGTGGGCTTTGCACATGGGTGGATGTAGGATTTTGAAAAGGGGGGATGCACATGGTGAAGTGCATCATAACATATAATACAACATGTTTTTCTCCAGGTAAAAAGAAACAAAGTTGTATTAATATGCCAGGGGACTAGGGCTGTATTATTCAGTTTAAGATTAATGCAAAAATAAATATAACTTTATTGGAATGAGTTGAAAACAGTCTGCAAGGCTATGAAATAGAAACTATCAGCAGAATTGAAGAAGAAAGGCTAGCTTGATTAATGGAATATCAAGACCATTAAAAAGAAAAAATAGTCATTAATACCTATGGAATGATGAGTTTAGAAAGAATCAGGTAGATTTTAATGAGCTATGATGAAGTCAGTTGACTCCTTCAGCACTGCCTGACAAGAAATGCTGCTGCCACTGCCAGGCAGCTGGTTTTAAACTGTGGGTGGAGCATGAATCAAAGGGGATAAAACTGCACCAATGCACCCCACCTTCCCCGGATTATACATCTTCTTTCAACTCTCTCTCTCATGACCCACTCCACTATATCTCTCCATCTCATCTTCAGGCTTCCTCTTCCCCTTCTCCCTGGTAGTGCCATTCTGGTAACTTTTCCCACGTATTCTTCTGGATTCCTTTGAACATGCCCATACCATGCCATTTTTCTCTCTTGTACTTTCTTACATGCCTCCACTACCTTCACCAGTCCTCTGATGTAAGTATTGCTTACTTTATCCATCTTTGTCAGTCCATACATCCATCGGAGGATTCTCAGCTCTGTCACATTCAGTCTCCTTTCTTGAGTTTTCTTCAGGGGCCAGGTCTCTGCTCCATACAATAGTGCTGGACTTGCACATCTTGTAGACTTTCCCCTTCAGCTTCAGTAATACTTTCCTGTTGCATAATATTCCTGTCACCAATTTCTAATTTGTCCATCCTTCTGTTATTTGATGGTTCAGCTCTTCATCTAACTCTGTATTCTGCTAAACGGTTGACCCTGGATACTTGAACTTGTCAACCTTTTTAATATCTTTCTCATTGATTATCAAATTTCCAACCTCAGAGAAATCACAGTGCATATATTCCAAATTGGATCAACTAGTCTTCATTCCTCTTCTCTCTAGCACTCCTCTCCATTGATCCAATCCATCTTGCACTTCCCCTAAACGCTCAGTGCAAAATAGTGCCCATGGTATTTATATCCCAGAAGTGACTGCTTTCTAGTGAAAATAAATGTAAAATGTTATTCACCATGCCTTGTTATTCTTTTTCAGTCCAGAATTTCATTTAAATGAGTGGGAATTTCACTTGTGTAAAAAAGTAAAGGGAAGCCATAGTAGACTGCAAGCACTTGATCTCATTTGGTCATGAAAGCTAGGCAGTCCTGGGACTGATTAACAGTTGGATAGAGGCCTCCATAGGATCCCAGGCAGTGTGAATACAGCCAAGAAACTGTGGTTCAACACTTGGTACGTACTTGACCACAGAAACTGAGTTAATGGAAAGATGGAGAGAAGTGAAAGGAAGACAGAATTAAGCAAAGAATGGAGTATTACTTCTAATGCTTTTAATTCTTAACAAATAATTTCCCACAGCCTACCACTCATAATAGTGAAGACAGTGTAATATGTACCCTGAAACTCCGGCCGTATTAGCATTCCAGCATACATGAAGTAAATATTTTTCTACCAACTTGTTCCCTTCTATCTGTTTTAAAGCATGCAGCATAAAAAAGAGAATAATGCAATAGCTGAAGTCCTGCTGCTTATTTGAATCCTGCAGCCAGCCTGTAGGAAGTCTGTTGTGTTTAATAAAGCAGTTCTTAATAAAAGATAAATTATGATTACTTTCTACTTCATTAGGTGGCATGTGACTGTGAGGCGTAAGTAAATCTGGGGAAGCGTTTGCAGTAAGAACAGTAGAACTATCTTTAACAGCTACATTGCAATAAAGAAATGTTACAGTATTACATTCCCATCTGTCCTTCCTTGGCTAATCTACTTGACTGAACATCTTATAGATAAAGTTAGAGGGCCAGGTAGCTTGAACACACAAAATATGTTCATAATGCAGGAAAAGAAATTACATCATTCTTTCTGCTGCAGTTGTTGCAAAGTCTCTTAATCCTAAATCTCACACAGTTCAATATAAAATTGAGTAAAGAAAAAGATGGATTTGAACTGAAGTGATATAAAATGGAAGAAACTGTCCTCACAGATTTTACCATGACAGCAGCTTCCATAGTCACTGTCACAGTACCGTCTACAGAAGCTACTCCTTCAACACCAGACATGTCCCTGAACTGCCTTCCCTCCTTTATTATGTCTGTGAAAAACAGCAGAATAGCATTATAGGTCTATTATAGGAACTATAGTGTTCAGACAGGAACAGAACAGTGTCATAGGTCTAGTTGTCAGTGAGGAGCTTCACTTGTAGGTGTGGGACATCAGAATAACCTAACCAAAACAGTCTCAGGTTATAAAATAATTTTTTTCTATTATTTACTAAAAAGTAGATGGTACTTTAAATACTTCTACTTCCCCTACATTCTCCTAAACACCAGATACCTATATTTACCTGAAAATATCTGAGAACTAATAGAACACAAGCATGTTGAGAAACATCCCAAATATAGTATCAATATGCATGGTGAAAGCATTATAATCTAGACCACCTAAACTTAGACAGAAGAGCTATGTCCACATGCAGTGGCATGTGGAAAGTTACCCCAGAGGCGGTAGGGGAGGCTGGGGCCAGCATTGGGTGGAAGTCTTACCAGGTGGGGGCCTCCAGGGCTGCAGGAGCAGTGATCCTGCCACATGGAGCCTGGCTGGCAGTTACAGCATGGCTCCAGGTGGCCCGGCTCCACTTCTGAGCAGTGTGCACCGCCCGGGTGTGCACCGCTACACTTTTTTTCTTGGCAGGTTTTTTTGAGCCCTGGATATCTTAGTCATTTAAACTTAGTCATTTAAGTTTAAGGTTAACAAGCATCCAAAAGGGCCAGCACAGATGACTAGTGTATGGCCTTTCTTTCATGACTTAAAAGTGGCATGTATTTTAATATTATAAAAACCTTAATCTGTCTGTCTGTCCATCCATAATGCTTTATTATGATGATGGAGCAGAGCGGGGGGGAGGGGCAAGGCCAGCTCTGGTGGCCTTGCCCTCCCCACTTGCTCCTTGGAGCTGATGGTGGCATGGCAGGGAGCAGGGTTGGGATGCCGTGGTGGGGTGAGGCCATTGGCGCTGGCCTCGGCCCACCCCTCGTCCCTTCCATCATCACCGTATGCAGGGCTGACCTGGTGGCAGTGGGGGGAGAAGCATGCATGTCGCAGCAGTGGTGGTGGCAGTGCAGGAAGGGAAGGAGTGGGCCCAGGCCCAATGCAAGGGCGAGAGCAGACCCAATGCAGGGGGCAGCGAGCCCGATGCAGCGGTGTGGGGGTGGGGAGCAGCAGTCCCAGTCTGATGCAGCCCAACATAGTAGCAGCTGAGGGAATGGAGGAGCAGGCCTCCTCCCCGCTTGGGCCTGGACCCACGCCTCCCCCAGCCCCCGTGCCCTGTGTCAGCCCTGAGCCTGCTCCTCCCATCCCCCCGCAGCTGCCAAGTCAGCCTGGGCTCCTGCCCCACCCCCACACTGCAGCAGTCCAGCTTCCCCACCCTCGGGCCTGCTCCTCCCCTCCCCCCACCACTGCTGCAGGGAGGTGGGAACAGACCCAGACCCCAAGCAGCAGGAGAGAAGGGGGCAGCTGGCCCAGGCGGGGGGCACAGGGCTCCATCCCTGCTTGCTCCCCACCTCGTCATTCTTGATGGGCCATTGGCTAGTTACATTATAAAGGTCTACTTCAAACATGGGTTTGTAAAATTAGGGATATTTATTTTTTAAATTTTGGACTTGTTAACATTTAGTGAAAATCACACATGCCTTACCAGAACAGACACTTCAAAGGATGATGGCAGGTATACTACACCCATGCATACATTTTTAACTCTTAAACTCCCATCATTGTATGCCGCTCCCCCTTTAAGTGCAGATGCTGTAAATGATGGTCAAGTTCTTGACTGGTTCACAGGCTCAGACCCCTGAAACTGTGGGAGTGCCCACCTGGGTTCCCTCACGTGTATCAGGGTACCTCAGGAATCCCTTAGTAAGGGATTCTCCAAGCACTTGTATCATGCTGCTTCACTCCAACTTGGGGCACACCTGTGCAAACAGATGAACTCTGCTTGCAGGCATTTGCTTGGGGAATCCTTCCTTGGGGTTCCCCTGTTTGCAGCTGGCCTGCAGAATTGGGCCCCTGAAGTCCTAGAAGCAGCAGGGCCCTGACCCTGCAGCAACAGATGACATCTGTGTTGCCCAATGAAGTCGATCAGTTGTTCCAGGACACTTCCTGGCAGAGCTGATCAGCTTCATTTGGCGATTCCTGTTTATAGCCAGAAGGGAAGAATTTTAGCATAGCCATGGTAATTAAAGTAAGTAGTGATTAAAAGGAATATAAAAACCGAATTTCATATCTTTTTAGGACTTTCTGACCTACCCATTTTTTTCTTACTAGGGTTTGAAGCCAGCAAAAGACATCAAAAACTTTAACTTTAAATTTTAACAAAAAAAAGCCTTTGGAAAGTGCCATAGTGGAGGAACTTATTTTTTTTTTTAAATCTTTTATTGAAGCAGTAGCTAAAAAAAGAAGATTCAGTCAGCAGTTAGAATCTTGAGAAGGGGGTGAAGGATTAGTTTGCTCCTAAGATCAGACAGGAGATGATTTCACCTTTTAACCTTTCTTCTTTTTCCTTTTCTCTTACAAGGAAGAGGAGGGAGAGGGAGAGGAAAGCAGAAAAAAGAGATGAATAACATTATCTTTTAGAGGTCTTGCAAACAGGAAGAGAGGGGAAGCACAGACAGCACATACTAGGCTGTACAGGGCCACTGAGTTTTTAACAGAGCTTTGTATTGCTAGCTCATTTTATCATGATTCAAACTATGGTTGGTGTTTTTTAAAAAGCCCCAATGACTACATAACTCTCAGCTATTATTTTTTAAAGGCAAGCTTTTAGCCTTGATGATTCCAGAGAAAAGTTTCAAAAAAAAAACCCTGAAGGATGAAAATAAGTAGGCAAATAGAAACTATCTGTTGCTTATTTTTTTACAAAAAGTCATGAACTTTTGAAGTAATGTTGCTTATGATTTTTTTGAATACTTGGGTTTGGACAATTCTGAGAATTCTTCCATGATTTGGGCCCCTAGACTCTTTGTTGGACATCTCAGGCCTGCAGGACTAGACCCTAAATATATTTAATTGGTAATGGGATATGGCCCATTAATTCAAACAGAGCTAGATTTTTTTCTCCAGCTGTCTCTGCTCCATATAACATAATAATTAAAATATCCTAAAAGCCAGATTTTTGTTCTCTTTCTTTATGTAGGCTTTCAAGGTGAAAGAAGATTTAAGGTCTACTCCGAGCTCTTACCACTGATACTTAGAACTGTAAAAAAATTCAAGTCCTACTTAACTCAGGAATATTGAGACTCATCATTCTAACCTTATATTCCAGCTTCTAAGAAAAGCATTTTCTTGTGGTCAGGGGTAGATCTAGAATTTTGAAAAGGGGAGTGCAGATAGTGTGGCACGTTACCACATATAATACAACATGTTTGTCTCCTGTTAAAGAGAAACAATAAACTTTACTAATATGCTAGGGGGGCAGCACTATAGTATCATTTTAAGATTAAAGCAAAAATATATATATAACTCTTGGAATGTGCACTAAGTTGCAAAATTATTTATAAAGTTAAAAAAAAAACACAACAAGCTAGGCAAAAAATAATCTAAACAGTCAAAAGTTATTGTATCATTAGTCCCAAAGTCATCATAGTTAAATATATGTCTGGTTACAGGTCCTTCAACCCTTTTTGCTTTCAGTGGCAGGACCCATTTTTCTCTTGGCCTCTCTAGCCTGTCCTTGTCCCAGTCTCCCTCTCTTCCTTCCTTATCACAACCTTCTCCATTCCTTCACTTCCCTTTCTCTCTCTGGGTCCATCTCTATACCTCCTCTGCTTTTACTCAGGTATTTGCCTCCTCGTCCTTGTCTGTAACCAGCAGAAGCATTGTGGAAACAGGAAAAGCAGTCTATCTCCTCTCAGTTCTGGTTTGTCTACACAGTGGCATCAGCTGCAAGGAGTAGTTATAGGTAAATAATTCCACTGCCCCTGCAGACCTAGTGTGCAGATGTAATCTCTGGAGACATCAGCTTCCATGGTCTTCGCAAAGCATATGTGAAGTGAGATTTTCAGAGGCTTGTTATATTATCAAATGTGAGCACACATTTGCAGAGGCAGTAAAAAACACCCAAGAGAATGAGATCCCTCATCCCTCCTTGCCATATCATAACTCCTTTCTCCAAAATATTAGTACTTTCAATGAAGCAGTTTTAAGAGTTTGCTAGCATTGGGTAAGAAAAAAATATTTGTTCTTAATCTTGGTCTTGATGGTAGTTGAACTTTATGGCAGAGGGAGCAAATAGGGACAGCAAATGGCAGTTTGCAAGCAGTTTGTTGGAAACAAGAGGAGGAAAAGGAAGAGGAGCCAGGCACCATATCCTGCTCCAGGAGGGTAAGTGAGCCATCCTCAGCCATGAGGAGTTCATCAGTTCATTGCTGAAGTAGACCTGTAGAACAGCAGAGGAAAGACTACCAGAAGTAGCACTGGAAAAGGAAAAGGATGTGGACTCCCATAAAGGTGGAAGCCTTGTGACCTCTGGCAGCAAGCAGAAGTCTTCATTTCTACCTGCCTCAGTTTGGCTGGAGAGCAGCTATGGAGCCCTAGCAACAGAAGAGAAGGAGCATGTTCCATCAATAGAAGCAATCAGGTCAGGTATCCCCAAGGTTGGGAGGATCAAGACCACTGCCACCAAAAGGAGGTGGTATTCGTTGGCAGCTTCCTTCTGTGGGAGACAGAGGTATCCATCTGCTAGCCTGACATTTCTCCGGAGGTCTGCTGTTTGCCCAGAGCCCAGATCTGAGAAGTCACAAAGGAATTACTGGGACTCAGCAGGCCCTCTAATTACTACCACATGCTATTCATCCATGTGGGAACCAATGAACATCTCTACACATGCCCCAGGGTGTGTCTCCAGAGGGGTGGGGAGGTGCTTCAGCTAGAGTGGCTCTTGGGAGCTGCTCTAATTAAAGCACTCACAGTGTCTCATGTGTTCAGCATCCCACACTTCAAAATGGCAGCTGGGAACTTTAGCTAGAGCTCATTCAATGACCAGATGAGGTAGGTGAAGATTTCTTCAACTAGCAGAAGTTTCCAGATCACAGGTCCTGGTTCTAATGGGGGACTTCAGTCACCCTAACATCTTCTGGGAGGGCAATATGGCAGTTCACAGACAGTCCAGGAAGGTTTTGAAGAGTTTTGGGGAAAATGTTCAGGTGCAAGTTGCAGGCCATGCTCTTCTTGATCTGCTCACAAACAGGAAAGAATTGGAGGGAAATGTAGAAGTGGGTGGCAACCTGGGCAGCAGTGACCATGAGATGACTGAGTTCAGGGTCCTGAGAGAAGGAAGGAAGGAGAGCAGTGGAGTAAGGACTCCAGACTTCAGGAAAGTAGACTGTGACTCAGGAAACTGATGGGCACAATTCCCTGGGAGACCAGTCTGAAGGGGAAAGGAATCCAGGACAGCTGGTTGTACTTTAAAAAAAACCTTACTGGGGGCTCAGGACTAAACCATCCCAATGTTCAGGAAGACTAGTTAGTATGGCAAAAGACCAACTTGGCTTAGAATGCAACTCTTCAATGAGTTAAAGCACAAAAAGCCAGCTTATAAGACGTGGAAACTTGGACAGACAACCAGTTAGTATAAGAGTATTGCTCTGGAACACAGGGATGAAATCAGGAAGGCCAAAGCACAACTGGAGTTGCAGCTAGCAAGGGATGTGAAAGGTAACAAGAAGGGTTTTTACAAGTATGTCAGCAACAAGAGGAAGATCAGGGAAAGTGTGGGTCCCTTACTGAATGGAGGAGGCAACCTAGTAACAGAAGATGCAGAAACATCTAAAGTACTCAGTGCAGACAAGCTTCTTTGGATAAATCCAGTATTTTTTATTAGACCAACTAAAATAGTTGGAAAAATTCTTCTTTTCAAGCTTTCTAGTCGAAATATCCTTCATCAAGCTGAGAAAGCATCTGCAAATGGTCTGTGCTCTTCCTGGATGCAGTAGTAAAGCAGCCCGAGGCCAGCGGGTATGCAAGAAAGCCAGTCAGTTAAAATGTAAATTGAGGTAGTCAGTAGGTGACAGACAGGTGGGGGAAGGGGAATGAATGTAGCTGTAGTCAATGAATGAGACACAGGAGGAGAGGGGAGCTGGTAAAAAGTGGAGGATTTACTTGGGGGGTTGGTTTAATAAAAAATATTGGATTTACCCAAAGAACCTTGTTTGCCTATGCCTTTAGACCCACACAGCTACAACCTACACCCCAGAAGTTCTCAATGCCTTTTTTTACCTCAGTCTTCACAGACAAGGTCACCTCCCAGACTACTGCACTTGGCAGCACAGTTTAGAAAGGAGGGGCGCTGCTGACAATGGGGTAAGAGCAGGTTAGGGAGTATTTAGAAAAGTTAGATGTCTACAAGTCCATGAAGTCAGATGCAACGCACCTGACAGTACTGAGGATGTTGGTTCATGTGATTGCATAGCCACTGGCCATCATCTTTGAAAACTCATGGCGATTGGGAGAGGTCCTGGATGATTGGAAAAGGGAAAAGATAGTTCCCAACTTGAAGAAATAGAAGAAGGAGGATTCATGGAATTACAGACCAGTCTGCCTCGCCTCAGTTGCTAGAAAAATCATGGAGCAGGTCCTCAGGAAATCCATTTCTAAGCACTTGGAGGAAGAGAAGGTGATTAGGAACAGATAGCATGAATTCACCAAGGGCAAGGCATGCCTGACCAACCTGATTGCCTTCTATGACAAAATAACTGGGTCTTTGTATTCAGGGAAAGTGATGGATGTGATATACCTTGACTTTAGCAAGTATTTTGATAGCCTCCCACAACACTCTCACAAGCAAGGTAATGTAGTATGGGTTGGATGAATCAGCTGCAAGGTGGATAGAAAACTGGCTGGATCATCAGGCTCAAAGGCTAGTAATCAATGGCTCAATGTCTACTTTGCAGCCAATATCAAATGGAGTACCTCAGAGGCTGGTCCTAGGGCTGGTTTTGTTCAATATCTTTGTCAACAATCTGGAAGATGGAATGGAGTACATCCTCAGCAAGTTTGCAGATGACATCAAGCTACAGGGAGTTGTAAATATTCTGGAGAGTAGGTCTAGGATTCAGAGAGACCTAGACAAATTGGAGGACTGGACCAAAAGAAATCTCTTGAATTTCAGTAAGATCAAGTGCAAAGTCCTGGACTTAGGACAAAACAATCCCATGCAGCAGTACAGGCTGGAGACTGATTGGCTAAGCAGCAGCTCTGCAGAGAAGGACCTGGGGGTCCTGATTTGAAGTTTGACAAAATTATAAGGAACTGAAAAATATTTTATACTGGAAATTGAAGGCCAACCTTTTTTGTAAGTATTGCTGTTTGTGGCATCTAAAATACTGAAGTCAGTAACTTTACGGATTCCATTGTTATGTTCCCTATCTCAATCAGTTACTTCCTTTTGGACAAAAGGTCTTGATCTTTTTTAACCTGATCCAATTCCCACTATAGCGAATGAGCATATTTATGTTGATCCTGATAGGAGCTATGTCTATCTAATATATATATATATATATATAATCAGAACATTTTCGAAGTTTTGTTTCATAACTAACTCAAGGTTTTAGTTGTGATTTGTAGCCCATAAATGAGAACCCCTCTTATTCAAACACATCCTACTTACAATTAGCAGGGACTGCCCTATCTATCTGTGTCCTAAACATCACTCTGGGAGTCCTACCAATCCCAAGCAGAAAGAAAGCTCTAAACCTTTCCTGTTGTCTAGCCCTTTCCCCAGCCTATCTCAGGCTGCTGCAGTAACCCCAGGTTGAAGTCTCTGAGCAGCCTGACTGCAGGATCTGACTTGAAAAGCATTCAAGCATTATTTCTAAGCCCAGACACAAGATCCCTAGCAGCTGTCTTACTCCCTGGAATAAGGTGAACCTTCCGCCTCCTAAACCTGACCCCACCAATATTAGCCTTCCAGCCCCAACCTAGGTGCAGGGACTCCATCCTAATTACTAATAGCAGGGACTGGCCTGCCTACCTGTGTCCAGTCCCAAATAGAAAGACAGCTTTAAATCTTTCCCATTCTCTAACCCAAACCTGAACCCTAACCCCTAGCATGGGATGCTCCTGCATCGCAAGGCTGGAGCCTCTGAGCAGCCTGACTGTAGGATATGGCTTGGAAAGCCCTCAGACCCCATGACTAGACCCAGCTGAAATATCCATAGTTCCTTTTACTCCAGAAGCCTATCACCCCCAAGCCTGACCCCACAGATATTTGCCCTTCCAGCCCCAACCGTAGATGTGGGCTGCTACTGTCCATCCCACTATTATCAGGGACTTCCCTACCTACCTGTGTCCTAAATACAGCTCTGGGAATCGTTCCAATCCCAAGAAGAAAGAATCCTTAAACCTTTCCTGTTCTCTAACTTTAACCCTAGTTTGAGCTGCTCTCCTATCTCCAGTCTGGAAACTCTGAGCAACCTGACTACAGGATATAGCTTGGAAAGTCTTAAGATCCATTCCTTAAGCCTAGACAGAGAATGCCTGGGTGACAAATCACCCCTGAAGCAAGATAAACCTTGCATCTCTAAGCTTTACACCACCAAGATTAGTTCTGCCAGCCCCAACCCTGGATGTGGGGCACTGGGGTCCATCATGCTCATCATTACTAGAGCATGCCCTACCTACTTGTGTCCTCATTACAACTCCAGGTGTCCTTATACTGCCAAACAGAAAGACAGCTCTAAACCTTTCCTATTCCCCGAACCAAACTTCAACCCAAACCCTAACCTTAGTATGGGCTGCTCCAGCATTATCAGGCTAGAGTCCCCAAACAACTTAACAGAAGGGCATGGCTTTGAAAAACCCCAAGCCCATTGTTTAGTCCAGATGGAAGACCCCTAGCTGCCAAATCACCCTTGCAATAAGAGGAACCCTCCCACCCCCAACCCTGACCCAACCAGTGGGAGACTTCCCAGCCCAGCTCTGGAGGTGGGGCTCCTACTTACTGTTAGCTGTGACTACCCTACCTGCTTGTGTCCTAAATATACCTCCAGGAGTCCCAACAATCCCAAGTAGAAAGAAAGCTCTAAACATTTCCTATTCTCTAACCTGAGCCTGAACCCTAAGCAGAAAAACAACATCCCTCAGGCTGCAGGCCCCAATCAGCCTGACTACAGGATATGGTTTAGAGAACCCTAAGCTCTATTACTAAGCCCAACTGGCAGAATCTTAGCTGCCACATCTCCCCTGGAGCAACAGGGACCCTCCCACCCCCAATCCTGACCCAGCCGGTAAGAGCCCTCCCAGCCCCAGCACTGAGTTGTTGGGAACAAGCAATGTTGGTAAAATGGAGGCCTCATTCCACACACACACCAGACCAGTATAATAGAACTGACACAGGGGTCTATTGCTATCTTCTCCTGGCATAGGCAAATGCCAAATGAAATCTTTGTAGCAAGTGAACCTGTGGAGAAAAATATGATTCAGGTGGGTATCTGAGGTGCAATGCCTTTTGGAGCACAAGGCCTAAAGTACTGCAATTTATTCACCAGCTTGCACAGTACTGCAAGCCCAAATTGTAGATCTGTATGATTCCAGTGAATTCAGATATAGTTTAAATCTGAAGATGAAGAATTAAAACAGCCATAGACTGGCATCTTTGTTGCCATGAACTTCTGCACTTTTTCTCAAAATAGTAATGTGCTTATTTTGGCTCTTGAACTTCTTCTGAAGCATTTCACACTTGACATTTTAAAAGTAAGATCATTAAACCAAGTCCACAACTTGTCACTCAAACTTAATTAGTGTGTGCATTTGTTTTCAGCTGAGAAATGCACAATTATATCATGGCTGTAGATGAGCTGGTCTCAGGCTAAATCCTCATAGGATCATAGAAAACAGGGCTAGAAGGAGACCTCCTGAGGTCATCTAAACCAGGTCACTGTTCAAGGCAGGATCATCCCTGACTAAATCATCCCAGTCAAGTGTCTGTCTAACCCGCTCTTGAAAGTTTCCAGGGATGAAGATTCAACAACCTCTTTTT